>NC_091015.1:76735256-77055029 GCF_041296385.1 Aphelocoma coerulescens | reverse complement strand
CTGTAATCTGACATTTACCTGGGTCCCACTTGTACCTCATTCCCTATGCTGGGATTTCCACTGAAAGGATGAAAATTTTCCTCTGCTTTGAGGTTATAATTAAGCAAACATACAATAACTTCGTAAGTTATAGATCATGTCAGCTAAAAGGCTTCAATTTTATACCAGCTACTTTTGTCTCTATGTGGGAATAAAATTTATTCATTCAAAATGGCCAGACAGGTTGCCCCTGCACTCACTGAAATCAATGGCGAAACTCAGTCTGACTCTGCAGCTGCAGGACCTGAACCAAAATGAATTACAAGCTTCTTCCTTGGCCAGATATTCCCTTATGCCTTTACACAAACACACTTTCAGATTATTTTGCTGAGCCTGAAAACAAAACAAGGCTTCGAACAATTAAAAATATCCCTTCAGAGTCCCTCAGAAGCCTTAGGTGACCTTCTGGGTCAGAAGATGCCCTGTACAAAGTACATGTTTGGCCCCACTTGCTGAAACTCTCTCCTGAGGGCACCAGGCAAAGAAGTGCCTAATTCTGAGTATGTGCTTAGATTTCATTGAAATCAATACAATGGACAGTGGACAGGGCCACAAATGCTCCACAAAAAAAGGCTGCATTGTAGCTCCAGTTGCTCACTAATGAATGAAGGACTGAGCTTTAGCCCAGGCTTTGCTGATGCTGAGAGCCTGCTGACCTTTGCCACCACTCCTTGCTTTTGGTGCCCTTCTTGGGGTGCCAAGGCCATCGAAGTGATGCCAGGGGCTGTGATTCCAGCAGCTCTTGCTACTCCTAGAGCCAGCCCTGCCCAAACAGCCCCTGCACCATAGCCCGCAGCTGTTGCAAAGCTCTCTGCTCCATGGCACTATGCAATATTGAAAATAAAGGCCCTGCAAGACCACGCAGATAGGCTCAAGTCATGTATCTGGTCATCGTATGTCTCAGGAAACAACCCCACAGTCCCAATTCCAAAATCAGGGATGAGTTTGCAGGACAAGATAGTATGTGCGTGCGTTTCTTTCCTAGCTACTGGAACTGTGCATCCACTGAATGCAACAGGTAACTAGTTTCAAGCCCAATGGCATGGCATGTTCCTTGTTATGACTCAAAGAGAAACAGCAGAAAAGAACCATGAACGAAAAGCAACAAAAGCTTGAAAGGGCTCCTTTCCTCATGAGAAGCTGCCAGCAGAAGAGAACTAATCAAGACATAAACCGTGAATTCAACATTTTCATCCATGGTCAACATCTGTTCATTGTAGAAGAGCCAAAGATGCAGCAATAAGGACTTTCAAAGCCACAATAGTCCAGGAATCCAAACATTAATGGGAAGACTTGGAGTTCTGTCTTAAAAAATGCAACTGATGAAATAAGGACAGCAAAGGCAAATAGATGAACGAGTTCAGAGGAGACATTAATAACATTAGTGCCTAAACAGTGATTTTCTTGGAGTTTGAGAACTTCCTATTATTTGAGTTTTCCGGGAAATTTTTTTGTTTGTTGTGGTGGGGGACACTTTATTGGTTTGTTTTGTTTTTTTTAAATGAAGGTGTTAGACAATGCTTTTCTTTTTTTCTTTATAATACCAGACACACAACACATTCAACTCTGCATCAGCTGATGCTGACTGTGGCCTTACTTAACCTCACCAGCCTATTTTCTTTATCTGGATAACAGCTGAATCATTAGCATTAAACTAGCTTGCAGTCCTGAAAGAATACAGCAAAAACAGAGTACATGATCTTTTCAGCAATCAAAACACAACACAAAAGATATTTGAGATCCCACCAGGTATTTTATTTCATACGTGGTTGATGTGCTTTGCATTAATTAGGGATCGACTTCAGTTATTTTTAAGGACATTTGTAGCAAAATGGCAAAGCAAAACAATTACTTAGAAGTTCTTAAACTGGATATTTCACCTTTTTTTTTTCTAATTTTTCACCCAATTATGCTTTTTTCTTTCCACACGAGGAAAAACTAAGGATACTAGATTAAATACACAAGATATATTAATGACTTTTTGTAGTGAAAGTAATCTAATTTTAATGCAAAAATGGAGGAATTAGAGAGACGCACAAAAATACTCTTTTAGCACCACAACCCTATTAACAGGCTCCCATTGCCAGCTACAGGTCTGGGAGAGATCAAAACAACACACCTTTCCACTCTCCAGTGCTCAGGTACATTTTTCTCACAATGGTTGATATTTCATGCTGTATCAGCCACCAGAAATCACTTGGACCAGTGTTCAAAAAGGTTCTTGCAAATGTAGCCGTAAAATGTACACTTTTCACCACGGTGGCACGCAGAAGGAAAGAACCCTCCTGTTTGTAGCTGTGTGCCCAGGATCTCCCAAAAGTACACCTAAAGGCACAGGCACATTATCACTGGCCAAGGAGAGCAATGCTGGGCACAGCTGAGGTGTTGGAGATCGCTGGAGGAGAAATAGTGGGTTCATTGCGGGAGTAGCAAAGCCACAGTTTGTCATCGTGGGGGCTGCCCTCGCTCCTTCCTCACCTTCACCTGGGGCACCATTTATCACATGCTAAGAAGCAGTGCTGCGGGATCTCTGTGCTACAATATTGGCAGAAACCACTGAGTAAATGATAACCCTAACAACCCTGCCTGTAATTCCCTTTGGACCCTCTCATAAATACCAGGTAGCCAGCCTTGGTCTTTAAGAAATATTTCTTCTGGGGAAAATTGCACCTCCAGTGAAGAGAATCCATCAATCACCTAAATTCAGCAGGACTGACCTTTGGAGCCAAAAGCACTGTGCTTATCCTCCTTTAATCATCAATTTTGGGAGCAGGTCCTTCAGAGTAATCTCAGATCCATGCTATATTTTTCCTTTTTATTTTTTCTTTTTTTTAATTTATAAAGAAAGGAGCTTACTGCAATATGTCTTTATAAAGATCATTAAAACACTCAAAATTAAGCTCACATTAGATTCCTTCATGTGATAGGTTGTGATGCTCCTAGCCTTTTTCTGTGTGCCTGAAAAGATGGACAGATACATGTTTTTTCTATTGATAAACCTCAGTAGGCAGCTAAGCACCACTCAGCTGCTCACTCACTCTCCCTTTCAGTGGAATAGGGAAGAGAATCAGAAGATTAAAACTCAAAAACTCATGGGTTCAGATACAGACAGTTTAGATCCATAAAATTTGTTGCGTTTGGGTTGGAAGGGACCTTAAAGATCATCCAGTTCCAATCCCCCTGCCATGGGCAGGGACACCTTCCAGTAGACCAGGTTACTCAAAACCCCATCCAACCTGGGGCTTTGAACACCTCCAGGGATGGGGCATCCACAGCTTCTCTGGGCAACTGGTGCCTCACTCACCACCCTCCAGTAAAGAATTTCTCCCTAATATCTAATCTAAACCTAATCTCTTTCAACTTGAAGCTATTGCCTTTTGTCCTCTCACTACATGCTCTTGTAAAGTCTTTCTCCATCATTCTTGTAGGCTACCTTCAGGTACTGAAAGGTCATGATTAGGATACCCTGAAGCTTTCCCTTTTCCAGGCTGAACAATTCCAGTTGCCTTAGCCTTTCCTCATAGAAAAGGTGCTCCATCCCTCTGATCAGCTTGGTGGCCCTGCTCCAGACTTGTTCCAACAGGTCTGTGTTGTTCCTGTGCTCAGGGCTCCAGGGATGGGTGCACCACTCCTGGCGCGGTCTCACCAGAGCAGAATAGAGTGGTAGAATTAGTTCCTTCTCCCTGCTGGCCATGCTGCTTTTGATGCAGTGCAGGATATGGCTGTCTTTCTGGGCTGCCAGAATTAATTTTTTTAAAGGAAAAAAAAAGAAAAGGGAGGAGGAAGGGAACCACAAGTAAACAGTGATGCAAAAGAAAACAATTGCTCACCACCAACCGATTGATCTCCAGCCAGTCCCCAAACACCTTTCACCCATTCCCCTCATACTCAGTTTTATTGCTGGACATGACATCATATGTTACGGAATATCTCTTTGGTCAAATGGGGTCAGCTGTCCCAACTTCTTCCCCTTCCAACCTCTTGCATAGCCCCAGCCCACTCACTGATGGGGTGGTGTGAG
Source organism: Aphelocoma coerulescens (assembly GCF_041296385.1). Lineage (NCBI taxonomy): Eukaryota > Metazoa > Chordata > Aves > Passeriformes > Corvidae > Aphelocoma > Aphelocoma coerulescens. The sequence continues at coordinate 77,050,969 of NC_091015.1, read as the reverse complement.
AAATAAAAGATCTTGACACTCTGTAAGCGCTGTTCACCAATAGGTAAAACATCCCTCTGTTGTCAACACTGCTATCACACACACAAAACACAGCCCCACACAAGTTACTATGACAAAATTTAATCTCAGCCAAAACCAGTAATTCCTGTGGAAGCTGCAAATACCAAATTTTTGGTTTTGTGCCAGCATTCCAATATTCCCATTTCCCACCAAATGGAAAGCACCACACATGATCACGGACCATGTTGCTTCAGAGCCTGGCTTATGGATGATCATCTCCTGATGAAGTCCCAGGGCTCATATTTGAGAGTACTGAAATTTTAGTGATCATCACGTGACAGTCAGTACTGAGGGAGGAACAAAACCAGCCCCAGCCTGGACAAAAGGCTTTCCAGAATGGGATGACAAGCTCACAGTCCTTCTTGCCAGGCTTTTTTTTTTTTCCTTTTTTTGCAGAGCTGCCCACTGCAAGGCTTGGAGACAGCTCAGATTAAGATGGTAGCAGGCAGCAGGGTTGAGGGACCGAGAACAGTAAGAAAATCATTGTGCTCATGGTTGTGGTCAAGCCAAAAACTCTTTTTCCTCTGGCTTTCCACTTGTAAAACAGGCATAGTAATACTCCTTGTTACCTCCGTGATTCTACCAGCCATGGTGAACTTCTGCACACCCTTCTGGACCATGCAACATCACGGTACCAGGAACCTCAGCACTGCCACTGTCCTTAATTTTCCTTTCCCACCCACATCCCAGCTCTTAACCAGAAAAAATTTAAAAAAAAGATTCTTTTCTTGTCATTACAAAAGTTTTGTGCCTTGTAATTCTTAAATAACATGGCCTTCACATTACAGCAGAATATTAGCTAGAAATACTAAGCTGCACATGAAATCCTGAAAAAAAATAATATATGCTTTAGAGAAAAAAACAGTGAATGGTTTTGCTTGTGCAAAAACCGCACTGTGAAATTTAAGGACACATCATATGTAAAGGTAAATAAAAAAAAGCAGATAATACTTACTATCAGTCAACATTTGTGACAAGAGTCCCAACTTCTTTTTAAAATTGTTTCAGAGTTTCCTCCCTAATTTATTTTTGAGGCCAAGCCAAGTAGTTCATTTTGTGACTTTATTTTGATTTTATTTGCCATAGATTTTAGTACTTCCTTGTGAACTTACATTTTCTTTGTCTTGTTTCCACTACTACTACAAAGAAAAGCAAACCAATCAGAAGTTATTTTTATACACCCTGCAGTTTAGAGAATCAGCCTACAATGATTGGAACCTTGTTTTCCAAGAAAGTTTCACTGCAAATAGTGCAATCTGAACTAGGAAAAATTCAGTTTTGCTGTTTGTTACTGCACAGATCAAAATATCAAATATATATATGAAAGTGTAATGTTAACGGGTTTTCTCTCTGAATTAGGCAAGGATACACTGGAAAATACAAGAAAATGCATTTTGTAAAAGTTGCACTTGTTACATACATCACTTCAGATATCAATATTGTAGCTAATAGATCAGGAGAGTTTTCTTTCAGTCAAAGAGACAGAAATCATACTGTATGAGCAGTCCCAGAAGGAATACCTCTAGTTGTTCAAAACATATTTCACTTGCCTCTGGCAGGAGTTTCCAGATTAGTGTCATATACGTGTCAACATGAAACAACATAGGCTGCTTGTTCATACATTCCCATTAGTCCTCCCTATATCAGTCTGTATGCCAGCTGACACGGACTGTACATATGTATCAATATATTCAACCCCCTGAGTGCACTCCTCTGTCAGGTACTTGCTGATGAGACATGACCACCAATTACAAGTGAAGGGAAACTGAGGCAATGACTTCTATAACTGAGAAAGTGGCCCAAAACGGACAGGGTCTTAAGAGCACTGCTTGAATACCGCTAATTAGAAATGGTGTATAAAGACCTATTTTGACTAATAAGCAGAGTTGCAGCTTGGTTTTTAAGACCCAGTTAGCTGATAAGACCCAGAAGCATACAATCTGAAGTCTGTAGTGGTTTCCATTCGCTTTCAATCAATAATAGCCAGAAAATCATCCCTGGCACGTTTTGAACAGGGTATCTTCAGCCAGGAAAGTTAGGTGTGAAGTTTATTTTGTCCCACACAGGTGGGACTTTATTAAGTCCCACACAGGAAATTAGCAGTTGAAATTCTGACTCCAAGATTTGAATTCTTGGACCAAATCTCCCTTTGAAATAAATGCTAGTGATGTTTCATTTACTATATGTGACAAACAGCTACCTCATGACTTTGAACATGCAAAGAATAGTCAAACATGACTTCTTCTGAATTCTTGCATTTTAGGATAGATGGCATGTCCAATAGGCCCAAAGCTGTTTTCTAACCAATGGAGAAGCTGTAAAACTGATATACCCCCTGCATGGCTTCCTCTGATAGAGCAGAAAAATCAGCAGCAATCCCATGACACGTTCTCCTTGGTGATGCAGCAGCTTAATAAGTTCCTGCCCTCTGCCCCCGTCTTCTCTCCAGCCATTCATTCCTGTCCCTGGAAAGCAGCTCACTGAAGTCTCACTGGGCTGATCTTACTGTAATTCTATGCCAGGTTAAAAATACCTGTCCTAAAAACACCTTCCTTTTTTATCATTTACCTTGAACCATTTCACTGGTCCTGCACATAGCTGTACCACTGCAGCCAGGGCACAACAAACTCCATCAAGAAAAAAGATTATCCTTAAGCAAGCTTTCCCATCAGAGAAAACATATGCTAAAACTAGACCCCCATCACGACATTAAAGTTTACTGACAACCCCATAAACTATGAATCTGAAAATATTTATATTCCTCCACCAGGAGAACAAAGTGAAAAACTGCACTGATTGATATGGTGAGACCTAGAATAGACTCTACCCCCAATTCCATATTGCAATAGTTATAGCTAATTAAAACAAAAAACAAAACAAACAAACAAAAAAAAACAACAACAACAAAAAACACAAAAACAACCAAAAAAGGCAAAAGAAAAAAAAAACCCAAACAAACCAAAAAAACCCCAAACAACCAAAAAAAAAAAAAAAGATCAAACAAAACCTTCCGTGAGGTAGCATCCAGCTTCGAGGACTTAGAATCAGGAAGGAGTTTTACTACCATGTGCAGCAATCCAGCGCACATCCAGAGAGGATGCCCACACATTGCATGTCTTCTCACCTGTCCACTGCCTTGGAGAAGAGCAGCGCAGCTTTGCTTCCTTCTCACCCATTTGGGTACAACTTGATTCCCCACACCTAGTTCTCCAGTTTTGGATTGGTGCAGTCTAGAAGCAAAAAGCAGTGAATTTGCCTTTCTGTACAGGGTGATCAAAAGGCTTAGAGATCAGTGAGGTTTTTTGAGGTTTTAGTGGCATACCAACCTTTTTGATAACGTGTCTTGGAAGAGCCAGTTTCACTTGACTAATGGGTAAGTTGAGCCAGAATAAGCTGCTTTCTGAGCATCACTTGCTATGTTAGGAGAATAAGTGAGGTTTGGATTTCTTGGCTTTCGTTAGCTTGGGTCACACCCAATCTGAAAATAGATTTTAATACTGTATTTTTCATTACTTCAGAAAAGGGTTCAAACAGCAACATTACAAAGCATGCCATTTACTCACTTAAGACACTACAGTCTATAGGCCCTACAGTCTATAGGTATTGATTGCCTAGTTAGGAGTTAGTTTGGACAATTACTAGAATTTAAAAACATCCTACATATTAAGTGGAAGACATTAAATAAGGAGAAAATAATTTATAGGTCTCAATCCTGAAAAATATTTACGCATACACTTCCTATTCACATGAATTAGTTTATTGAATGCAGCAGACTAAAGTATAAGCTCACTCCCAGCTGAGAACATTTGTAGTAAGAGAATGTGTGCAAATTTCTACAGAACTAAAAAGACATTATTACACTTCTTTTTTTCTGATCCTTCACCCTTCCTTCCTCCCTCCCTTCCTCATATACAAAGTAAAAGACTTAAGGAACTCATTCTAAGACCTTTTCAGTGGTTTCAGGTTAGTATAATTTCACTGATTTGAGAGAACTATTCCTCATTTGGTGAAGATGGAAATAGTTTCAGGTACTTACTGCTGATTGGTCACACTCTAAAAACTAAAACCATTAGCGTGGAAAAAAGGTAGCTCAAATACTAAGCTCTTTTCCAGCTGAAATTTCAACATGTTTTTTTCATACCCTTAAACACAGAGGGTTTTGTCACGCAAATGTTAAAAGCAGATATAATACAGAGTTTGAAAGGGCGCTGCTGCAGTATGAGATTGTATACACTTCCCTGTCACCCTAATTCATTCCTATTCACTTGTTGGCTGGGGTTTAGCTCTTTAACAGAATCTGTATGTGGCTCTTTGACTCAGAGTGGGTGGATTAAGTCTTCTCCATTTTTGACTCATGAATCACAAATGAATGGCATTTCAGTTTGAAGTTATCAATATCACCATAGGTTAAGAGTTTAAGCCTTTGGATAAGTTACTTGTTAAACTTTACACTTGGATCAAGGTAATCTTTAAGGTGAAAAAGCAAGGGGTCTGCACTCTTCTTCCTTAAGATTCATAAAGAATGCCTAAAAAAATTCCTTTTCTTTTTTCCATTGTTTTCTCTTCCCCTTCTTCTTCCCCCCACCTTTTAAATATCTGCATTAAGAATGTAAAATCTTGTCTTCCAAGAGATTTTGTAGATGCTTCCAGAGCAGTGGAGAGCTGGATTGGGAAATATCTTCATCTGTTGAATGAGAGAAGCTGATGGATCTCTCACATGCATTCTTGCAACTGGTTATTGGATGTTCAATTATAAAAGACCAAAGAAAACAAAACAAAGATGATCACAGGAATTTATGCTGCAGTGAGATGTCTGTGGGCAAGCCACTCCTCACGCAAAATCCAGCAGGACTCTGTGAGATCCCAAAGGTCCCCTGCAATAACATGACTGCAGAACTATAGGCTGATTTTAACAGGGAGCCCATCCTCCAGCTGCCTGGCCACATGCAATTCCTTCAGCCACTTAATTGCACCAGATGAACGGATTGTCAATGTCACCTTATATGAATAATAAGGTGTCGTGGTTTAATCCCAGCCAGCAGCCAAGTCCCACACAGCCATTCACTCATTCCCCCACTGGTGGGATCAGGGAGAGAATTGGCAGAGTCAAAGCCAGAAAAATCTAGCTTTGATAGGATTGATATAAAGACAGTTTCATAGGGAAAGCAAAAGTCTAGCACACAAACAAAGCAAAATAAGGAATTTGTTCACTGCATCCCATGGGCAGGCAGGTGTTCAACCATCTCCAGGAGAGCAGGGCCCCATCACATGTAATGGCTACTTGGGAAGACAAACACCATCACTCCAAAAATCCCCCCCTTCCTCTTTCTTGTCCCCAACTTTACATGCTGACCATGATGCCACATGGTCTGGAATATCCCTTTGGTCGCTTGGGGTCCCCTGTCCCCAATTTCCCATTCATCCCCGGTCTCTTCAACAGTGTGGTAGTTCAAAAAGCAGAAAAGGCCTTGGCTCTGTGCAAGCCCTGCTCAGAAGTAGCAAAAACATCTCTGTATTATCAACCCTGTATTCAGCACAAATCCAAAACAGCCCCATACCAGACACCATGAAGAATATTAACTTTACCCAAAACAAAACCATCGCATAAGGAAAACTGGACATTAAAGGTCTAATCTTGAGGGCTTCCTTCTTTCCCTTGTTCTAAACCATGGAAACTTACCTGATAGAACAATAAATATCATATTAGTACTGGCCCTCAGCAGCATACTATAACTTCCTAGCACTTTATTCTGCCCTAAATACATTTTTTCATGCCAATAAAGTAGACTTATCTATGGTATTTGGATAGAGATTCTGAAGTCCATACTTTTGCATGAAAGGAAAGTATTTTCTTTTACATGCAAATAAAGTATTTAAGGTAGTGGTTTTATGAAGCAAACAATGACTTCACTCTATTGACTCCTTTTTTCCATCAAATATTTACAACAATAGAACAGAAAAGCAACAGGATAGGTCAGAACCAAGAGTCTTCTTGGTCATCCCATCAGCAAAAACAATAGACATAATATTTTTCAAAAGAGTTGCTGTGTCCTCTTACAAGAGTTATAACCACTTCGTAGTCTTTAATAATGAGTTCAAAGATGTGTTCACCTTAATAAAAAGATGGATCTGGATTCACTATCCCATAGATCCCACAACAAAGCACATGCAGATATTTAGTGTGTCAAAGGTAGTAACTTTCTGTTTTTCCTGCCCTCCCTCCCCCATGGAGAAAAATCACAGGTAGGAGGCAAGTTTCAGGAACCAAGATATTCTACTTGAACCAAAAAACTTAGATCCAGTCCTTGGCTTTGATTCGGGTTCACTATGTAATCTTGGACACGTCTCCAAGCTTAACTGCTAAGATTGATGGACAGGATGGACACATAAGTTGGGAAAGCTATCCAGACAGGGGGACCTCTTTCAAACCCCCAGAGTCTTTCATGCCTGAATCAGAGACTAGATTTTGGAATAGCCACTGGGAATGCATCCTTGCAGCAAAGCTATTGCCTGGAGGGGAACCTACTGTGACAGTGCAGGAAAAGATGCAGGAAAGAAAAGGAAAGCTCTGCCCCAGCACAATCAGCCTGGCACAGGAGCTGAGTTGTTCCACATACTCAGCCATGGCTGCACCTGAGCAGCTACTGGGGTCATTGGTTTCCTGTGATGGGGGAAACGCATTTTTAAAAACTGAATTTGGGGTGAGAAGGAAAGTAACCTAAAGAGTTTCAGCAAGGTAAAATCCTCGCTTCAGTTACAATGAAGAACAAGCCTGTCTGGCATCCTTCAAAAAAAAATATCAACCTATAAGCTGTCATCTGGATGCAAGCTGACCAGGAACACACAATCTCCCTTCTCCTGAAACATGCAAGGCAATTACATGAGTCTTGATGTGAAGCTTACACTTCATACCTTATTCATCAACTAGGAAACAGCTTCCTTTGGCACACAGGCAACAGGAACAAGCTGGTTTCATATCAGGGTGTCAAAGAATTTGCTTTAGGTTGGACCATGAATGTTCATCCTTGATGCTGACAAGATGCCTTGAGAGCAGCTTCTTTCACACCATCTGCCAATGGTGCTACTGAATATACTGAATACTTTCCAGCACTGAGCCCAGGGGCACAGTTTGCATCTCAACATGGCAAAGTGAGGAAATCCTACTGCAGTGTCCTAGACCAAAAGCACTACAGGTGCAGAAAGTTACTAAACACAAGCAGCTGCTTCATATAAAATAATAACCCTTGAAAGGGGCAAGGAGGAAATTGAGAAACCATGTGTGGGTGTGAAACATTTTGCATGATCATGGATATAGAAGAAGGAGGCCACACGAAACCAAATCAGATAGGGCTTCATATCAGCAGTAAATTTGTCTGTTCTTACATGAAACATTTTTAGGGTATAGGAGGAAAAACAGTGGATGTTAACAGGGATTTTGCACCAGGACTTCAGCCTCCATAGGCTGTTACCCACAATTTTTTAGTAGAGTTACACCATCATACACCCAGAGAGGATAACTCTCTGACTTCTGGGGAAAACTTTGATTTTTTTAAATACAGTTTCTCCCAGCAATTGTTACACTCAAGAAGTGAGTGTACTTCAAATCCTGAACATTGGAGGCTGCTGGTAGTGATAGTCCCACATTCAAAATCATAACACTGTGTTGAGTTCATTTCAAAGAATCTCCTGGTTTGGAAGGGATCTTAAAGATCATCCAGTTCCAAGCCCCCTACCATGGGCAGGGACACCTTCCACTAGACCAGGTTTCTCAAAGCCCCATCCAACCTGGCCTTGAACACTTCCAGGGGTGGGGCATCCACAGCTTCTCTGGGCAGTTCTCAGTGCCTCACCTCAATGTCAGTAAAGAATTTCTTTCCAATATCTAACTTAAACCCACCCTCTTTCAGTTTAAAGCCATTATCTCTTGTCCTATCACTACAACCCTTTGTAAAAAATACCTTCCAGATCTCTTGTGGGCCTCCTTGAGAAACTGGAAGGTTACTCTAAGGTTTACCTAGAACCTACTCTTTTTCCAAGCTGAACAACTTCAACTCTCTCAGCCTGACTTCATAGGAGAGGTTGTCCAGCCCTCTGATCATCTTTGCAGTCCTCATCTGGACTCGCTCCAACAGGTCCCTTCTTATATTGGGAGGTCCAGAACTGGACACAGTAACCAGATTGGGTGTCATGAAAGCAGAACAGAGGGGCAGAATCACCTCCCTTGACCTCATCACACTTCTTTTGATGCAGCCCAGGACACTGTTGGTCTTCTGGACTGCAAAAACACATTGTCAGGTCATGTAGAGCTTCTTGCCAACAACATCTTCAAGTCCTTCTCCTCAGGGCTGCTCTCAATCCATTCTCCACCCAGCTAATATTTGTGCTTGGAATTGTCCCCACCCAGGTTCAGGACCTTGTACTCAGCCTTGAGTTTCACAAGGTTCACACAGTCCCATCTCTCAAGATTCTCAAGTCAAAGTCCCTCTGGATGGCATCCCTTCCTTCCAGTGCGTCACCTGCACTACACAGTTTTGTGTCACTGGCAAACTTGCTGAGGCTGTCCTCAATCCCACCGCCCAATTGCCAACAAAGATGTTTAACAATCGCCAACAAAGATGGCCCCAACACCAGCCCCTGAGTAACACCTCTTACCACTTGCAGATGTTGTGGAATTAAATGCTTTGCTCCTACATGTTCCTGTTCCTATGTAACAATATTTCAACTCAGAGACTAACAACACAGTGTGATGTATGCTTACACAGTTATATTTGAATATTTTTATATATAAAAGTTAACTAAAGCCAAAGTGAAAATGGCTGATAAAGATCTTTCTTTTTCTTTTGTATTGCTGCCATTAATATTGTAAGTTGTTTCTTAAATACTAGCCAAAAAATTTGGACTCGTTTGGGATCTAGTCAAACCTGCACTCCTGGCTTTCCAGTAAAAATTGTCACACATTAAGAGACTGACATCTTCTCAGATCCTCCTGCCACCTCTTGTCCATCATTATCCCAGATTAATGCCTGTACCCTCTTTGTTCGGCAACAGCCTTTGCTGACAGTTCTGCAAAAAGTTATTTTGCTCACTGCATGTTGAGAAACACATGCCAACACACATCCTTCTCATTTCAGTTACCACAGAGGAGTCACACCATGCCATTTTCTCTGGGTCGTTTGTGCAATGTCAGGTAAGGCAGGATGTGACTCAGCCTTGCTGAGTGAGAGAGCCAGATGTGACTGGGTTCAGATGTAGGACTCTCAAATCTTCTGGTTTCAGTTTACTTTGGGAATTCTTGGGACTGGCAGAAAAAGGAAAGTGAATCAAGACAAATTTAATGATAGATGCTCTAAACTTTGGTCTCCTACAAAGCCTCCGTGTATCCCTTCCTCAGAAGGAATTGATCCCATAGTCCTCTGAGGGGGAAATGAGAATAGGGAAATCTATTTCCATCTGTTTCTATTCCCTTCCTTTCCCATCTCCACGGAAAAAATCTCCCTTTCCTCCAGCTCTAGGCTGTTTAACATTAGAAAGCAATTGTTCTGTCAGCAGCACCTAGAACAACTCTTCCCAGACGGAGGATCACATCTCCTCTTTCCCTTCTAATGATGGTGGCTTGGAAACCGTCTTCTCATGAACCAGACCTTGGCTTCTACCTTTGCTTTGTGACAAACCTTCATTATACTTTGCCTAAGGATGTCCTGTGCTCTAAAAGATGGTTTGAGGCCATCTTTCACAAAAGCCAGAGAAGCTTGCCTAGCATTCCTAATTTCAGAGATACACACAAGCCTACACTAAAGTTCTGATCAAGGCCATGGAAGGAAGAATCTCTTGTACATTTGTAAGTTTAATATAAAACCGTAAGAGGCACCTGTTCACATCTCTCTAGCCTAGAAAGTCACTTTTTCTTAATAGCTGAATGATGCCACAGCCTCTCTTACACAGTGTGGTGAAGGTGAATGAATTTCATAGCACTAAATTTCACAGAATTGAACTGAATCTAGCATGACTTGCATATGGATGCCAGATACAGCCACATTTTAATCCCCTGCTATTTGTGGAAACAAAGAGCCTATGCCTTGATCAATTCCACTAATCCAAACTAATCTTTGCATGGAATACTTGGCATTAAGAGACAATATTTATACCCAAAATAAGCAAAGTGATAAATTTCTATCCCATACATTGTTTTACCTCACTGGGTCCCTCCACTACGTTTGCTTAGACTGACATGACTCACAAATGGCCCTGCAGATACAGTTCTCCCATACAGACCTACATGCACAGGTGGACCCCACAGAAGGTGCAGCAGATCCAAATAAGGAACAGAATGATCAGAGAGGAGAGAAATATTGGAAGAGTCAGAAGCATAAAATAACCTTTTAGGAGAGCTCCCACAATTTTGCCAGGTAAACATGTCTGATATGAGCACTTCATGTACAGATAGATGACACATTTGTGTGTGGGCAGAGGATGAAATTGGGTGTGGACTGCATGCCTCTGCAATAGGTACAGTGATAGGTCTAACTCAGCACCAGAGGCACTGAGTCATCTGTTCAGAGCTTAAGAGCTCCTCATCATTCCCTTTATCACATGGAAAAGTTCTGGCTGGATTGCCTGAAAATTTATCCTCACTGGCTCGGGCCCAATCTGAGAGAAAGGCCAACTGCACTGCAGGATTTAGACACACTTGGAAACCCTCCCCAAAGTCCACTGATTCATGTACAAAGGGATTGTATACCCCCACAGTAATATCGAGCACTCAGAACAGTTATTTTGCTTCTTTCATCCTCCTATAGAATGAGCACAGGTGAAAATAAACAGGCCTGTAAGTATCTTAAGTGACACTTGAAGGATTGAACTCAGAGGCAATTGAAAAATCCAAGCATCTAACCAGTGTATGGATGTGTGTAGAGAAAAAGCAATATCTAATTTTGGGCAATGATCACTATGAACACCACAGATGCTGACAGTGAGTGAACATCTCTATATTCTGAAATCATGCCCAGCATCAGTTTCACATTTTCTTTTGCCTACCTTTTCAACACAAATTGGTAAATTATCTACCTGCCAACAAACCCAATGGCATGATGGCAGAGAGGTACTCCCTTATTCTCAAAAACACAGCTACAGCCAACCTTAACAGCCTGGGCCAAAGAAAACCTCAGAAAATCTTATAAAGACATGACAATATCACAGAATAACACCACAAACAAGCTGCTTGTGGCTTAACTTCTTGTACCACCTCATAAGACCATGGCATAAATCTGGTATATATAAATATTCCTGCTGTAGGCAGGAAGAAAAAATATATTGCATAATTTCCAGATGCAGGTCTTGACCGCTTCATACATGCTGTCAAGTGAGAAGCATTATAGGAGAGAAATTATATGTAGCAGAGGAATTATATTATCCACACCACTAACAAGAGAGTGGGAAAAAGGTGGTGCTTGTTAGAATAGGTATTGTTCCCAATTCCCCCCCAGCAGACAAAACATACACATGCAGAGCATGGCAAGAGCAGATTGCAGGGGATGAGCAACCAGAGGAGTGGCTAATTAGCCCCCCTAGTAGAGGAACAACTGATTGAATGTGCCACGTTCAGTGCTCTAGGCTGGAGGTCAAGCCCGTCTTTATGTCCAGTCCTCCTGCTTTTGCTGTCACTCTGGCAGTGGCATCTGCATCAGTAAAACCTTTCAGATCAGATCTGCTAGATAATGTTGATATCTAACTCCTCTCTTAACATCTGGCTTTGTAGCAATCTTAATTGGCAATCAAGTTCTCAGAGAATGGTTTGTCTGTTGAAGAGAGCAAAGTTTCTCTTACAGCTTAGAGAGTTTATCCCCTTCCTGCCTAATGAAGGATTTCTTTTTCTTTTCACTGAAACAGCTGGAGACCACCTCCATGGGAGACTGGGAAGTGAACTGGATGAACTCTGAATCTAACATAATCACAGTTTCTGTTCTCTCAAAAAAGCGTGATCAAATGATTAATGATGAGAGTGAACCATAACTGAGACATAGGCTGATCCCAGAAAATGAGTCAAACCCGAAAGTTCACCAGCACAGATTTTCATATGGATACCAAAGATCAATTTGGTCAGAAGGTTCCTAAAACAGAAGTCAAGGTGAATGACTAAAATCTGGGTAGACAAGATCCTGCAGCTGCCATCAGATAAAATCAGTTAAAAATGCAGTTTGTTGCGGAAGTCAGCCAGCTCCCTACATGTCCCAACAACGGTACCCCCAAAAATGCAAACCCCAGCTGCATGTAAATAGACAGTTCAGTTCTCCACATACACCCTGGCTGCCTCTCATTAGCATGAAGCCTACATGTATTGTCATGGTTTGTAGAGGTCTGACAACAGAAGCCCAAGAAATGTTATCTCAAGGATTCCTTGTACCCCCCAGGCGCTCTCTGTGCCCTCCTCTGTCTTTGTGCAGCAGTTGGACCATGAGCTGACTGCAAAGGGAGCCTTTTGTTCTGTTTGCAGAAAATGTGTGAGTGACGACAGCAGCAGGAATAATAAATACAAATGGTATTACGCACACATGCAAACATCCCTGCGGAAAATTCAGCCATAGGGTGAATACCAAAATTTTACTTGTCACTTAGCTATTTATAAAGTCAAAGAGACTTAGAAATAGCAAAAAATACTTATCCTTGCCAAAAACATCTCCCAGAGTGGACAGCCCCAGGGGCTGAGGTCTGAACTCTGCTCCAAACAGCAGTAGTACCTCCCCAGCGGGGAATTCCCAAAACGGGAATGATACCCCAGAGCTGACACAAAGCCAGGAGATTTGGCTCCCATGCCAGACTTCCTCCAGCTGTCAAGACAAGTGTGTCATGGTTAAAAAACCTGCTGCGCTCTGGCTATTTCCTGCTGAAGCTGTGGCAGGCTGGGCAGAGAGAAGAGGAGCTCAAGGGCTCTGTTGAGCATCCCTGGCCCAAGATCAGAAACATGCACCCAGCCCCATCCTCTCCAGTGGCATCCAGAACTGCATGGCACTGCAGACAAGGTCTTTTATCAGTCCCTATAAGCCTTCTACCACCCTTTCTGTAGTAATGCTTATATGGCATTACTCAAGGGTTCATCTGTTGCTCTGCTGGATGCATTCCTCCTTGCCACCACTCTCCTCAGAGCCATACCTATGAATTACCTTTTGTTTCCAAGGTAAACATCCTTTTGGGGTCAGCACCCTGCTGGGGATTATAAGCGTGCAAACTGAAGCTGTAAAGAAGTCCATGCATCACTGAGGTTATATCTTCAAGGGACCGGATAAGCCCTCAGGAGAGGTGATTTTTTCTGCTAATATAAGAGTGGGCAGAGAGAGATCTGCAAGCTGTCCCAGGCCAGTAGAGACTCAGGCTTTAAGAGCCCCACATGGTTAAACAATGCCTCATGGCTGATCCCTACCTTGCCTATCAACACTCACCCCTGCTTTACATCCACGCCATTGCTAGAACACAACTGAAGACCACAAAAAGGGGTAGAAGTGAACAACGTTACTCTAGAACACACCACAGCTCACTCTGCTCCTGTGCAAAACAGAAAATCTTGAGGCAGTGGATATTTTATGACTTCTCAAAATAAAACCTAAACAGAATTCAAGTCTTTTTTCACACCACCTGCGAAAGAAGAGTTAATTGGAGGAGCGCAAGCCAAACACTAGCAGGCTCTTAAAAACCTGCCTTGGGTTCTTTTGCACCCAAGTCTACTCAAAAGAGTCCATGTAAATATATGCATAGGAAGCAATACTTAGATGCACATTTCCACACATGTATAAATATTCAGTAGAGTGCTTCTCTACTGTGGCACGCTTTTAAATACAGCATCACTTTAAAATCCCTCATGAGCTGAGACACAAACCCAGCCTTACCTTTCTACTTCCCAGCTTCTCTTCACCTTTTGAAACCGAATCCTCCTTGCTGTCTCTATGGTGACAGTGACGTCCACATCCCCCAATGAGATGGCTGCTGGCACACACATCAGGTGCCAGAGCAAATCCGTCAGCAATAGAATCCTCCAGCTCCTCCATGGGACACGATGCTCTTCTCCAGAACTCAGTCGGACGAACAACCTGGTAAAGAAAACGCTGTTAAACAATCATCCTATGTCTAAAAGAGTGGGAAAGGGGGTCTAAATGAGGAGTATAAAACCCTTTTTTATTTTTCTCTTTGATAATAATTACTGCTACTTGGGAAATAAATGTGATAGCACTGCTATCAAAGAGTGTATCTGGATAACCTACACAGAATGAACTCATTAAAGGTAATTGCTCCCAGAGGGTTTGACAGTGAGAAGATACTTGAATCATGAAGTAGAAGTAGCTGATAAGCAGCATGATGAAAACCTCCTGCAATGTCCATCCACCTGGCACATGGAACCACCAGTGGCAGAGGGATGTTTCTTGGCACATGGTTAGTGGAAAGAGGAGCAAGAGGGGAGTTTTTTATCGAGTGCTAATACAGGAGCAGCAGGTGGAACCTGCAAAGGTGTGACTTTCAGGCAGCCACAGAAGGTGGCTCCAGTGACTTTCTCTCCTCAGGAAAGACAGTGAGTCACTGGGGTTACAAAACACCAGCTATTATATATGGCCCTTGTTATATTTCATGGTGTTCAACAACCTAGTTGTTGAAACACAACCACATTGTAACATGCTGTCCTGTAGCATCCCAAAGGCACAGCAAAGGATGTTCAGTCCCCACTAGCTCTTTCCTTCTGACTACCCAGATGGGGGAAGATGTGCCGGGGAAACAGTTTTGGCTTTCAGCCACAGTCCACTGCCAGCCCCAGCTGGTACTGCACACCCTGCAGATGTTCTAGATTGTCTTTATATTTCACTGACCTTTTGTAAGTTTGCAGCTGAAGGTGTCTGTCACTGGTCTGTGTCACTGCAACCTCCTCCCCAATGCAGGGGAGGAGATAACAGTGTTTGTGGAAACAGGCCTTGCCCTGAGGATTTTAACTGTGCAAGATACTCTGCTGCAATCAGCTGACTTAAAATTCTTCTCTGATAAAGCCATCCACTCAAAATTTACGGGTTCTATTCGATCCAGATAAATATTTGGAAAATTAAATACAGACACAGATTAGTTTCATATTTCCCTAAGTTTTCATGTCCTTTTTCACTAATCAGACAAAAAAAGAGATAGTCCATCATCTTAAAGATGAAGATTGCAATGGCCAAGCACACATTAGGTACAATCCAGAAAAGCAATGATAATAATAATTTTTAAAAGCAATAAATAGCAATAATATATGACTAAAACTTTCATTGATGTAATTCATATTAAAGATTCAGTCCCAGATAACACATATAACTCATCAAAAGATGGCCAACTCTTTTCCTAAAACAGGTGAAAAATTTCATCTCTACAATCATAAAGCAACGCTTATCTAGACTTCAGACATCCAAGGAATATAGATCTCATAACACCAATAATGCACGTGCCTAAGCATCATGTATTTCATACTGCAACTATTTACACCTTTGAAAGTATTTTTTTATTCTGTGGCCATATCTGACAGGGTGACTTTTAGCATTTTTTTGTCTCTCATCTTGTTTCTGGCCTTTTGCTGTTTTCATGCTTTTAAAGCTTCTAATGGCAACAGTTTAACACACTTCTAACTGGAAATGTACAATAATAATTAAAATAGGGTGGGTTTTTAATATAAAAAGGCTATAATTACGCCTTTTGCTTTGTTTGACAAAACTATGATTTCTACTAAAACACATGACCAGCCCTGGGGTGGTCTATTCACAGCAAACAATGTATTGTCCTGGGCACACAAGACAGACAAGATGTTGTTTAATTGAGCCTCAAACTTCATTTACTTAACTTTTATGGAAACTACCAGCAATAACTTGTAGAGTGTACACCATTATTTCTTCTTTCATCAGCTCAACATCATCAAAGGTTGCCATTATCAGCTGCTTCTTTCTCATGCACTCGATTATGTTCATCACTGGGACACTACAGTTCTCCTTGTATGAGGGTTAAAAAAAAAGAGGGAAGAGGTTGTTTCCTCATTACACCAGATATACAGAAATATACAAAATCTATTGCCAAGTTCTCCAAGAGATTTCTTTCCTGATGTCCACTCTTAGTTCTTAAGCCAGAGAAAGCTTAGTTGCTCTGTTTCTTGGAGCCTGAACCCAGATAAATCATCAAAAGATGACCAACTCCTTACATAACACACATTAAAAATCCCATCTCTACAATCACAAAGCAGTCCTTCATCGTTTCTGGATAGCTTTGATATCAGACATAATATTATGAAGCTAATGAATGTTTTCCACCATTCTCAGAGTCAGAAATATTTGTAAGTGCCCATCAGAAGCTGCTCAGACCAGTCTGGCACAAAGTCACTTCAAAGCAGTTAACTCTGAAAACATCATTTCCATAAGAGGAAAGTTTGAAGATGTGTGTTGTTGAGCTTAGCTGTTTGAACAGTTATGAGGGGGTTTTATGCTGGATAGCACTACTGCACAGAAAAATGGCCAAGCAACAGAAACAGGTGATCTCTGGGCTTTTTAGTGAATAGTTCATTTTCATGGAACTTGAGAGCCAAGTGAAGTGGGGTGAGTGCTGACGAGATGAGTTGGCGTGACAAGGGAAGCAGCTCACAAAAGCAAGCATCAAAATCTCTTTGCTCTGCCTCCCCAGAGACTCCACCACTTCCTGGGATCACTTTAAAACTGTTCCCACGTCCTCCAGGTGCCCACCATCCTTATGCTTGCAAACCTTGCTCTACAGCTGTTACATCACGTGCCTGGGCAGATCGTGTCTCCCTTAGGTGGAAGATGAGTTGGCCATGTCCATCTCATCCAACAGTCGTGCTCTCCTCAGTTTGAGTTTGCAGAGCAAGGACATCCACAGCAGCCTGTGTTTATCCTACCTGCAGCAACAAAAGTCCACTGTGATGTGGCCTCTCCAGCAACGCCTATCTCTTCCTGTCAGGAAAATATGACTGCACACTCCATCCAGAGTCAGCATGAAAAACAGCATGTAACCAATATGGATATTCAGAGATATAGTGGCTCAAGCCCAAGCTCAAATTCTGAGTCAGTATAATGACATGGACTGGCCACAGCTTCCAGTACCATGATCCCTGCAGTTGTTCACCAAGGGTTTGACATCTGTCAAGTTTGCTTGTATTTCACAGGACAAACTCAGAACAAGCACACATAGCCACACAATTATGCCTGCCCATAAGGACTCAGACTTAACACATTTTCCCATTCCAGTATTATTGAAGAAACATTTCATTTTCAGTTGTGTTTTCAGAAGGCTAACAAGGGGCTCATGAATACATCAAAGTAAAGTCATATTATTCATTTACAACAAATGTTTCTGATTACATTCCCTCTGACCATTCAGACAACCCTTTATTAAAAAGCTAGAAACAAACCTGATGTTTTTCAGGACTACCTCTCATAACCCTAGGTCCTGATCTATTTTGCACAGCTCAATTTGCAGAATATTCACAGGACATGAAATGAAGCACAGGTTCCAGCTCTCTGGAAACCTGAGGTCTACCAGAAAACCACCTTTCAGCTGAGATGGAGCCATCTCCAGCAAATGCATTCAGCTATGAAAACAGTGGGACTTACACTGTTCTACACACATTGAAAATATGTACCCTTAAGGGTCTCACACAAACTACACCTTTGGATGACGTCTGAATGGAGTCTCCAGGTGGTTAAAGCACTGACATTGCATTATTTTTGGTGATTGAAATGCATCTAAGTAGTGCTTAGCAATAGAATTTACACAAAGACACTTGATGGAAAAAACACAGGGTGGGGGGAGGAGGTTGTTTACAAAACAAGTTGCAGTAATAAAGCTGCTAGGCTGAGCCAAGAGACCTCTTAGTAAATCATTTATTCCGCAGTTTGACAATATTTACAAAGGTTTTTACATGAATTATTTACTCAAGCTTTTGTAACTTGTAACGTACTGTACACAAAACAGCAAAAACACATTAGAGCTACAAACCTGGGAACATACAGTTATGCAATGACAGATGGTGGAAAGGGCTCTGACAAAGGGAAGTTTACAACTAACACAAGCAACAGCCTTTTCTGTCTGTCATCAATAAAGGGCTGAGGACTAGCAGGAAAATGTGATTCAAGGAAACAAGACTTTTTTCAAAAGCTACATTCTTTGTGATTGCTGGATTTGGTTATTTTAAAAAGAGCCTTTTGTTTTGAGTGTCTAATTCTAAGAATTACCATTTCAGCGAGTTACCACCAACCAATGAAAGGCTGTATAGCACAAAAGCCAGAGTTTACATGAAGGAAACCCTAAATTTCTGCTGCTTACCCCATAGGCTTTAGGTCAATTCGAGTGATACTGTGTATGCATTTAACAAGTTTGCCCAGAGATACCATGTGTATTAGTGCCTATGCCAGGAACTTTTGTGCACAGCACTCTGGAAGAGACATTCATTTCCCAAAACATTTGTAAGTGAGATAAAAGAAGGAGAGTACAAGGGTGTATGTGAGAGCTTGCAGACCCTATATCGCAGATGGAGAACAAAGACAAGCACAATACCTGAGGCGCAGTAAAGACCCGTCAGCACCTGGAGCTCTGTACATAGAACTGGCTCATCCATCCCCATCTCTTACTGCCCAGTATCAGTGAACAAAACAATGCTATGCTATGCTTTTCATGCTATGAAAAGTTATATTTAGGTTAGATATTGGGAAAAATTCTTTACCGTGAACGTGGTGAGACACTGGAGCAGGTTGCCCAGAGCAGCTGTGGATGCCCTACCCCTGCAAGTGTTTAGGGCCAGGCTGGATGAGGCTTTCAATTACCTGGTCCAGTGGAAGGTGTCTCTGTCAATCACAGGGGGCTGAAACTAGATGATCTTTAAGATCCCTTCAAATCCAAACCATTCTATCACTCTAAGATTAATTCAGCCTGGTCTCCATCTACCAAAAAATTAAAAGAAAAGGAACCCCACCCCTTCACTAAACAAGGCTCAGGATTTGCTGCTACCATCACAGCATATTCAGCCTTTCTTCCTCAACTTTGAACCTCACACAACACACCACCACCTTTGTGCTACTCCCTGATGGAAGGCAAAGGGTATCCCCACACTTGGTCATAGAGCACACGGAGTTTTAGAGATACAATAAAGAACCTATCCCTAGGGAAAACTCTGTTGGGACAGAGCATCATCACACATCCTCCTCCCATCTGTCATTCAGGTTGGAACATGGCATACAAGCGATCTTCTCCTCCTTGTTGACTCGAGAACTAACAAGTGTTTAAGATGAGAGGCAGGCTGTGAGGATGAGCTCTGTACAGCTGGGATTAGTGAGACCAAGGAATGAAGCCTAAAAGCTGGGGCTTTAACAGATCCAAAGGAAGACTTCACCTGTGTAGACAGCGCAGATAAGGCTGTAGCTATTAACACTGAGGAGCCAGGGAGTTGTCTTGCCCAGAATTTTGGAAATGCCTGAAAGGGACACTCAAAAGGAGGAAGTAGAAGTGTCACACATCCAGCATCCTGATGTCCCCTACAACAACAAAGAAAAGGACAAAAAATCATTTGTTATCTCACTTTTCTAAAACTCTTTTCCCAAAGAAACAGCAGCTTAGGAATTCTTTTTTTATTAGTCTTTTGTCCAAATTATCAGTTGCTGCCAAACTTACGGTCTGAACTAAAGGGCTAAGGTTTCAAAGCATAAAACAATGCACCAGAACATTCCAATGCCAAGGAAAAACAACAGATCCAGGTGAAAGAGTAAGATGATAAGAAACACCAAACTGCAAACTACAGTTATAAATGTAGTAGCAATGCAAAGGACTCTTTGTCTAGATGAATTACAGAACTAAAGTCTGGACTCAGCACAGGTGAAACACTGAGCCACAGACTGTACAGCAGAGGTTATGGTTAAGCAGTCTGATAACTCATTGCCAATTACTACAGAGCCAACAGCCACTGTCTCATTCTGCAATGTCAAATCAACCTCTGAGGCACAGCTAGAATAGCAAGCATGAGCACGGATACAGGTACAATAAAACTAGAAAAAGTACATAAGAAGGAAAGCAAGAAGATCAAAGATATTGAATAATTTCTGTCTAAGAAACTATTAGATAGTCTGGAATTCTCTGACTGCAAAACAGATCTGAGGGGGCATCTGACAGATCTATAAAACAGCAGGAGGTTTGGAAAAAACAGCATTGCTCACTGTTTGTTTTAGTGCAAGATCTACTGGTCACCCAATGAAATTATCAGGTAGCAGGTCTGAAATAAAGAGGAGTACTTCCTGCACAAGGCATGGTTAAGTACTTGTGTCACAAGATATTGTGAATAACACAAGTTTACACAGGCTTAAAAACAGGCAGAATCCTTCCTGGAAGAGAAGCCCAGCAAAGCCTTTGAACACACACATATTACCACTTGCTCAGGGAGTCCCTAAGAGTAGAAAAACACATTGAGGAAGGATTTTGGTGATGTCAGTCGCTATTAGCACTTTTGCATGATGAGAAACCAAGGAGCAGTGCTGATTGTGGAGATAATTTAATTTCCTTGAATATTCACTTCAGCCCTTTTCAAAGTGAAAATGAAATGAGTAGGAGGAGCTGGATGGTCTGTACAAGTTCAGATCGAAGGAGTGGAGAGAGCACACTTCTCCAAGTTGGCTGCCTAAATCAGGAAATTTAAGATAACCATGGCTATGTTCAAGAAAGACTATAAAGATATTCAAATGCACTTTAACTAGAGTAGGTAAGAAAAAGAAAGAACACAAGAAAATACCCACTAGATCCCCATTTTGGAAACAAGACAAAGCTTCATTGAGAGACTGTCAGATAAATGACAGAAAGCTTCAGACCCTAGCTAAAGTTCACAAGCTTCACTTCGTTTTCCTTCAGGTCTTAGCATGCTGTAGGTCTAATAGCAATGGATTTTTTATTTTTAATTTTTTCCCTCCTTTTTTGACACTTCCAATTTGGTTTTCCTCTTGCTGGTTTCTGAGGATCATTCCCTGGAGGCAGACGTGTATCCTCACCCTTATTAACTGCTTCTGAAATATTGCCACGATTGTCAGGAGCTACGCTATTGACTGAACTGCTCCGGAGTCCATTCCTGATATCTGGTGGACATGTGCCCCTCAGAGAAGTTACTATTCCTGGGTACTCCTCATCTACATGATGGAGAGAGATATTAATGTGATTTATATGAGGACAAAGCATGAAAACCATCCACAGATCATGGCATTCAGATCACAGCAGAAGGATCTGAAACTTTATATTTCTTTCAGTGAAGCTGTAGATGGTCACCACTGACTTCTCTTAGGTGAGGTAAGAGAGTCACATAGATTAACATATCACATGCCAAGGAGTTGCACAACACCAGAGACTTCTCCAAATGCTCTTTCAGCCTGAAGGTGTCAAGACAAACCTCAGCTCATTAATTTTTCATATGTGAGTGCTTCAGAAAATTGAGGATACCTGTGAAAATAGGGTATTTCCAGGTGAAGTTTTAAAACAGTGGGTGTATGGTAAACATAAGTTTAGCTAGTAACAAACCAACTGGTGTCAAAAATCTCCTGAATTTTCATGAAATGAAATTCTTACCCAGTGACTTCCACAGACTGTAAACATAGCCAGAGACCCAATAAGATATTCTTTTTAGTAAGTTTCTATTAGTAAACTTCTATTCATGTATGCATTTCAGACAAAGCCCTTAATAGTACCACCTATCACTCTCACAAGACTGGTTGCAAGGGAATCCTTCATGACTTACTATTATAAATGCTAGGACCAATGCCACTGATTTGGCAGGAGTACCCATGTACTTCTATGTTCAAATAATTACTCATTACAAGGACTGTTCCTAAGACAGAACATAGAATCAAATCAAATAATGACAGCTTGCTGTAGCAGGCTATCCTTAATTGATCTAGAGTAGAAGTTGGTGGTTGCATTTCTGATTGGTGACATTTTAGACATAATTCTGGTTTCTTTAAATGAACTAATTGTTGCACCTCACGTAAAGTCCTTTTTTATCTCAAGCTGGACTGCAAGGATGTGTTAATCTCAGTGCAGTCAGAAGGAAAGGAATTTTCCAAGAGATTTTAATCCTGTAAATAATGGTTTCATTAAGAACCATACACGACTCCACAGGGAACTCTAAATATTAAGATTGGTAATAAAATCATTAGTTGTTCCAAGCTATTCAGCATATCATGGAGCCCTAAAAAGTTAATGACAGTTAGTCAAGCTACAGATGGAACAAACATTAGCCAGTTCATTGAAAATTGGGTTAAAAATAACACTTCACACTGTGGGGGAACAATCCTCAACAACAGGGCAGTACTGAAATGAGCCTTTTTAATCACTAATTTCTAATCAGTAATAAAATTTTTTGTGAGGTCTAACAGTTAAGGTTTTTTGAATGCATAACAATGACTCAAAAAAACCTTAACAGGAGCACTGTGACTATTAAAAGTAAAGCAAACGGTTGGGTCTCTTGCTTTCAAACCCTTCAAATTTTCTAAGTGGTCCAGATAACTCGAAAGTTTAAAGCAACCACTCTTTCCTCCTAACGGGTCTGAGACAATATTTTATATGTATCTATATATATGTGTGTGTGTGTGTGTGTTGCATACATGTAAGTAGATGAAGTAAAATCTCAGTATGTCTTCAGATGAGGACATGTTTCTAAATCACCCACTACACTTGGCCCTTAACAGCAAAACCATCCTGGTTGTGGCATCTGGCCCCAGAGGTCCACGTGGCTCTGCCCACACTGCAGCTCTGCCATCAAGGCACAAGTAGCGATTCGGAATCAGGCAGGAGAGTGATCCTCTTCCCATTCTGATCCTGCACCTTTCCTCAGGGGGACCAGGTGCTGCAGCAGCAGGCTGGGGTCACAGCAGCCATTCCCTTGCACATTGTGGGGTGCAGGGGCAGTGCTGCTGCTCTGTGTCCTGTTGCCCCTGCACACCTTGGGTCTCCTTGACACTGACCAGCCACTGCTTCCATGTACACAACTGCCTAGTGGGACGGGACACCCTCCAGCAAGGGGGCTGGCAGGTGGCAGCATCATGGGGCTTGGCAGATGACAGCAAGGCGTGCCAGTGGGATCCTGCAAACACCAGCACAACTTGAACTAGCTGGGACACAGCTGTTTTGTTGTAGCAACACAGGCTCACACCAAAGATCTCGTGGGTGGCCAAATGAGGCAGGGGAAGAAGGTCACCTGGTAGGCTTTCCTCACCTCGTTGGAAGAATTCTTCAATTAAAGAAAAAAACCAAACCAAACAAAAGCAAAACACACACCAGAAAAATCCAAGCCCCACTGCTCTTAGCAAGTAGCTCAGGGACAAGGATATCCTCTCCCACAAAAGGGATTTTTCCTATTGCTGTGCAAAACAAAACCATATCCAGATCCTGATAGCTGTAGTGGTTCTTCCACCCTTCTAACAAGCTGCTACTGCAGTAGTCCCATGAAAGTATTCTTTCAAATACCTTAAGAAACCAACAAGTCAGTATTAGTCCCATAGAAAAAACACACATCAATGTTTTATGCTTCTGAATTTTTCTGTAGTTTTGAATATTTTTGATAGTTTAATAAGACAAGTAAGAAGCACATTTTATCTGCAGACATTTCTCACATTTTTACAAAGAGCTTCTTTTGTAGGAGCACACTGAGTGTCCCAATTCATAGGAAGTAAAAGAGGCCTCCTTTATTTTACATCGGCTTTCTTCAAGATTTCAGAATTTTCCTCATCAAAAATAATTTTTTTATCTGGTCTTCACAAAGCAAAACATTGACACTACTTCTACTTAAATGAGTGAAAGAAAAAATGTCAGCAACATTTTTGAACACTAGGCTTAGAAACCAATACTTTAACAAAAAATGCCCATTCAAACTCCAAGATTATACAGAAGGTTTATGTCACCTCTGCCAAAACACTTTACCTAAGAATTCTGTTCCAAACAAACAGATAACATTTCCATTTCTGCTTTTGCATACATCCATGTATTAATGTATCAATTCTAACAATTAGGTGATAAAAAAACTTCCCTGCTATTGTGCTAACAAGCTTCATAAATGTAGTGACAGTGCTGCTAAATTAAGTATACTTTGAGCTAATTTTACGTTTTTATCACAATACTGGAGAAGTATTAGGAAGCTATTATTTTGTCAGCTTTCTCATTTAGCAAAGCAGCTTCAATTTATTAACAGTGTGGAGTGTGAATGAATCAATATGTTTCATTGGGCAATGTGTCATTTGTTAATCGGATATTGATGAGATTATTGACGCGCAGCTAATTAATCTCAAACCCTGTGCTAGCCTTCATATGTTTCCTTAATTATGTTCTTCATCTTAGTCTTCCAACTTTGGCATGCAGACGCCGGCTTGTAGACAGTGAGTGAAGTAAGCTGTCAGAGTGTTTTTTCACACATTTACAATCCCTTGGCAGCAAAATTATTTTCCTACTTGTAAATAGGTATCAAACAAATATTTAATAATATTTGCCAGAAGACTGATATTGATTTGGCAGGGAGTTACTCCAAATTAGCTTAGCAAGAGATCTTGCATCAGAAGAAGCATGCTTAAATATATATGTCTAACGAGCATTAAATAATTATGAAACTATAAACCTGTAATCATTGGGAAGTACTAAAATTGCTTCTCTGCAGTCATTATCATTGAACTCTTGGCTAAAGAGACATTCTATAACAGTTTAGTTTTCCCTTCCTGCTGCAAGAAGACAAATATATTTTGGGCTATTTTCTTTTACCAGATGGCCAAGTTTAGCAAAAAGTAAGCTGCCTTTTTCATGAGATATAAAAGACAGGAATAATTTCACAGGGTGGGACAGGGGTCACACACCCTAATTTCATGGGGTGCCAACAGAGGTCTGGCTGAGGAGGGGGCAGGGTGGATTAGTTCGTTTTTGAGCATGCCCTTCTGGCTGCAGGCACAGCCCTACAGTGGGACATGAAGACTTGCCAAGAGCTGTTTTGCCCATTTCAGCTGGAGTCAGCTGAGGACACCGGCATCCCAGGCGCCACAGACAAAGAAAGCTGCAACAACACAGCTCAGTGGGGTAGCACTCAGCTAAAAACCCTTTGTGCTACCTACTCGGCACAATAGTTTTAATGAAGATATGATTTGCATCAAGCTTATTGTTGTCATGTTTTTAACCTCACAAAAATACACCCAGTGGGACTAGGAAGTAAAGTAAATCCCAGTAAGGCCTCTGCTAAATAAAACACAGTGAATCTGTGCTACACAGGAAAGGGTCTTCTCCAAACAGCAGAAAGAAAGATGCTGAATACATTCTGATTTATGAAAAATACCACTTAATGTGTCTACTTCACCTCTACAATATCTGCCTTAAGCTCCAGAACAATATACTAATTTTTTTTTTAAATAAGGGATCTGGAGCACTCCAGAGTAAAATTATCAGTTGTCAGCTATAAACAAATGAGAGGGCAAAAGCAGTTTTAATTCCCCTCCTCTATTTCATGCCTAGCTTGATTTTTAAGGAGGAAGAAGAAAAGAGATTCCATGGGTAGAGATATTGTGAACTGGTGATCCTAGTGCAATTAAAAATCTGCTTGGTATGTTCTTCTCACACAAGACTAACCTTATCACCAAGTTAAGAGTTAGTCAAGAAATTCCCTTAGATCCATTTAGCAATGACTGGGGGAGTAATTTTTGCCCCTGCCTGCAACCACCAGGGTAACCTACCTTTGAAAATCTCCTGCTATTGCAGGAACCTGGGACACTGATGAGAAGATCTACATTACAGTGCACCTTGCCAGCCTTTAAAGCTTTCAAGAGGGGTTTGGCACAGCATCTCAGTGCTCCATACTTACAGGCATTTGGAAAAGGCATTTTTCTCTGGATTAGTCATGCACTGTGATTACCAAGGCCTCATTGGATAACTCAGACAGATCTTTCCAGTCCCCTTCCAGGTAACTCTACGCTTTAGGCTTCCTACTGGCTATTTGCATGATAGCTTTGAGGGAGTTGGGAGAGAAAAGAGCACCTCTGGTACCCTGGGCCATGATTTGGGGCAGAAAGGGAAGGTTCAGTTAACTAACAGACAATGAAGAAAAGGTGGGTGGTTTTCTAAGCCAGTTCAGAATTGGACCTTCCAGATAGGAAGGGAAACTGGAAATAAATTGTGAGGTGAAAAGGGTCTTTAAAGAACCATGGAAATATTGCAGTACATCTCCAACAGTTCAGACAACAGAACCATAAATGGTCCTTAGCTTTCAAAACAAAATCATTCAGGTAACAAGTGATGACTCTGGGAGAATCCATGTTACCTGTGCATGCCTCATGTATGAGAACAAGGTTATCATGTTTCAGATAGCAATGTTTCATCTTCTTTTAAAAAAACAGCCTTTAACAATGCTGCCACAGAGCTCCTAGTTTGTACATATTGAAAGAAAGCCAAAAACATAAGAACTGCACAGCTCACTGTGTCTTGCAAGTTTAATCAAACCTACTTGAATATCTTATCTTACAGTGCAAGGGTTCCTCCCCCCTAAAAAGGAAACCAATGTCAATTTTATTCCATATTTATAGGGATCCTTCTAAAGGGAATCAATGGGCTTCTAAATCTCAGATAACCAGCACTGAGTTTGTTGGTAAACTTCAGCATCATAATAATATTCAGAGTTGTTCAGTTCGTTTTTTTCAAAATGCTGACCAACAGGTTCATGTTGTGATTCATTTTAGAGAAAGCAAGAATGATAAAAACTTCATTTGATTTGACACTACAGCAGTAATCGTCCTAATTGGCTTTTGTTTCTGTTTGTCATCCATAATTATTCTCTGCATAAATTATCACGTTTGACTACGGCATTTATGATCAGTGAGTTCCTTAATATGCCATTATCAAAACCTTTACAGTGATACATTTACACAGTAAGCTGAAAATGCAACCTGAATGTAACACATTTTCTTAAAATCTTCTAGAACTAATGAAAAACTAAAAATACCTATGTTTTTCCTGAGCATCCTATATTGGCAAACTACGATCTGTAAAGCACTCTGTTCACAAGAGAATTCATGGCATCCCAGAACAAAACAATTAACCCTTACAATTCCAAGTTAACCAATCCACACCAAATCTAGTCACATCCTGCCCCTTACTTTTAGAAGAAAGGAAAAAACCCAAATCACCATGTGAAAGTAAAACAAAAATTTTGCAATTTTTTTTTTTAAAAACACAGGTTCTTCTATCAGTATTCACTTTTCCATCGAACCAAAACCATAACATTATTTGCATTGCTATATGGGAAAACTTTTCTCTCCACAGAAGTGGGGTTATTGATGGTGGTACTAGTGTTTC
The DNA here is from genome assembly GCF_041296385.1 of Aphelocoma coerulescens. Taxonomy (NCBI): domain Eukaryota; kingdom Metazoa; phylum Chordata; class Aves; order Passeriformes; family Corvidae; genus Aphelocoma; species Aphelocoma coerulescens. Next base: position 77,023,564 of record NC_091015.1, on the reverse strand, counting down.
CTGTGGACATTAGAGCCCTGGGAGAGCCATCCCACCCAATGGCCCTTCCCAGCTAATCGAGCTGTGGCAGAAAGAACACGGCTTTTCCGTCCATTCTGCTCCATCGGAAGTCAAACACAGGATTTTATTCTATTTATAAGCCTGAAGATATTTCTGCCGTCTATGAATGTTGTTACACTCCCAAAAGATGATTATAATTTTCAAATATCTTTCACAGTTGCTACTTTATGGATCTAGCCTCAGTTTTTTTCCCAATACTAGTGCATGCTTGAATCTGACTTTCTATTTGTAGAGTGTTTTAAGAGAGCTGAGAGCAATTACTTATTTTATCCCTAAAACAATATATACACATGACCATTCTATATCATGTCTAAGGACTCATTCCCTTCCTAATTCCCCATTAATGCAAAGTTATTTCAGATTCCCATCAGGGAGAAAACAGAAGGTCTGCATTTGGATGGTGTGATTCAACACTGAAATAGGAAGCCTTTTAATAGTAGGAATACACATTGCCTTCTAAACAAATATCATTTTATATTTGATCAGACAATTTAAGAATCAGAGGCAGAAGTCAAGGCCAGCCTGTGTTTCCATTTTTACACCTGTGTCAGTGTGTTGCTAATTTTTCAACTGCTGCTCCAAAAGTGGGGTAAGTGACAGGAGAATTGTGACCCATCAGCACGGTTTTTCTACAAACAAAGCTCTTTAATACCCATTCTCTGCATTTCCCTACATGCTGCACATTCTACCCAGTAAACCCTACATTTTCGAAGTCTATTCTACATTTTCTTAATTCTAATTAAACAAATCTTAATCTTGACTTTAATGGGTGCAATTATGATACTTCATTATGTTAAATGTTAGTTGCAACATAAGAATAAATTGTATAAACAGTTTAGCTGCAATTGCATGGAGTCTAACTGTACATTACTCATTAACAAGATGTGGGTAGCAGCAATTATAACATTTCCTCCTAATGTCCCTATTTATTGAGTCTCAGCAGCAAGTCCCCTTTTCACAACACACACTGATTGACGATAGCAGCTTTTGTACTTGTGAAGAACAGGCGCAGGAACCTGCTGTGTGCCTGTAACTCAGATCGATGGAAGTACACATTAGCTCTTAGCCTCACAGGCCGGAGTTCCTGAAGGTCAAAATAGCCATCAGCATCACTGTAGGGTACAGAAATCATTTCACAAATTGTGAACAAAAACAACACAACTAGCTTTGCAGTTTGATTATTGTTTATAGATACAGCAAGCCAAAAATTAAAGCATAGCCTTGAGGCAGCGTAATTATTTACAGCTGAAGACTCATATCATTATTAGCATGCTCCTAATTGCTTGAAGTTATATCAATGTTAGCTGATTTAACACATTTTTGATAAGAGGCATGGAAATTGTTTTCTCTGCATATGGAATGTTGGATCACTTCTTTATTTTTTAAAGTCTTCCCTCCTCCCCTTTCTTTCAAACTGGCCCTTGTTTGCCTTTGAAAAAAAATCCCCACACCCATAAATTCTCCTTTATTCTGTATGTCTGTAACTATCACTGCAGTACTTTGTCATGTTTCTGTGGAACCATATATTTGAATTTAGCTGGACTAAAATCATGCCAGGTTTCAGCTTTCACTAACAATGGACTTGATAATTTCACATCAATATCAACTAACTAGAGAATAAATCACTCTTTGCTTTGGGTGACACATCTTAATCTATTACTTTTCCCTACAGTACTTGGGCTGAAATCCAGCTGAAGGAAAACAATGTGGAGAATCTCATGGTGTGAAGCAACATCTGCATCAGAGACTACCTCACAAACACCTATTCTGGAGACAGACAAGAGTTATCTACTGCTACATCACTGTATCCTGTTCCCCTGATCAACTGAAAAGGCAAATTAAGTTTGCCACTAATAAACCAGAGCAACAAATAATTTGGGAACTTTTCATAACGATCAACCTGTAACTTGTCACCTCAATTTGTTCCTCTCATTCAAACCAGGAGAGCAGTCAAGCACTGACTGGGCAAAGCTTTGAGCTACTGCTGGCCAGGCACCAGAAGAGGCAAGTCAATGCTGGGGAGGGCAGGAAGCCAGGACTGCCTGGGAGGCAGGCTGGGGATGCTGCTAATAAAGATGGGGAAAACTCCCCCTGCCAGCACTGGGCAAAGGGTGTATGAGTAACTCTTAATTTTAACATTTCTGAGGTCAGGCACACTACTTCAACAGTGTACATAATGCAGCACAGACTGCTCAAGGAAAAGCAAATACAAATATGATCTTATTTTCCTTGCATAACTTCCTTCATATACTTATGAAGAGCACTTAATTTTAATCTCCACATCAGGTATTTCTACTTCTGGAGTCACACTGGCTGGCAGCAGAAAGAGCCTATTATTTTGTGATGGGAGCCAAGGAAAAGCAGTGGGTTCTGCCCATGGACCTACAGCGGTCCCCATTTCACTCTACACAGCAGTCTGGAGACCTTGGAAAAACCACCTTCCCCAGCAGGGAGAGGTCAACCCAAAATGGAGAAGCAGCAGCAGCAGGAAGAGGGCTACTAAGTTTTGCTTTTCTTAGCAAAGTGCAGGCTGTCAGGGACTGGACTGGCATCAGGGGTGTGTAGAAAGGTAGAAATAGGGTCACTTTATTTCTATCTGCACTATATAGAGACCTCAGCCCCTGTGATGCAACTGCCAGGGATGCTGAAGCTCCCAAGCATTTTTCCGCTTCTCCCCTAAGCACAAGCTAAATTATATGTGCAGAATTTCAAAGTAATTAATCACATCCTTCCATAAATTTTGACTCTGCTACCTAAAGATTCATTTAATTGAGCCAATTGTTTTATGGAAGTGTAACAAAGAACAGGTCAAATAACTACAGACTGGGCTCTTTTAAAATAATGGTCCAGCTGCTGAAATTTGCAGCATCTGGCTACTGAGTGGAGTAACGTTAGATGAATTATATATCACAGTCCAGTGAGGAAAATCTTCCATTTGTGTCTGTGAACAGGGAAATAAAAGACTGCAATAGCATGTGAAACTGTCATAACAGCCTTTCACGGTTGAGACACATTAAATTACCAGCAATCAATATCCTGAGAAAAACTAAAAAGAAATAGATTTTCTAGGAAGGAATAAAGAAATGCACCCAGTTTTAACTGGGAGCTTTATTTTGCCCAGCACTAAAGAAGTTGTAACAGCAGCATAGATTGAAGCTGAAACAAAAAAACCCTAACCTACTGACTTCACAGGGGACTTTGGCTGGGAACAAAAGGATGCAGATTTTAGGGATTAATATTCTTACACACAGTACTCAAACAAACAGAAAGCAAGGGAGAAGCTGATGTAGGCCAAGTAAGAGCATGTCTTGAGGCTGCAGAATGCCAACTCTTTGCTATTCCTCTGCCATATATTTTAGAACTGACTGCCTGTTGTTCCTCACTAGGTGCTCTGTACTCTTGGCATCTTATAAATGGATCTTCTGCAACCCAGCCTGATTTCCTGAGCTGACAAGTCACGGATCCTGCGATGACACATGGGTTTTCTGCTGCGTGACTCGTGTGCCTAGTAGTTCTTAACAGTTTTTGTTTTCCAAGTGTAGCTGGAGTCGCACGGCGCTAACAGTCAAAGAGAGCTAATACAGTAAATGGAAACTGCTGTCAGTATGAACCAGATTAGTCAATCCCTATAGCACAAGTGAATTTCAGATAGCAGCTCAAGCATGACCACTATGATCACAGCCTAGTGTTTATGTATACACAGAAACAATGAAGTGGCCTGGCAATTACTGGAAATACATTCCTCAAGCTTTCAGGCTATGCCAAGCTTAAAATTGTGGTCAGCTCATGTGGGAGAAACTAGATCAACTTGGATTGCATTGCAGCAGTCGTAATTGAATTGTATATTTTGCTTTTCTATAAAACTTCCAGTGCTAAGTACATGGCAGCCTAAACGACCGTGACATATAGTGCTTTCTGTGCCTCCAAAACTCACAGGTACAGAGCTGTGCCACCTCCTCCCTTGTCCTGCACACCCCGCCAGAACAACCAGACACCATGCACCACCCTGCCTCTCCAGAGCTGGGAGGGAGCCACATCTAAGCCCAAAGCACTTGGTGGTGCAGCCCCTGGGATTTGCTGTGACTAGCGACGGAACAAAACACAGCTTTGGAGCAGAGTCTGGCCCTGCCCCAGTCAACAGGAGCTCTGCTGTTCCCTTCAGCTGGGCTGGGGTCACAGCCTGCAAGTTTGCACAAGCAGCTGACAGTTTGGTGATTAGAACATCTACCTACCACAGTGAAGTTTGCAAAATAAGACAAGAAATGCCAGCTTGTTTCCTTTTATTTTTCTCCTCCCCTAACTACTCTTTCATCAGTTTTTTTCTATGGTAATTTCTTGATCTTTTCCAACCTAAATGATTCCATGACTCTGGCCTTTACAACCCCTTTTCTCTTCATCTTAGTATTTCACATAATTCACCTGCATTTTAAATATATATATATATAATGTATGTATGTATTTTTAAATATGACACATACATACATATATTAAATAATATCCTTGTCTCATTTACTGCACTGACCCATGGTCACCCTGGCTGCTGGCAAAGCGTGGCCACCCTCATCCTGTCCTCAGTGCCTGGCTGGGGTCCCAAAACAATGCACTGTGCTCCCTGAGCCACTCACTGCTCCCCACTTTCCTCAATATGATCAACTGCAGTCTGTCAGGTGATAAACTCATGCCCACCTTCATAATATTTTAGACTTTTTGACTCCTGTTGGAAATACTGCACTTCCTTTAATTTTCCTCCTTATTTGATAAGTCAAAAGATTTCCGCAGAAAGTAATTTGGCTAAGGTACAGTTTCAAAAGCAATTTTTCTATATAAAGCTTCTATATATTCTATTTATAATATAAATTCTATATAAAGTTTTCAAGATAATTCCTAGCTCGACACAAGTTTAGTTGGTTAAAACTCTTCTCTTTGCACCTTCTCTACCTGCTATACCAAAGGAACAAAAAAACAGAAGCAAACACTTCCTCACCTCTCCCTGACAGACCAAAGATAAAATGAGTGCACCTCTGTAGAGAATGAACATATTTATTTTTAAGTAGAATCGCATAACTCTGGACTTAAGAAGGAGCTCCTACTCCTTCTATTCCTCTTTTCCAAAATTTCTAAGCTGCAGTATCTATAATGTATAGCAGTTTACCCTGTTTCACCTCTCAAAACAGTCTACCTCTTTTTTCTTACTTAAAATTCAGTTCTGCCAGGATTTAGGCAGCACCATCAGAAAGTGACGAAGGGGTTGGAAAAATCAAAGACAAGCTATAATTTAAACAAAATCTGCATCCATTTAAATCTTTTCTTGTATAATACTAGAATGCCTCTTAATACTTGGCTAGGCTTCTTAAATATTGAAATTCATGTTGGAGAGAACATGGGGGGCAAATTATGTATTTTACTTGCTCAAGGGAAGAGGACAATATTTACCCAGATATTTTTGGACATTCCATCATGCTTTAACTGGAGCAAAGCTTTTAGTTAAATAGTTCTTTTCTTGAAAATACATCAATACTTATAATTACAAAGCTATGCAGAGAAGAACACTTATGTTGTATACTAAAGTTGAGGTGACTTCTACTAGGGGAAGGGAAATGATATTTCAGATTTTTGTTGTACTCTATCATTTGGCCCTCAGATCAGAATAAATAAACCTTTTTCATTGAAGCTGCTTCCTCCGGCCACTTTTTGTTGCAGAAATTTGTTCTAAGGCGTTTCCTGTCAGTGCTTCCCATCGTTCTCCAAAGTTTGCATTTTTTTAATATATATAAATTTTACTGTCCATAGCAATGAATATCATTTCTGTCATCTGCAGCTATCAATATGTCTCAGAGACTGCTTTTCCATCTCATGTGGTTGTGACGAGCTTTCAGATTTGGCTCCCAGCACAGATCCCTTCTTGGCTCAAGAGCAAAGTAAATCTGCAATAGCCATTAACTATTATTTTAACTAGATCTGAGGCTTCAAGAACCCTACTGCAGTCCCTTAGCTCACTGTTGCACAAAGAGCTGCAAATGCCAAAATTATGATAATGTCAAATAAAAATGGTATTTCCTGAAAGGTTCAGGTGTAATGGTCAAAATCCTTTCCACTGCAATGAGCATGAATTTCACAGGTATAAGAATGATGCTGAAGCTATAGAAACAAGCCCAGGGATGGAACCATATACGAAACTAGGGTTCATATCCGATGGGATTGGGACTCATTTCCCAGTCCCCTGTTGTAGTGAGATGCCCAGCTGCAGCCAGGACCCACGGCAGGATGGGGCTTCAGGCAGCCAAAAGACAGGCACACACCCAAGGTGGAAACCCAGGAACACAGGCAGAGCAAAGAACATCTCTTTGAGTTGGGCCATCTCTTTGAGTACCCATCAAATTGGAGGGGTACGTGGCTCCTGTGAAACACCTCTAAACAGTAACAAAAACACTGCTATACAGACATTATTATAGTTACTCACTTAAGAGAAATCTGGGACTTACATGATTCAGCAAGTGAAAGCCAAAGGAAAAATACCCCACAGTTTAAACTCTCTCCTCTTGCATATACCAATAAGGCTTTATATATCTATATAATATAGACTTCTTACATTATTCAGCCAATGGTCTGTAATTAGAGATCAAAAAGCATTCCCACAGCTCAAGATACATGCACACACAGTATTCTGTGTGCTGCTATACCCAGAAAAATCATTTCTCTGTCATATTACAGCAAAAAAAACAGCACACATTTGCAAGAAACATAGAATATTTCTAACTTGAACACTGGATCTTCTTCACCCTGACTAAAGTAGAATTAACTTTTATACCTGACCCTTCTTAATTACAGTTTCACTCTAAGTTCTAGAGAGAAGTCAGGTAGTCAACATATGTGCCCCTCTGGTGATACCTATGGCTTAAGATGGACTATTTGAAACAGAATCAGAAATCTCCTTTCTTGTTCCTGAAAAACTTCTAACTTCCCCCACATTGGCACGCTGGCTTCACTTTAAGAAAGTATACAACAGTGTTATTTTTATTGTGGGACACAGCTTTCTCATTCCCAGAAAAGGATTTGTAAGAGAATACCCAGGCAGAGTGAAACCTGCCCGCTTGCGTTGCCCAGCCTGCTGCATAAGCTGCCCTGTTTGACAGCTGAAAACTGCATTTTCAGTCACCACTTCTTGCAACTTTTCAGAGCTCTTGCGTCAGCTACTGCACCCTGTGGAAACTGGTGCTGGGGAAATCTGTGCAACGGCTGAGAAATGGAAAGGAAAACCCTAAGCAACCATCTAAAACACACATGTAGGGCTACAGCTTGTCATTATGGTCATGGATGTGTCTCAGCTTCTGTCTCCATCAGCTCGAGGACCATAGGTAGCCTCTCTCCCACAGAGGTTGTTCCAGCCAGATGTTTGTATAGAAAGTACGTACAGACAAATATCAGTGTCACTTAAGCAATGCCTAAACCTGTGTTTATTCACGCTGCAGACGTCTCGCCACTGCAATGCTCTGCTTGTCCCCAACACTTCAAAGAGGCCCTCAGAAGTCAGCTCTTTGTGTGGTGTGGCGGAGGCAGCATTGTTCTCATTACCACTCACAGAACTTGTATCCAACCATTAAATTATATAGCTTTCATCTGTTTCTTAAGAAGACAAGGCTAATGCAATCATGCTGAGTACATGCATGTGTGTGTCCAACCATGTATCTCCCAGCGATTTTTGAGCATCTGCCTGACTTTGATCACTGCTGGCAGAAGGTCAGAGACCTTGACAACACCAAGCTCATGAAATCTGTCAGGAAAATGAGTACCTGATCTGAATTAAGGAAAACCTACTTACAATCCCAAAGCAGAAAAGGCTTCCTAGCTCACCCCCAGACTCTAAAGGTTCCCACATGAGTCACAACAGCAAGAGAAACCAGGCTGTGCCAGTGCTGCAGTTTGTTGAAGCATCATGGCATAGCAGCGAGAAACACCATGAGCTGTGGCCTCCCACAAGGTACTCTGGTCCCCCAAGGACCCCACTCTGCCTTCAGCCAAGGGCTTAAATAGCCCTTGGGCAATGCAGTTGCTTCACACAGCTCTTACAATTCCAAAGAGAGAGAGAAACACCACAACATTTCCCACCCGTATCCCTTCTGGTGACCTCAACGTGACAGCTGAATCATTGAGCATTCATGCCATAACTCTCATGGACCACAAGGAAACCTTGATCTTGCAGGAGTCTACAGGAGCTTCAGTTTCAGAAGAAAACAGAGCTGGAAGAGGCATATATGTTGGGGAGAGAAAATTGCAAAGAAAAAATTAGTGGTGAAGAAAGTTAAAAGGATACTTTCTTGCAGACATTTCTTTAGGAAAGGAAAAGGAATACCTTTCCTTGAAATCAGCTACAAAGATAGTTTATAAAAAGAAATCCAGTTCCTCTGGATTGAAACTTCTACATTTACACTGTAAATAGATTTAGATTTTCTTATCCCCTTCCCTAACTAAAAGCACAGTGAGCTGGGAAGTCAACCCACACACACAGTGCGATCCCACAAACACTGCAGAGTCTGTTCAAGTCCTGTTCCTGGTCTGAGAGTCACCTGCAGCTTCTAAATGAATCAAGAACATTACACTAAGCAGAAGACCAACAGGCATGGAAGTTGTCTTCCTTCAAATATATTCCTGTTACTCAGCTTCAGAGGACCTATGCATAGGAATTAACCTCACTAAAAGGTCACTCTGAAAATGCTACATTTATAAACATTAATGTACATGCATGTATGCCCATGCACCTATACACAGACACTATGCAGAGTCCCAGCACAGTAAATATGGCCAGTTGCTACACCTTCACATGCCACGCACAGTGACATCCTCCCAGCTGCCAGAAGAGCACCCTTTTGATATACAAAGCACAGAGGTGAACTTCAGCCGTTTTTAATGAAATACAGTGAATGCTGCTTCCGGCAAGTGAACTACAAAAGCTAATATTTAAACAGTAGCAATAAAAGGTATTAGTTCCAAGCAGCAGAAAAGATTTACATTAAGAGAAATAAAGGGTTTTTTCTCTTTTGTTTATTTTCCTTTTCAGTAAAATTTGTGGTTTCAGGTAATCACTCACATCAGTAGGGGCTATGTTCTGTTTGCTGGCCTGCGTGGCTGCTGCTTGGGCACATAAGTCTAAGTCCTAGCAAAAATCAGAATTTTTAATTCACAGGCTGCCTTAGCTCTTGCCTATTTTTTTACTTTATATTTTAATTATCTTATTAATGCTTCCATAAAAACAAGTATCCCTGCATCCCATCCTTCCATCACTTCAGCTGTAAACTTTGTTCTGTTCAGGCAACAAACTGAAAACTTTTTTGACTGGTCTAAAATTCAATTTAAAAAGCCTTTTGCCTACACTTTTTTTTTTTTTTTTACTTCATTCGTGAAATATTTTATATTGGTTTTTTTTGTTCAACAAAACACTGAAAGCAAAAAAAAAAATCCCTTCTGCTTGCTAACTATGTAAGTCATCACAAAACTGTTTCAAAGAAAATTTCACAGAAGACTGTTTAAATCCCAAAATCCGTGCATACCTTCATTTCTTGATAAACCAAGGCACCCAAGCACATAACCAGGGAATCATAGTTCCCAGCTAGTCTTCAAATCCCACTGCCACAATATCTGCTAGTGTACTGTTGGGATGCTGGTATTTCCATGTGTAACTGGTGTATCTTGCCATGTAATTTTAGCATTTCAAGGCCTAAAACAAGGTATTTCGAGCCAAAGATGACCATTCCAGTAGTTGTTAAAATAAGCCATTCACATATTTAGTACAAGTTAAGGCATCTCTCATATATCACACCTACACCAAAGAACAGGGCTCTTGCAACTACCTCCACAGTATATCCCAGATATATCAGCAAGGTTAAATTCTTTAGCATAAACTTATTCCTGAAAAACATTTTAAAATTATTTGCAAAGGGACAGGCATGAATTTCAATTTAAATTATTCAATATTATTGAAAAATTTTAAAGACTCGTTCCTTGCGCAATACTCAGCAACCACAAACAATGAACACAGACCTTGTGCTTCACCCCGTGCAACACTTCCTTCAATATGCATCGTATGCAGAAGCTGAGGGGCAGACACATCTCTTCACTCTTGTGATCAGCGACGGGACTCAAGGAAATGGCATGGGTCAGGGGAGATTTAGGCTGGATATTAGAAAAAGGTTTTTCACCCAGAGGGTGGCTGGGCACTGGAAAAGGCTCCCCAGGGAAGGAATCACAGCACCAAGCCTGACAGAGTTCAAGAAGTGTTTGGACAATGCTCTCAGGCACGTGGTGTGATTCTTGGGGTGTCCTGTATAGGGCCAGGAGTTGGACTTGGTGATCCTGATGGGTCCCTTCCAACTCAGCATATTCTATGCAACAACTGGAAAGAGAAGCCTGGAAAAGGGAAAACTCCAGGGAGACCTTAGAACAGCCTTCCAGTTTCTAGAAGGGGTCTACGAGAAAGATGGAGGGGGACATTTAACAAAGCCACGTAGAGCTAGAACAAGGGGGAATGGCTTTAAACTGACAGGGTGCAGATTTAGATTAGATATTAGTAAGAAATTCTTTCCTGTGAGGGAGGTGAGACACTGGAACTTATTGGCCAAAGAAACTGTGGATGCCCAGTCTCTGGCAGTGTTCAAGGCCAGGTTGGATGGGGCCTTGAACAATCTGGTCTAGTGGAAGGTGTCCCTGCCCATGGCAGGGATGTTGGAACTGAATGATCTTCAAAGTCCCTTCCAATCCAAACCATTCTGTGATCATGGTCTTGTTCAGACTGAGTACCTATCTTTAAAATCAAGAGAATAGTAACAAAAATAGTTTACTTCTTTGGAGCTGGTCACATCAGAGAATAAGTGGAAGAAAATGATCCATCTGGCTTAAAATAAAGAAAAATAAAAGCATGGTGCATCAGATAGGTTTCAATAGGCATTTTAATTTCAGAAATCTATTCAATATTACATGAACAAAAGCAGCAGCACTTTTTAATTTTTTTTCTCAGCTTTTATTTATAAGTGGTTAAATAAGTAGGAAAATAACATCTATATGCCTGCATGTGGTTTCATTAATCAGCTTGATGCATCACAAACTGAGAAAACAAAGTTTTCACTTTCCTTCTACTCTAGTGAAAAGTGCAGTGTACAATTTGTAGCCAATCTTCCTGACCTCCCAGGTAAAAATCACATTGACTGAAGGCAGCCTGAAATTCCCTTGTCACATTAGTATCTCTAAGTTCATACGAAGCCCTGTAATTATAAACAGTTTTAAATTTCAGTGAAAAGTGAAAGGTTTTTGATAGACTGGTAGAAGTGAAATAACAACCAATCAAAAAAAAGAAAAAAATTAAGAACTTGTCTCTTAACTTAGCTGACTTTTCTGGGGAAGCAGAAGGGGAAAGCCAGCCAGGCTGCTACATTCAGGTGAGTGGTGGGCATGCTTACCCTACCTACACCAGAACTGGCTCCACATAACTCAGGAAAACGCAGTGCACTCCGTTCTGTCAGAGCCCTGAGCACAAGCCCCTCACATTGCCCACAGACACACCTAAAGCCTAATTCACACCCAGCACGGGTGAACAGCAAGGGTGAATTTGTCTTCTGGATCCTATTTTCTTGTCCTGTCCCTGTGTCCAAGCAGAGCCTAAGCAGCTATGCCAACACATGACTTCTATTACAGTTGGGGGGGGGGGGGGTTTGCTGCCACAGCTACGTTAGCCCTGGGGCAAGATAAAACAGCATATTCCCCTTCTAGTGAGTATTTCCAGCTTCACATTAATGGAAGCTCCGGACAAAAATAAGAGATGCGTCTTTGCAACTACTGGAACTACTGGATTTTCTCCTCCATGTTCGCTTGGTGGTTTTGAATTAAATCAAACTGGAGGGCTGGGAATGAGCACTCTCCCAAAATAGCGCCGTTCCGTCTCATTGCAGGGAAATCGTGGGTCTCCAATTTCTGCTGTGGACACGGCCTCTGACTCGGGGGTGCCAAGCCGAAGTCCCCCGGCACAATTTCGTCAAAGCCTCTTCAAGTCAAGACAAAAGTAAAGCCATGAATGCTCCTTATTGCAAGCGTCTCTGCTGAATAGCTTGGTATTGCCCTATTCCCTATGACAATGGAGTTAAGGGAATGAAACATGTTGTTTGGAAACAGTAAAAAGCTGTCAGCAGTAACCACTGTCAATACTCATGCTGGGCTAAGCTTGGTACTCCCGCTTGTCATTTATTTATTTACTTATTAAAAAACATGTTTGATATAAAGCAGTTCTGTGTGCAAGCAACAATGCCAAACTAATAAACCAGTGATTAATTTTGTTCTTGTCCTAGGTTTGTTTTCTTCTTAATAGTCTACGTAAATACATTAGAGAAAACATTCATTTGCTTAGACTTTATGTGGTATGAAGCAAACCCAGAAGCATTTTGCAAAGGCAGCTAGTTGTCACAGAAGAATTGGGTGGGCAAGCAGAAAAGAAAGACATGAAAACATATTTAGAGAGCTGGATGCAAGCTGCAGAAAGGAACAAGAGACATTACAATTAAAAAAAAAAAAAAAGTTGCTCAGCATTTTTTAAAATGCTGCCAATCTAAGAAATGGTGTTGCAGTCTTCAGATGGCAAGAAATAGCCAGATGGGGAAAAGCAAAAAGAGAAGGCATTAATAATTTTTGAGACAAGAATAAATAGGAATGTTTTTATGGAAGTCTCCTCTGGTCACTTTGTATAGATAGTGGTGCTTAAGATTTTAAACACATTATCTGGATGTTTTCCCTTTAACAGCCAGCAAAAGGCATAATTCATATAGAGAAATCTGATACTTGTCACTTCTTTCTGTGCCTGGGCTGTAGCAGAACAGTGCTGGTAGCAAGTTTTTTTAGATTGTTTTTGGTGCCACCAGCTGCCTTATTCTAAAACAGTGAAGGGTATGCTCCTCCCCAAGAGCAAGGAGGAAAGCCATTCATGGAGTGCAAGAGGGCTGTTAATGCTGTAGGACCAGTCAGAACACTCCAGATCTCAGGATATTCTGCATACTTCTCATGCTAACAGTTTCACAGACAAAGAAGAGAACTCATTTTGCCAAACTGAATCCCCCCTCATAAAAATTCTTCAAACTGCAGCAAAGCTTGAGAAACAGATAACAACATCACGTTCTATCTCCCTTTGGGGCAGTGGCAGCAGAGGACCCATTCCTACCAGTTTTTTGCATGCCCTCAGTTATTGCCAAGTCCAGTGACAGTTTAGGTCACAGAAATGGATAAAATGGTCATGTTCCCCATGCTGGCTAGTGGGAGATAAATAATCCCCTAGGAAAAGTTGGGAGCAACAGCATCTCTTCCAAGAGGTGCAACCTCAACGCACTAGGAGGTCATTTTAAAAAAAATGCCTAGAAAACATTTATATTCTATTATACTTGTATGTATTCTATTGCACAATAGAAAAAACATTGTGCATTTAATCTTTTTGCCACATAGTATTGGAAAGCTATTTTAAAAATGCTTTGAAGAACACTCCAGAATGCTGCTGGTATTGTTTTCATAATTCCAACTTAGCAGGCTACAGAGAAGAAAATGTTAATGAATAAATTAAAGAAACTTCCATTAAAAATGCCCTAACAAGTAATTTTTCTGAAAATTATATAAACACTGTCATCCTGTCAACCCAGATTTTTGTATGGCCACCTAGGCCACACTGATCCATTAAATTAAGGTGACTTCAAACTTTCAAGCTTCTACGAAAAGTACCGTGGTTAGTGACAAGCAAACTTACTTTATTTTAGGCTGTGAATGTGAAGGAGTGTACAAAATGCTGGCAAGGAAGAGAGAAAAATTCAAAGCCAAATCTTTGCATTTGGTTCTAGATAAGGCATGGGGCTATTTTATCCTTGGAAAAGGTTTATTTAGGAGCCCAGCACCATCTTCCACCCCAGGAGTCCCTCTGTACTGCTTTCACAGCTTTTCATTTCAGTGAAGCATAACCAGCGCTGGTAGGAAGTTGTTGCCAAGGTTATCTCTAGTAACTAAATCCAGCCTTTATGTGGTTTTAACAGACAATTTGAGATGGAGACAGACAATTTCTTCGAGGGAGAGCCTAATAGCTGACTTCCAGGGTGATGTAATCCTGGAAGGCCATTGCAAAGTAAATGTGTAAGCATCACAATCTCTGTTGTTGGGGTTTCCCCCTACTCCCCCAGAACATAGGCTAGAGGAGTGAAAGTCTTCAAGCACACAGAAACCAAAGGGCAGCTTGATACCTCCAGGTGTACTGATACCCAAAACAGCAGGAGAGAGCTAAGAATTTTCCCTTCAAAATAATACAGCATTTTCAGCTCTCACTCACTGCTGACACCGGGATGACTCTTACAATCACAGTCCTGATTCATCACCTTAAAGACCATGCAGCTTGTGCGAGGGAATTTCAGACACAGAAGAAATGGCTCCCAGGGCAAACACAACCAGAGGCAGTCCTTGGGGTTGGGCTGCATGGGGGCAACCAGCAGCCACGTTTGGCCTCGCCTCATTTCCCAGCATGGGGCAGCAGTCAGAACAAGGGTAATGGGAAGTCACCCTGCAAGGGCACTTGTCCCAGTGCTCTGAGATGCCCTAACTCATCCACAATTGAGCAGGAAGGGCTGCACAGTTGAAATACAGATAGAGTTTGATTTTCAAGTCATGATGGCAAACCAGGTATCAGTGCCCACTCTTCCCACAAGCTTGTATTGAGAACATTCCTGCCATAACTTTGATAAACAAACAAATCCAGTATACACTTTAGCAATTTAAAAAGTCCTGTGAATTAATGTTATTTGAATTTTCACCAGTTCCCCTGAAACCTTTAAGAATCTATGAAAAAGTTTTAAGTCTTGCTTTGGCTTGTTTCCCCCCCGCCCCCATTTTCACTTATGATTTTTAGAGTCTGTGCTAAATAATCAATATTAGTTAAAATCTTCAGTTCTCTCTAGAGGACAATGCCCTCCAGGTTTTATAATAAAATACCACAATGTTCAATCAGACTTGTATATCATAGATATATATTGTAAAATAAACATCTGAGGGCAGCCATGATTAAATCTCAACTCTGTAGAGCCAAGAATTATTCACTGCCTTTTAGAAAGCAGATGATATTTATTCTTCCCTAAAGTTTGTGCCTTGTGAACAACACTTTTTTCACACATCCTTCCCAGGATTACAATTCATTCTTTGATAGCCCTCCATGATCCCTTATCTCAGTTTGCATGACATGCAATCATTCAAAATTGCAAACTGAATTTAATTGCCATAGACAAGTGTTAATAGATTTTAATAATGCTTTATTAGACTTTATGCAAATTGGACTGCACTGAAAAATCTGAATAAAATCGCAGCTTTAGCAGCAATTTCCTCCCCGATGTTGTCTTGAAATACAGAGTAGGAAGAGGAAGCTTTAATTAGTAGTTTCTGATGGAATCTGATGATGAAAATGTTGTTCTTATGAATAGATATAGGTGACAAATATTATCTTTAAACCTGTAAGTTTCATGATTCATTAATTAGCACTGAGGGCTTTTCCCAGGGGATGATTTAATATTAATACCAGCCAACAGATTTTTTTACATTAGGATTTTTATCTCTATAGAAGTGTAGATGATGTCTCAGAACAGTATTATGCTGATTATACTTTAGAATATTCAGTTGATGCACATTTTGGTACATAAATGAATCAAACAAGTAGAGAGGAGAAAAGTAACATACGAGTGGAGATTTTTGAAAATTAATACAGAAATAATTCAAAGTAATCTATTTTAGTAAGTAAATCTGAGTTAAAATTACAATATAAAAGCTATTCAAGAGTAACCAATGCTTTATTCTTCGATTCCTTTTGTGCTGCTTTTCCTTCAAGACAAAATCTTACGAGGTATGGAAGGTTTCCATCTCCAGGATAACTTCTTGATGTAAGTGGGAGAGGTACACAAATGAAAAACCACAAGTAGCCGACATGTATTTCAATTTTTTTTTAGCTACTGAAAGAACATTAACTATATGATAGAAAGGAGCATACTCATGGGATTATTTTTAGTTCTGCCATTATTAATTAATACTACTGGGAAGATATTTCAATAGTTGTTTTTGTGCCTACCCATATTCATAGACACTAATTTGCACACCACATACACCTTAGACTGGGAATCCTTCCAGGGTAGAGTTCCTTTGGAAGTATTGCTTTCTCATGTTACTGACAAAGTTATCGTATTTCCTCCTGCATCTATAAAGAAACAGAAGAAAAGACTAATGTCATCACTAGCTAAGGTGATATTATATTACTTCAGGTCTTAGCCAACCCAAATATTTTCTGTTGACAAGCTCTACTGAACAGCACAGGAGCCAGGCATTATATCACATATGCCAGATAACACTTCCTATCCCGGATTAGGAAAATCTGCCAGAAGAGTATTAATAGTTGCTCCATTTAGAGATAAGGAGATCAAATTACCAAAATCTTACTCAGAAGCAGTAAGAGCCTGGCTACATTTAAGTTGGTAGCAAAACTTCAACAGAAGTAGGATTCCACTCACATATTTACTAAGCCTGCTCAAATCCTTCCCCTTCCAGTCCTTATTGCCCACCATAAAGCAATTACTAGGCATAAACCCAGCCTTTCCCTATGAACACAGTGCAAATCAATAGAACGTTAAAATTCACATACAAGATAAACAAAGATCATTTGTAGCAGATATACAGCACTGTGACATGCCACAGCTGTAATTCAGAAAGTAAGAAAGCATTTAAAATAAAAACAAACACAAACCAATCCTACCACACAGCAAAGCTGAAGAGTAAACCTGGAGTTTGAATTTCTTAAATTAAAACAGATTGAGACCATTTTTGGTAGAACTCTAATTTCAGTGGTTTTAAAGGAGGTATGAGAGAGCACAAAGGAGCATGAATGTTACCACTGAAACTATGCAGATACCTAGCATTTCTCTCTTCTTTGGAAAGCCTCCACCCACATACCTCACCTGAGATTTACAGGCTCTTTCTGAGGCACCTGAGGTAGTCCTGCCACTGCAGCCAGGCCAGCTGCAGGGTGTGAGCGAGGCCCTCACACAGCTCATCACTTTTATTGTTTGTGCAAACCAGCAGCCTGTCACTGCAGTGCCACAGAGCCAGGGACACTGCGTCTGGGACAGGCTGGTTAAGTTGTACCAATGGCACGTGTGGGTTTGGTTGCTTTGAGGGTCCTTTAATGGCATGCAAGCTGACAACACATAAAGCTAAAAATAAAAAATATAGGTTTTTCAAATGGAAATGATGACTAACCGTTAATGATAATTAATACCAGACATTCCCAAAGACCTTTTTTCACCTACAAATGAAACTAATTACTTGGGCTTCTAGCTTACAGTTTGCTGTGTTGCAGAACAGCAGCAGCTGGGCTGTCTTTTTTATTTACTCTTGAAGAGCTTTCAGTAAATCTGTTTCAAATTTTGTTAACCCTACTCAACCTCCACACCCTCCCCTTTCTACTCCCCTCCACCCGCAATACTCATTCATGAGTTACAGCTGAGTAAAGTGATTTATAATAGTGCAATGAACTGCAAAACATGCTCTGGCAAAGGAGCAAATTCCTCCACCTTCCCTCAGATACCATCAGGTGTAACTGCAAATTCTGCCATACCCTTAGTACTGAGAGAGGAGATAAGCAAGACAGTGACTTTTCCTCCACAAACTTGCTTGCTGGAGTGGGATGCAATGGAATTACACCCTCCACCCCCAGTACTAGCCCCGTCATGCCCAGCCATAGTGCACAAAGGGAGGAGGGTCAGCTAATCCCTGGGCTTCTTTAAAAGTCTCTTGGATACAGTGAAAGGAAGAGGGAGAAAGCCTGTTATCCTAACTTCAGGTTATATTTTGCAACTAAGGAAAAATTGTTTAGTAGGTGATCCACAGGGGTCTTCAAATCTGAGTCTGCTTACAAATAGGAGCAGTGAGACATGGTTTCCTCAAACTACCCAACATAAATGCATCTGTTTTACTGTCTAGAGTTTTTTGGGGGTTTTTTTTGTCTTTCCCCTCTCTGCAATATTATCATGCAGCAACTATCTGGACTGAAATAAAGCCGTCCCACAAGAGTACAAAAACAGCTCTGCAGGGTGTGTGATTTTATTGCACGCCTGATAATTCATTTTATTTTATGTCTTGACTCCCAATGCTAGGTCAAATTCCCAGCTTTCCTCAAATGGAAATAAGCCTTGAATTGAACTAGTTTTGAAGAACATTTTGTAAATGGGAACTATGGATACAAAAAGAAAAAGAACAGCTAATTGCTGTTAAACTCTGTCGCAGCAGTACTGAAATATACAGCTGTTCCCACAGTGGACAGCACAGTTTGACCATTTTACCCACACAAAGTCTGAAAGAAATTATTAGATGGCACAGAAAATTGAGCAGCTTTTCTAACTGGGAATAAATAAGTGAGAGACGATGTTGGTATAATCCGTGTTATACAGGAGTGGGCTGTGTAAGATGTATGGGTTTACTACTGGAAGTATATTTTATTTTTGTTTGCCTTTTTATACAGGGCCACAAGTCCCCTTTTCTGTTAGACCTCTGTGGATGATGAAAGGCAGTTTTGAAAGTAAGTTTTGAAAAGCAGTCTGACAGCAAGCATCAGCAGCAATTTGGAAATTCTCCTGAAGAAGGATCCAGAGTGTAGACAGCTTGCACCACACCTAAAGATGTCAACCCTAGCTTTTATCAACATCTTAAAAAAAAAAAAAACAGAGTTTGCCTACTATTGGCAATAAGGCAGAAACTGCTTCTATCAGCACATCTAAACACAAATTGTCATGTTCACTTCAAATGAAGCTGAACACATTTAACTGGGTGGTCAGTCATCTGTGTATTTTATTTTATTTATCATTAACTTGTTAAACAAAAGGAAATCAAGAAAACCTTGCCTTGGTTCTGGATGAGACATTTCACTAACACATATCCAAATAGTGGAAAGTTTTCCAAAAATGTACAGTAAAAACTTGGAATACTCAGGTGACTGGAAAATGGGGAAAATTGTCTAAGTGACACACTAAAAAAATAGGACCCTTTTAATCTTGCAGGGTTTTTTTCAACTCTTTTTGACAATCCCTTCAGGAGGTATTTGCTGTTCAAGAAGTCACTTTTCAGTAACTCCCTTATGGTAACTTCAATCAAAACCAAGAGAACCAATAAACCATCAGGACACCACAGCAAGGCTGCCTGAGCTATTATCATGAGTTTTCATTTCTATTTTTGTATTACCTGCTGTCATTGCATATTTGCAGTAGAGCTCAGCAATAGTCCTTTGAGTACAACAGAGCTCTTCTGATAACTCCAGCATTACTGCAAGCATCCATCCTTGCAGAGCAAGCTTTAGCCCTCATGTATTTAAAGTTGTGTTACAGCTTGATCAGCTCAGTAAAACACACCAAGAGAGGAAAAAAAAACATTGTAAAGCAGACCTATCAACATGTTCCTGAAATGCCACCCACGTTCTCACTATTAGGACAGCATTTTTACAGAATGGTCTTCAGCCAAGGTGGTGTTAAAGCCCTGCATAAACTCAAACCCTGACCTAAAAAATATCTCCAAAAGATCTAGGCTCGGCTTGGAGACAAAGCACTTGGGGCTCCACATATGGAGAAGAGCCTGTGTCCACAGGCAGCAGCCTCTGAGTCAGACACTCACATCTGCGGAGAGTGATACAAAGAGTTCACTCAACACACAGCAACCCTGTTCAGCAGCACTGCAGTCAAACCCAGGCAGCACATTTGAATGAAAGGGTGCATTTTGCTCTAGGAAGTACTTCCATTAAAAACAAGACTACTGCATAGCTCTGCTTTGGGGCTCTGGCATCACAGCTTTTCCTCCACCTCCACAGGGCCAACACAAATTAAGGGGGACAAGCAGCAGTGAGACCCAGTTGTGCACTGCCAGCACAGCTCTTCCTGACTTGTAGCCCCTTGCCCCCATGCAAGCACACTTAAGGATGGGGCAACAGCAGCACCACCAGGAAAAAGGGAGGCCTTAGGGAAAGCAAAGCCATGAAAAATGGTGTGAAACTTGCCTGACACTTGAAAGTACTGCTGCTTTTTCATTATAGGAAACTGTAGCTCAGCTTTTCTGCTCACTCAGAGAGGTGCAAAGCAGCGGTTCTATTAATGCTAGTGATGTACTTCCCGATTTTCTGTGGATTAGTTGAGAGGCACTCAGATCAAAGGTCTCTTCGTTAAAAAACTGAGCATGAGCTGCAAATGAGGCACATTCAGAGTAACAAGGAGTGTTTATCATTCTTACCTCAAGGCTTACAAAAGTCTACGTGAAAAAATGCCTAGAAGATATCAGTCACTCATCATGAATGGCCAGTCAGAAAGCTTTTCTAGTTCTTCACCTTCAAATCCCAGCAAAGGGCTGGTGTACTAACACGTGATGAATATGTATACCCCTTTAAGACAAACTCTAAAATGCTCTCTGCTCCATGAGAAGTACTGAGGCTCCTGCCCCTTTCCCCCCATGCAACATACACCCACACAAACTAAACCAGTGGGATCCCATTGCTAGATCCCTAGCAAAGTTCCTCAGCTTTGTAAATGAGAAAGAAAAATAAGTTTGCTGCCACATTCAAAGTTGCATCCACCAGCAGGAATTCTTTCCCTACTTGTTTATAAAGTGGTGTTTTACTCTACTTGAGATGAGATGCAGAATTCCTTATGAAAAGTAATTTAAATACCACACCCTGAAATGCAGTTTGAGAGTTTTATCCTGTCCTTACCTGTAAGCAAAGGAGAAACACTTATTTCCCTTCCAACCACCACATCTACCTCGTTGTCAAACAACAGCCCCCAACTGACAACCTCAGGACCAAATATGTTTCCTGTACCAAGACTTTGATCTCCAATTGCAACTAACCTAGAAGGGTAATAGTTACATTCGAGGTCACTAGGAGGTCTTGACCTCAGTTATTTCACCCTTCTCCAAAGAAAACTTCTACTTTAATCATCAACTTCCGGGTAATCTATTAGTAACTGGCATAAATCATGCATCAAAATGGGCTCAGGCATTGTCACAAGGGTTAGAAAATGATCCATTAAGCTCCTCCTCCTCTCCCTGAGCAAACACTGGATTCTGACTTTTCACAAATAAAAAAATTAATCACGGATGTGTCTTATACTTGCAATTCCTGACCATATTTATTCTTCTTGAAAATAGGCAGGAGAAAGGGAGGTGGGAAAGAATAACCAAAGACAGCTCTGTCCTGCAATGCAGTTCAGTGTGATAAGCCCACATGTCAAAAAGCACATTTGCGCCCTCTCTCACCCATGTTTTCTCCTCACTGCCATCCCAAAGGTTCACAAAAGACTGAAATAATTCAGGAAAAAAAAAATGGTGAGACTTGGCACATGTAAATTTTGCTGCCTGACTTCACCATCACTGATTACAGCTGACGGAGAGTTAATAAAAGAGCAAAGCTGGCTGTCAGAGCAGATTAGTGTGTGTAAAGGACAAGACAAAAGAATAATGCCGTCATTATTATTTATGGTCATTAACTGGGTTGAGTTCACTTCTACAGTAGCCTACCTGAGCAGTAAAAATGATCACCTAAACATGAAATACTACATTTAGAGTTAAAACACTGTAATTTTGCCTGTGCATTGGCTTGATCTCTTTTATAAGAGGTATTTGATCCTGGAATTAGCCAGTGTGTAACACAGATTTAGATAATGCGAGTAAGAAACCCATCAGATTTTTGACCTTACAAAGAACGGTGCTTTTCTAGTGATGGAGCTCACTGCCTCCTTATCGAAAAAAATTAAAAGGCAGGCACTGTGGGAAGGACAGGGGAAGCCATGGTGGAGCACAACAGACTGCACAATGGAAATAAAAAACATCTAATACAAGAGAGGAAAGGGCATACAAGAGGCAGCAAAAATGGGAGCGTGTGGGGAGCAGGATTCTGTGTGGAATACTCCAGTGGCAGGGACCTGACAAAAAGAGACATGATGGAGATAAGACAGGGGGCTGCTTTGAGCAACAGATGAATTCCAGGAGAGATATTGTGGAGAGGGTATTCTGGCTGGAAGAGAGAATGAACAGGAGGAAAATCAGAGGAGCAGAGGCCTAAAGCCTGAGGCAAAGCATGGTGGAACATCTTACAGAAAGTACCAGTGAGAGGCAGCCTGAAAAGAACAATACCATTCAGGAGCCTGTGTCCAGAGGAAAGCAAGGCAGTGTCAGATGATACTGGTGTAGCAGCTGTTGTGTATCTCTGGTCAGAGTAGGTGTGGGAAGTCCTAACTACAGGTCATATAACTTTCCTGACCTAGTACTCCAGAAGCACTCAAAATCCCTGAGATGGTTGAAAACTGCATCAGCCCTTGCTGTCTGCCCTTATCTGCTGCTGTCTCTCCTTATCCCATTTGTTCCTTTTTGTTTTTTTCAAACAAGATCCTGGGGCTTTTCATCTACAAGACCTGAGCTGAAAACACTGACAAACTGTTTCTTTGTCCTTGTCTGGCAGGGTGATTAATTCAGCCATGACTTATTGTCAACAAGAATGTCCATCAGACATATGCAGACTATGGGCCATGGGATAGGACATCCTCTTGTGCACACCTTGAAACCCCTTCTCATCACAGGGCAAATTGGTATTCACCATGTTACTGCAGCCACTCTTGCCTGATTTTAGTCATGTACTTCATGGGACAGGGATGGATTAGGGTTCAACTCATCCACTTGTGACCCTTAATGTTTAGTCTGAGTTTAAGTGTAGTTATTTTTAAAAAGCCCTGAAAGAAAGTTCTTCAACAGATTTTGATGCACAGTCTATCCATGTTATTATACCTACAACTACACCCAAATTCAGAGGCTGTCTACTTGCTATTATCCCTGAAGAAAAATGGTTCTTTTTCCTGTTTTTTAAACTAGAGAAAATGTGATTTTTCAACACTCGTTGCAATGTTGTAATTTGTTACACCTGTACTACAGGTCTAAATAGAGAAACTGCAGCTGCTGAGAAATGGAGTAGCACCTCGACAGGAGCTCTCAATACCACACCCCTGTGTTGGTCTGCTCATTTATTCATTTCCAAGAGAATAAACTGTTTGTTTAGACCTAGAAAGATTATATGGCTCTACCTGTGTGAAACTGTCTTTACCCTGCGCAGCTACTGTTGCTGTGGAAGAGCAGTCAGATTCACACTACACTCTCCCCAGTGCCAGAGAGGAAGATGCCATCTTATCTTCATCAACAGGCTCCAGATTTTGAGATTGCATCCTTCTGAGTAGATTCTGAGTAGGAGAAATTAAGATATAACCTCATCTGTCATGTAAGTAGAATTATTGACTGTACTTTTCTTACACCTTTGTCCTTTGGGATAAAGAAATCCTTTGCTTTGGCAGATTTAGTTTGGATGATATTTCTGTGCTGGTGTGTAATCAGGTTATAATCATACTTTACATTCTTGTCTATTTTCTTTCTGCATACTTTTAAATTACAGTGATACTACAAATTAACATCCTTCATGCTAGAGTCAGAAAAGTGATGCAGTTACAGAAGCTTAGCCAGTGACAAAGAAAGCTCAGCAGTGACATTCTCTGCCACACCAGGAGCAGCACAAGGAGACATCAGGACACTGTAAAATACCAATATCTACAAATATTCTTTCCCACAGACTGCCTTTTTGCTGAATAGCTAAGAGGATAAGACAGCTGTAGAACATCCTATACTCTTAACAAAGGATGGAATAATTTCATTCTTTGTGACAAAGAAGAATAGAATAGGTGGCTTTCAGTAGTGCAGAGATATTATTACAAACGATGCTCAGACTGAAACCTGGATTCTTATTACTTTCCTAACTATTTTCATCCTTACTTACTTGGGCAGTTTTAATTCTGAATAACATGCAAAGCTTGAAGAGGAATCCACTTTACTTAAAATTCAGTTTTTCAGGTCCAGAAGTGCTACAGGAGCAAACCCTAGTATTCTGCTGATATTGAGTACCAAACCTAACTTCAGCCCAGTCCTATCTTCCCATACAGCGTTGGCCATACTCCCTACACTGAGCCCCAGAGGTCACCACAAGGTTTCTTTAGGTCACCTAAGGATGAAACCAGTAAAGGAAATAATTATGTCCTCAGGTAGTTTGAACAATGTGCCTAAACAACATGCTCCTGCCAGTGGAAACTGAGGGAAGATGTTTTGCAGTTTAATCTATCTAAAGGGCTTTGCAAATCTGACAACAGATGATGATAGCACCTTTGAGGGTGGAGTTTCACATTTTCTTGATATCTTAGAGCTGCAGTTTAGTAAGCCAAAGAACTGAATGCATTAGGAATTAGTTTTTCATAATCTTACTGCCGCATTTGCTAAGTTTTTTTGTGAAATCTGCCAATTTCTAATGTGAATCAACTGCCACAGAAATAAACTGGAAGGGCCAAGAGATGGTCCTTTTTATTGATAAAAATACATCTTTATAAAATGTGACTGTACCTTTTAAAAAATTCCTCAACACAGCATTATTCAAAAGCATTTAAAGGCCATTGAGCATAACTTTGGCAGACCGGTGATGGCATTCTGAAATCTTTCTCAAAGAAACTATAAGCCTAAGGTGCTTAAACATACATATGGCTAAGCACATATTATAAGACACCTTTGCAGAAACGGTATGCTCCAAAGTGTGAATTCAGTGTCAGCATTATGTAGGCACAGTTCAATACACATAGAGACTAAACCTTCATAGATCCTACAAGTAAAAGCAAACCCAGAACTCTTTCATCCTGTGGCAATAACACATTGTTCCCTTTTCTAAGGAAAACTTTCATAACCCACCAACTACCAGACTGAATGGACATCAGCTGAGTCACCGTGGCATTCATCCCTTGGTCACTTACACTCATCAGCCATATTTTACAAAGCAGTTCAAACTGGTTT
This sequence comes from Aphelocoma coerulescens, assembly GCF_041296385.1. Taxonomy (NCBI): domain Eukaryota; kingdom Metazoa; phylum Chordata; class Aves; order Passeriformes; family Corvidae; genus Aphelocoma; species Aphelocoma coerulescens. Next base: position 76,998,568 of record NC_091015.1, on the reverse strand, counting down.
TTTTAAGAAAACTATGACAGAGGGAAATGTAATCAACTTATAGTTTCACAAACACATCTTACAGCTTTTCAGCAAAATTTGGCTTCTGTGCAAGCTCACAGTACAATGACTAGATGGAATTCTTCTTTTGAAGTTTTGTTTAAGAAAATTCTCCCAGGCTAAGACCCAGTAAGTTACAGTTTAGCCTGGAGCAAATTTTTACAACCAAGTTATAAACCCCTGGAATAGGAGTTCATAATGGAAACAGCTGCTCAACCCTCACTACAGCGGGTGCAAGTACAATAAAAGCTGCAGGAGCTCACATTAACAATGGCGTCCCCTTATACTCTTTCCTGTTACCCATCCATTAAACAAGCAACACTACTTAATAGAAGGAAAGGCAACAGGCTTTCCTCTTTTCCTGCAACCCTGCTTCTTCCCCTCAATAACTAGCTATGCAATTTATAGGTGACAAAGAATAAACTCCCCAACACCCAGGTCTCTTTCAGCAGGGCACGTTTAGGGCAGGCTCTCCAACACTGACTTTACACACCCGTGGCACAACACTGTAGTTCATTCCAGGCAAGTACTTCATATTATAGGATGCACAAATATTGTACATGACACATATCTGACAGCCTGATACTTGAGCTAGGCAATTCCCACTAAATCTCACCACCAGCATAGCTCTTCATTCCTTTTCCCCTCTATGGGTGATACTCGCAGCATTTTCATACACAGTTCATAGAATCATAGAATGGTTTGGATTGGAAGACACCATAAACTTCACTTGGTTCCAACATCTCTGCCATGGGCAGGGGCACCTCCCAACAGACCAGGTTGCTCAAAGTCCCATCCAATCTGGCCTGGAACACTGCCAGGGATGGGGCATCCACAGTTTCTCTGGGCAGTCTGTTCCAGTGTCTTACCACCCTCATAGTGGAGAATTTGTTCCTAATATCTCATCTAAACCTACCCTCTGTCAGTTTAAAGCCATTGACCCCTGTCATCTCTTTTCATGCTGCTTCAGAGAATTATAAAAGCCAAAGAAATGTGTTGCAGTCTATGTGCATGCAATGTGAGCTCTGCACTATGATCAGGTTGCTTTCTTTCCCTAAGATGGCCCTTAATTTTCCATAAGCTGTTTCCTCTACCTTGTCTCCTATTTTCAGAAGGTTATGAAAAGAATTATTCTTGAGTTCCTGTAACTCCTTTGGGACACTGCTTACCCAAGCTGCAGGTTCTGAGTGTGAAATACACTAACAGCTGAGGGACAATCCCTGACCCCACCTCCCAAGCAGGGATAACATGAGGCTAAAAGGCTACACAAGCAGGTATCAAAAACCCACCAAGAGCTCACAATGACAGCAGCATCCCTTCAGACATGTTTTTTTCCTTTCTATTAACTAACGGGATTTTTTTGCCTAATATTTACCAGTGAGCAGCATATTAAGCATATTATGGCTCTCAATGAAACAATAGAACTGTCCCCCACTTATCCAAACACTCCACAGCCAGAGCATCTGTGCAGCCAGGTATTGGAATCTGTGCGAAGGACAAATGCACAGCTTTCTACAGAAGCTTACTTTGCAATGCAGCTAGGCTCAGGAGAGAGCTATCAATAATATTGATTTGCAACAGAAATGTTGTTAGGAAGTGGGCAACTTGAAAGAAAGGAAAGGCACTGCCTCCACAAGAAAGGAGAAGGGAGAGATCAAAGCTTGGGACACTAGATAGAACTTAGGAAAAGCACAATATTTGCTCTTATTTCTTGTATGCCTGTGGGTTTCTATAGGGACTGTCACAGAAAAGGATACAAACCTCATCTCCATAGCCACATTCCATCTACAAATAGGCACCTCATACAGCCTAGTCAGAAGCAAGAAGTGAATGGCTACAGATTTGTTAAAATATTTCTTCCTGCCAAAAGGAAACCTTGTCTTCTGTGACTCACCAGCCAGTAGCGCTCCGGACTCACAGTCGCTACCTGCGGGAATTACATGCAGAATCTGCTTGAACAAATTTTTTTTCTATAAATAAGAAAACCATAAATTCTGAATCTTGGTACTGACAAGAGTGTCTTGTTTACATATGACATCAGCACAGCCAAAGGATTCTCTTCTCTGCATGTGATCAAGCAAGAAATGAAGTATAGTTCTTAAATATTGACTACTTAGTTAAGAAACAAATCTACCTTTGGAAGCAATTGAATGTAGGAAAGAAATATTATGGAAAGTGGTTTTGGTATCATGTACTTTCACAAGAAGCCTGACGAAAACACAAATATCATAAAAGGCACATGTTAAGGAGGATGGGGCCAGACTCTCTCCAGTGGTGAGAAGTGACAGGACAAGGGGCAGCATGCATAAACTAAAACATGGGAATTTTCATCTCAATATGAGGAAAAATCTCTTTGAGGGGAGCAGAGCAGTGGAACAGGCTTCCCAGAGAGGTTGTGGAGTCTCTTCCTCTGGAAAACCCACCTGGAGATGTTCCTGTGTAACCTGCTCTAGCTGACCCTGCTGTACGAGGGGTGTGGATGATCTCCAGAGGTCCCTTCCAACCCCAACCATTCTGTGATTCTGAACAAGGACCTGTAATGCTTCCTTAAGCACAAGCAGAGGAAGAACACTCAGGACAAATTCTCAGATTTATAAATCTTAATGATTCACCTTCCTAAATGGTAGCAAGACACTGTGTTTATGATTATCTGTATTATGGTGGAGCCATGAGTCTCTGGCAGAGGAGCTCTTGCCCTGAAGAGTTAACAATGCCAGCAAGGCTCCTTCCCATTGCATCATGTACCAATGCTCACACCAGACTTTGTCAGTACTGTCACCATATCATGCAATCCAATAATACACGAGATGTCAGCAGGTAATGCTTCTGTTGTAGGCTAAGGACTAACACTGCTAAGTTCGGTACCTGCTGCTGGCAGTGCAGCTCATTGCAACACACCCACTTTTTTCCTCCTAGCAACCCCAGGCAGCCACATCCAGGCACCATCTTCAAAATTAAGGTTAAATGAAGACCACATTTTCCAAAGCGAAAGAAGGCCTGCCGTCCCCAGCAGAAATGTGGAGGCAGAAGCTCTTCTGACTTCTCCCAGGGCAGACAAGGTCGAGTCATGCTCCTGATGCCCTTCCCTGGTCTTGTGGGTCCCTCCTGGCTCAGGGGGGAACTAGAGCGGGAGGACTTGCCTGCATAGCTAGTAGCATGAATTTTTCCCTAGCTTCCCATGAACATCAAGGTTATTAATCCTGTTTCTTCATTTTGATCAGCCTGGCTTTCCCCTCCACAGAAGCAGTGGTGCGTACTAGTAGGAAAACACAAGACTTGTCACAGTTCCTGTCAGTTTCAAAGGAGTGACAATGCTGGCCTAGCACAGAAAACCATGGCTTTTTATAGATGGTTGATGGGTCACTATGTAAATTACACTGAAATCTAACAGAGCAAATTATTGACTGCTGTCATTAATGGTAAAGTGTTCAACAGCAAAAGGCTATCACCTTGAATTAATGCTATGAGTTAATATTTTTAAATGTAGTATATTTCAGACATAGATATGATCATTTTCCCTAGATAGACATCTAGGAGGGAGGTGCTTGGATCCTTCTACAGCTAAAATGAGACCCTATTATAAAGGTTGATAGAAGTCCTATTTTTGAGCCTGTGTCTACTCAGGAAAGCTCACAGAAACCTCTTTTTGATAGGAAAAAGCCCATGGGGCCCAGGAAGAAATGCTGAAATTCTCTCAAACTGGGTTTTTACAGAATGAACAAGCAAGCCGGTCACATCAGCTCCCTGGGAAGTTTACCAATAGCAGTAGATGTCCATGACTTTAAGAGACAATCTTCTCAACAGTAACCTTTTTTCCCTTCTAATTTAAGTAGCAGTAAACATAAAACATAAAAAGACATGCTCACCCTTCAAACTAGACACATCATACATAAGAAACAAAGGCTCTTGTATTTCCAACTGACAAAAGAAACAAAAATATAATAATCTAAGAAAATTGCTAAAATCTGCCAGCTAGGTGGCAAATTTGGCCCAAAATGGCCCCCAAATCCTATCAGATAAGTGACTTGAGCAATTGCACAAAATGAGCATAAGGCTGTATCTCCATCCCCCTCTCCAAGCCCCCCAAACTCTGATGATCCCATCAGCCATCTCACTGGTTAATAACAGAAATACTCCCGTCAGGAGAAATGCTGCACAATTTGTCTGATCAGGCCCCATGCAGCCACACAACGTAGCTGTCAGAGACTGAGCACTTACAGTAAACCACTGGTAATTAACTCGTTGAGTAAAGGAGGAATTAAGCTGCTGTAAAATCCAACAATACAAACGCAGGAGAAAATCATAACCTCATTGCAGATGCTCTATTAGCCAGCAAGGGCTCTGCATTCACCCAAGTGTGTTATTCAGCCAGCCTACTGCTTTAAATGAGAACAAGCTATTTTCTACTATCATGTAACAAATCTCAAGAGGACTTGATCTGGAGTGATGTTAGGAACTTGGTACCCTGCCACTCCAATGCTGGATGAATGTTCACCCAAAAGCTGGGTGAACATTGCACCTCTGGATTTGGCCAGTGATATGGACCTGAGACATACAGCACAAGACAAGCAATAGATTTGTTTTCTAAAGCAGGAAAAGGAAAAAGGGGGATTTTTTTTTTTTTTTTTTGGCAGACCAATAGCTAACAGGGGTCCCAGTTGGACCAACTCTGTAAATGCTGCCATAGGTGTTTTGATGCAGCATTCAATGCAGAATGGCAGTCTAAAACCTATATAAACCTCTTCTTCATATTGCTGTTCAAAGCACAAGTGAGCACGGGCATACACTTACACCTTCTCTAGACAGTAGATTACTGCAGAATCTTTCTGCATACTAGACCAAATGTAAAGACTCATTCCAGGAGTTAGAAATTTACCCAAGTTTTACTACTTAAACTGAAATGCTTGCAGCCTCAAATTTAAATAGCAAAATTCCTCTGGAAGTTTCAATGAGAGAGCACAAGATTACAAACACTTAGTCCAACCTTTTGCATAATACAGGAATTTCCTCTACAGTCTCAGGTATAGAAATGATTCCCAGAGTTTGTTTGTTTAAGGAAAATCTTGAGAAAAAATTTTATTTCTTTGACAGTGTGGTAAACCACAACCACGCTTTTCACAAATTATTTTGAAAACCTGCATAAGTAGCTTGCATATTACCAAATCCAGATAATTAGAAACAACATCTAATAGTTTTGATAATCCCCCAGCCATTTTTAAATAAAATGGCTCAATTGATGTGATTTTCTGTCTAATTTTTTTTTCTAAAACTTAAAGTGTTCCATAGACAACTGAGAAGGCATAAAACTCTCTAGGAAACCCGAGTCAGGTGGCATACCAGAGTCAGAATACCTACAATTAGCCCAAATCTCTGAAATCATAATGCTGCCCTGTAAGTGCACAAAATACAAACGTATGCATACATATTTAAAGATACTGCCTTGGAAAGGCGGTATTTGAAAAAGCTCCCATCCACAAGCTATCACTGATGGTGTTTTGGTGGCTTGTGTCTCACTAACAAAAAACGTTTAAGTTCCACACACACCTTATTTTCAGGTGTTTGTTTACAGTCCAGTTATGTGAAAACTTTCTCTTCATTATTTTATTCCATGCCATTTCCTTAAAATTCTGTTTGTCTCTTGGGCAATGTTTTACTCCAGTGAGAAGCACTGCCAGGTGTCCGATGTCAGCGAACTTCTACAGCTAAAGTAAGCAGGTGTGACCCTTAGCAACAGTTCTGCTGGCATGTACGAGTTCTAAATACACGTAAATTATAAGTTATGGGTGCTCAACTTGAATTACTAAACTCATAATGCCATTTCTTCTTAGCAACTCACTCTGGAGAGAAACTCTCTGAATTTCTCCTTACCAATCACATCATTATCATAATGAATTCATGTCCTAAAGACATTGCATTAAAGGAGCAGCTTGAGCTGAATTCACAGATTTTGCACAATACTAATCCCTCATAAGACTCAGCCTTATGCTCAAAATATTCATTTCAAATGAAGCCTTGAGGAAAGGTGTTATTCTCAGCTCAAACCACTGCTTCTCCCACTTTTACCCTCTCTTCTGGACATCTCTTGAGATGCCCTGTGCTTCAAGGTCACCTGCTCAGTTGCAGCTTACTAAATATCCTGAGTCATCCCAGGTACATTTCCAGTGTGTGAAATTAACCCTTTAGCCCTTCACAGGCACAATTTGATAGAGGTAATAGCTAAAACAGCCCACAAGCAACACCTCATGATACAAGTATCCCAAAGTCCTACAAGAGAAATACAAACTCACAGTGCCATATGATAAAGTGCATATATCACAGGCTGAACCTGAAGTGTGAAATCACATATTTGCACACCTAAATCTCTTTACTTAGTAAACATTGCGGTCTGGAACTACGTGTGACATATGGCTGCAACGTGCTTGAAAAAGGCTGCCGAAACTGAGGGTGCTTGAGAAAGCAGGTTACCATCCTTTGCAACCTGCTGCCTCACCAGCACCAGTGTCACTCACAGCTCAGGCCACAGGGATATACACTAGCTCAGTAAAAATACTGCCCAGAACAACCTGCTCACTGAGAGATTTACACACCAATGAGCACAAAAAAATCCATAGAAAGAAATCCCAGACATTCCCCCACACCTCCATGTGAAATGCTATGCTCTTTCAAATCTTTTGCTGGGTGGCTGTGTACCCTCAGATTTCCCTACTGTGTTCACTTGCATCCACCTCCCTGGTTCATCAGCTGCTGCAGGGCATCTACAAAGCGGTACATGCTGCACTGCCATCAGTGCACTGATGACACCCAGCTCTCTATCTCCTTCCCTCTTGACCCAGACACAGCTGCTGGCAACCTGAAACAATGTCTGGCAGAAATTGGTTTCTGGAAGAAGGCCAGCTGGCTGCTGCTCAACCTGGACAAGGCAGAAATAATGCTAATCAGCAGGAGGAAGCGCTTTGACGACCTGGTGAAATTCACAACTGCTCCATCAGCTGGGGGCATTTATCTGGCCATTGTCCTAAGCAGCGTACAATGCAAGCACCAGGTCAGGATTTAACTTCCTCACAAACTCACCAAAAGATTCACTCATTCTTTGTTAAATGCCTACTTCATTTTGAAAGACCTGAGCACCTTTCCCTTGAGTTTGTCTGTGAAAATTGCACCAGGAGCTTAGATAGATGGCCAGGAGTGCCACTTCTGGCCCTCTTCTGGACAGCAAACCAAAACAAATGCAAGCCTGTTCCCTGGTGTCTTGCACATCCATCATTATATGGCATAACTCATCTGGAAAAATGATAGTCACTTCTAAAAGTGACATTCACTGATGCTTTAGATAAAACTTTAAAAGCAATTTACACCCCACCTTTGAAAAGCAGCAGCTTGGTTATCTTAAAAACCGAGCAATGTGACCAGATCTATTTTCCTGGGTCAAGTCCAAGGATTTTAGGTAAATTATGAGCGACATACATTGAGACAGATGATATTTTATTTAAGACAACTCATGCTTCTCAGTTCTATCCTTTTAAGGGACAAATAAGTCTGCATTAAAATTCCCAGCATTTTGCAAGGGGTAATAACTCAGTGACTTAATTTACTCATTCAGTAGCAGGACATTAATATTTTGAAACCCTAGAAGCAAGAACAGATGTAACACCTAAGTCTGTTACCACAAAATGAAGACCAGAATTGACAGTATTGTACTTTATCTTTGAACTGCTCCTCTGAAGCAGGCTTTAGAGGTATCTTTCTAAGCCATGCTGATCGTTCAAGTACTACTAAAAACTGTTCTTTTTCTATTACAGAATGGGTCAGGTTGGAAGGCACCACAGTGGCTCATCTTTGTCCAACCTCCCTGCTCAAGCAGTGTCATCCCAGAGCACATGGCACAAGATTGCATCCAGATGGTTCCTGAATTTCTCCAGTGAGGAAGACTTCATAACCTCTGTGAGCAATCTCTTCCAGTGCTCAGTCACTTGCACAGTAAAGAAGTTTTTCCTCATATTCAGGTGGAATTTCCTGTGCATCCCTTTTTGCCCATTGAGTGTTGTCCTATTGCTTGGCACCACCAAGAAGAGCCTGGGTCTGTCCTGTCGGCACCCTCCCTTCAGATACTGATAGACACGGATGAGTTCTTTGTCAGTCATCTCTTCTTGAGGCTGAACAGGCCCAGCTCCCTCAGCCTTTCCTCATAAGAGAGATGCTCCAGTGCCCTCATCATCTTTGTTGCTCTCCACTGAACCCACTCATAGCTTTTAAGGTCAGCCTGCAAGCTCTCTTACCATCTAATACTGGACTTGAATTCCACAGCACCATGTCTTATTCCTGGCCTGGCCACTGACTTTAAAGAGTATGATATGTCTTTCCACTGTGCCTCAATTTTGCACCGATAAAATGGGAATCATAATTATTTCCTTTTGAAGAACTTACCCATGGAAGTGCTGAGAAAACATGGGAGATGTAAGAACAGCTGTAGCAGCCTCTCCATACCTACCTAGCATCAGCAGGTCAACTTTTGCAGCCATTCTGACACCTTGGGCTCAGCTGATCTCTGAACAGCCAGCAACATCAGTGGCAAAAATAGACACATCACTGTTTTATTCACAATGATACAAGCTAAATTTAGGGTTTACAGCAGATGTTAATATAAATAAAGTATGCTGCATTCAAGCAGGAAGCAGATTCCTTGCAGAAACTTTCCAAAATTCAACGTCTTCAACATTCAGAAAGGGAGTTTAGAAATGGCCAAGACACTCAGTACTCAGGTTGAAATTTACTGTGGATCAGCCAAAACATTTTCTGAAAAGGGGTTTTTGCAAGACTTAACCAGTGGTCTGCAGTTACACAAGATGTGTGGGCAAGGGAATGCATTTCTCATTTCTCCTTTGTCCACTGGCTCAGCTGCCTGCTTATCAGACACATCTTGTAACTCTCCTCATTAAACCAATGGCACAGGTAAAGAAATGAGAGCAGGACTAGAGCTTGGGTTCACACCAGAGGTACCTGACTCAACCTCTTCATTCAAGACAACTACACATTAAACCAGTGTTGCTTGATCCATTTCCAGACCACAGTAAAGGCAGTAAAACTGTAACAGGAGGGTCCTTCCTAATGAGCAGTATTAATAGATGGTAAAGCTGCTTAGGACAATGCATTTTGCAAACACGAGGGAAAGGAGGGTAGTTTTATGAGCATGGTTTGTTTCCTTTCTATAGGTATCTTCTGTCAAACAATCAGCTTTACTTGTCTTTGTTGTCATCTTCAAATAGACAGTGCAGTAGGCCAGTGTTAAAGGAGGAATTTCTATTTGTTGCTTGTATTTGTTCAAAATACTTCTTTGAAATAATGCACATTGTTTCTACCAAGCTATGTTGAAAAAAAATCCCAAAAAACAACAGCACACCATGCTCCACAACTTCTAAGTCTCACAGGAATTTGGAGGCTGCTTTTTGGCCAAATTAGTTCTGGCCATATCCTTTTAGCACTAAGCAGAGGCAATGACGTTGGTAAAAGCAGGCAGGTTATGCAAGGCTGAGCAGATATCTTCAGCACAGTGTGTATGGGACAGCAGTTCTCCAGGGTAACAGACAATAGCTTCATTTTAAAAGGAAAAAAAGAAACACATACAAAGGAGAAAAGCTGTGGAAACAAATTAATTTGGAATATGTAAAAAAGGATTATGAAAGAAAACTTTCCTTCTCTGCCAAAAGAAGCGATTTACTATGTGTACATCTTTGCCTTGTTTATTATGGAGTTGGGTAGCTAAAAGAGAAAGAATTCAAATAAGGAGAGGCTACAAAAAGGCTGGCTCCTACAGTGAGCACAGGGGTGAGGAGAACATGGAATAATACATGACAAAAGCGGCTCATTGCAACAAAGTGACTTGTTAAGCCTTCAAAGTCTGTCACCAGTGCTCCTCCAAGCAGTGTAACTGATTGCATGGCACATAGTGGGGGCTCAATGGTGTATATTTCTGACTTCTCTTTTCTAAAAAGAAACACTATACAGCCAAAATACAACAACCTTCCACACGCACCTACATGCTGTGAACACCAAAAAGCAAATCAAGTTGCCGAGCGTGGTACATGGAGGTATAACAAGGGGTCATGGGATGAAAACAAGAAAGAGAACATTTTAGGCTGAACATCAGTGGGAAAAGACTTTTGTTGAACTGTGAAAATGCTACATGCCCACGTTAAAAATTAGCTAGACAAAGCACTAGAAATTACTTTGTATACTACAACTCTGCACTGGCAGAGAGATGGAGCAGAACTAATTGGCCTCTGCAAACCCTAACTTCTTATGATCCTTCATAAAAAACAGTCTACAACAGTTCTTAGATTTAACAAAGGCTTGCACTTAGAAGAGAAAATGAAACTGGGAAAGCAGAACATATCTCCTTGCAAGCCTATTTCCACTGAGAGCAGCACAGCGTGGGAGGTGCAGTCGTTCAAGCGCATTATGCTCTGGCTTAAGTCGAGAGAATCATTTACAGTAAAGAAACAGGAGTGATACCTTTTTAGCATTTTTATCATCATGACTTTCTTAGCACATCACAGTTTGGGAAAAAACAAAACCAAAAAATTAATCTGCACATTTTCTTTGAGAAAAGAAATAAGTCACTTTGCTTGTCTATCAAATCTTTTCTCATTTCCCCACCTGTACATTAACCCAAGCCCAGTTTCACCAAATCCAAAAGAGGAGCTGATGTCTCAGGAAACATTGCATTCCTATACATTTCATAAAATGCAACAGCTGTGTAGGAGGGGAACACTCAGGTTAATGTTTCAATTCAGTCAGAATTCAGTCAGAATTCACTCTTTCTGACAACAACTGACAAACCAGTAGCTGGTGCATCCTGGCCAGTAGGTCAGTGGTAATGTAGCTCTAGGCTATCCATACCCCCTACCCAGTGGGACTGATCTGGGATGGCTTAAGAGGGACTTTGGAGAAGAAAAGACCCGCTCACATCCTCAGCTCCCAGAACATATCGTGCAAACATGTATATGCTCTCCATATCGACAGTGTTTACTTTATGGACGTTCCTGGTAATAATCAGGGGATGAATTCTTGATTTCCACTGATTGCAATTTGTCACAAATATGGTAAGTAGATGTCATTGGTATGCAATTGGAGGCACACACTACATTAGGAAAAAAGGCCTGAATATCTATAACAGAGGTCATAAATAAAATGAACTAGAACACATGAGATGAAATTCCTTTCCCCAGTCTTGGTAGAGGCATATGATTTCCATTAGTAAAAGGACCACTGTAAAATTTACTGCAGAGGAGCTGATCTTCCCTTGGTAGTCTTCTTCACTATAGATCTTCAGAATTTGTTTGCATTTTGGTTTATGTTTTCACCAAAAAAAAATATATATATGTATATATAAAATATGAGTGGTTTTATCTTTGCAGAACTGGCTCCTTTAGCTCCTCATGTGCAGCTAGGAAGATGTGCTCCATCTTATATCAACTGAAATTCAATTTTTCACAATTATCCAAAACAACAAAACTCAGCCCTCCTAATTCTCATGAACACACACAAGCACCTCCAACAAAGTTTAATCAGAGCAGATATCCTGCTCATCTCTGTTCTCAACAGCAGTACCCACCATGCAATTACACTACAAAATAAAGCTTCTAGCTGGTGCATTTTGCACGTTTAAATAGCACAAGAGGTGAAAGAAATAGGAGTTATTCCTTAATAACTGCTGTTTGTAGGTGATAAAAAAATCATACTGCTGGCACCACTCCCCTGAAATCTTAAACCCAGTCCCAGGAAAGCACTAGAGAAAAAGTTGTGCTCCAAGTACCTACGTGCCCATGTTAAATTTAAGAATTGGTTTAAGTACCTTCCCTAGACCAAGGCCCTGAGCAAGTGAAATATGATTTTTCTATTTAAAATATTAAAAAGATACAGGCTGCCCAAGTGTTTTACATTTCTTTTTCCTTCTTGACTTCTAATTCATTTCTGACATAGTGTTTCCTTTCAGTCTCTTGTCTGTACCATAAATCTACCTGTAATAATTTGGTACAAGTCACACACTTTGCATGAAAATGGATCCTGCACCCTTCCTAGTCACAGGCTGTGAGGTACAATGTCCACCATAAGTCATGTACATAGCTTCAGTAACCAAAGTCTCTCATTCAGGCATTACATCCCATTGTGCATACCAGTGTATCAGAGACAGCTGGAATTAATTCAGCTATTTACTCCAGAGTAAATCACCGACTCCACTGAATGTAAGCATCCTAACATCAGGAGTAAATGAGATCAAAATTAGGCCATTTTGTATGAACATTGCTTTGTAGAAACATTAATTGTATTTATGGTCTTGGGGTCCCTCTTATTCACAGAGCTGAGACACCACAAACTGCAGTCACACACATGTATTTTACTAACTGGAAGAAACCATTTGCAATTTATTTTCAGAAAAAATACCATCCAGTTTCACTTCTTCCCCCCCCCCCCCCCCCCCCCCGCCAAAGCTTGCACAGAACTATCCAGTATCTGCAAATCTGATCCAAAAATTAGCTGGGAAACTAATTTTGTCGCTCATCGGACACCTTGACACACAGATGTAAGCACCTCCACTAAACTATTCTGGAGTTACAGCTAAAGAAGATGGGACAGACATCTTCAGGTGCATAAAAGGTTTATAGAGTGACACCCAGGATGAAGCTGGCCCCTTAGTTTCTGTAATGGAAATGAATAGAAGCAAAAACTGGAAGAGTAGTTTCTCCAGCTGTTGATCTTAAGACCCTTAGCATATGTATGGCATGTTCTCCACATGCCACTGTACAGGGCCCTTCATATTTTGTGAAGTAGGATAGCAAGCTTAGACAACTCAGAAAACACTGATGAGCAAATATCAACCAGTCAAAAATCAGTTTTAATTATTTAAGATCATAACCCTTTGACCACATCACTAAGAATTTCTGGGGAACACTAAAGCCCAGACCTATGACAAAAAAATCGTACTGCTGGCACCACTCCCCTGAAATCTTAAACCCAGTCCCAGGAAAACACTAGAGAAATTGTTTTTTTAATTATGCCCTTTTTTTAATTTTATTTTGGGTTGAGGGTTTTGGTTGGGTTTTTTTTTTTTTTATTTACAGTTCTGCTTGTCAAATTTGCACAGTGGTAACATTATGAAAAAAGCCAGAGAAGCAAACCCAAGCTAATTGATAGCATGAGCGTGTTTCACATAAGCATCCATTATACACAGTGGTACTGCTGAAGCTACTGCACTGGCCACAGACCCTACAGTTCAGTACCACTGACCTTAATAGCAGGCAGATGAAGAGCAAAACTGACATGTCAAGCATAAAGCTAGAGTAATTTGCACTCTTATGACCAGATCCTGAGCTGGCACACAGTGACCATAGCTTCCTCAAGATCAACGGTATTGTCATACATGAAATCCCTATTTGTGCTTGGTCTTTGCATATTAAGTGCTTTAATTAATTTTGAGCTTAACATTTTTAAATTGAATGTTAAAATTAACCCATCAGCCCAGGTACACTAATCAAGTTTTTATGGTCTTCCTGTGTTTACTGTATACTTTTACAAGTGTTTTAAGATGTGTTGGATGTATTTTTTTTTATGTTTTACTTGTATCTTGGTTTCAAGGCAGATTTTAAAAAACCCCAGTTGCAACGGACAGCCCAGCCCCCATGGCCGTACCCTGTAGGCACCTGACCCTTGTCTCAACTAATATCACCCCTCTGAGGAGCCATTGGTGGACGGAGATGGTCTGTCAAAGGGAGAGCACCAATCACCTTGAACCAAAGGGGTGGGCTGTGGGCGGACTGTGGGCGGAGCAAAAGCTATAAAAGGGAGCACAACAGACACGCCTTCCTCAGTCTCCCTTCCTCTCCAGCTTGCTAAGGGAGTGCTGGAGAAACCTACCCCTTTCTAGGGGCTTTTAGAAATAGATTTCTTTTTGACCAGCCTAGACTGCAAGTTTTTTTTTTCTCTACCTGAGGTTCAGAGCTGCCTTAAGCCAAAAGCTCCTGAATCCCTGCGCTCCTGGGGCATACTTCCTGAGCCACTAGGATCCCAAATTTTTATATTTTGTTAGTTTTTGCAATTTTTCAATTTTTCTGTTTTAATAAATTGTTTTAATTTCTACAAAGAGTTGTCTCATTCTTCACAGGTATGAAGTCAATTTTTCTTCTAGCTCAGTCAACAATTTTTAATCTGAGCACTGCCAGGAAATCAGGGAGATCACTCAGCATGTGTTAAACTGCCAAATTAAAACTGAGTTGTAGATTCTTTCATTTTGTTACCCATGTTTAAATACACATTTCATATTACTAGAGCTGCAAGAAATTAAATTTCCGATCACTGTTACTTGGGGAATCTTTTCCCCTCCCCATTACTGACTCACAGGGAGTCTGCTGAAACTTCCCAGTGGAATATGCATACAGGGTTCAAATAAACCCATATATTCAATGCCTGCTTTACTCATAAAGAATAATACATCCTTTTCTGAGTGAAGACATGGTGAAAATAATTTCCTTTTCCTCATGGATTTTCTGGGAAGAAAATTGGGATACCTTGTGCCCCCATAATACCTTTGTCTTCCCTACAGAAGACAATCTGTGCTATGGAAAGCAAGGTAAAGTCTACTTGACATGGAAGGCAACTAAATCAGTGAAAGCACATCAATAAGATGGGTGTTTGCTTTTTTCTTCACCTTGAGGTAGGAGCTATGTCAGCAAACACTGAATTAAGAACACATGACAGGTAAGACTTCTCCATTCACCTAAACATTCCCCTCCATCACTGTGAGCTGCTCCCATACCTCCTTGTCTTTCCATATGTGTTCCAGCCTGTCTTTCAGCATCTCTTTGTAGTTCCAAGCCAGACCTCTGGATTTCTCTCCCACAGCAGTTCTCCAGCACACTTCCCTGCTCAAAATGTTATCTCTTTTACATTGCTAGAGGTGATCTCATCCATTAAAAGGGACTCAGCCATCACACAGCCAGCAAGTCACCTGTCCAGAGGTCACCTGTCACTCAGCTTCCTCTTATCAGCACTTCCATACATACATCATTAGTGTACTTAGCAACAGATGGAAACACAAAATTTGCAGCAAGACATATGTATGGCAGTGAAACCTTTCATTTCTTCTAATGGAATCATGTTAAAAGGCTAAAATTCCTTTGAATAAAATTTACAGAGACTACAAAATCCACACGAGATGCAAAACTAGTGAGGGCACAGAAATGGCTGAGATGTAGAGAGACTGAACCCGCAAACAGAAAATTTGCAAGTTTAGGTTCAACTTGGAAAAAATGCAATACAGCTATGGTTTTTCTTAATAAAAAAAGAAAAAACCTCCAGACCACACAAACCTAGAAAGCAGCAATGGATAGGAGAGGCTGAGGGTCAGTAGCAGATAGTAAATTAGACATGAGTCCACAATGCAGTCTGACAGCAAAAAAGGTCACCACAATTTTAGGCTGCATATGCAAAGACAGTAACAGGGAAGTAATGGTTTCTATCTATATTGATCGGGTGCAGTCTGCTATGGAAAAAACAAGCTCAATTCTGTATTTTGTGTAAACAAAAACTAATGGCAGTTTGGAGGGACTTCATACAAAACAGCCACAGAATAGCTTGGAGGGCTAGCAGAACTAACCAAGGAGGATGAAAAGCTGGCAAAAAAAAAAAAAAGAAAAAGAAAGAAAACCAAACCAGACATTCTCTTACAAAGAGGCAAAGAAGTTAGAACTATTTAAGAAGTTGACAGAAAATGATTGTTGAGGATAGGCTAGGCTAGGCAAACCTGCTCACTTTTGCACCAAAAGCAATCAAGACTTACTTTGAGAACTACCAAGCCTAACTTGGAAGGGTGTTAACATTGACGGGACAATTATTTCCAGAACTGCTGTCCTGTGTAAATGTCCAGCTGCACCCTGGGAATTGTTTCTGGTTCACACAATAGCTTAGAAAAGCACAACAACATAAAAGACTGGAAAGAAGATGCACCAAAGAAGATGCAAAACTTACTTAGCATTGCAATAGGGAACATTAGGAAAACCTGTGAAAGAAAAATTAAGGAGTAAGCCTGAGCTAAACACTTGGGCAGTATTTCTCAAGGCTGAGATCAATCATTCAGGATGACCTTGTATTACCCTAAGGCCAAAATTCAATCTGACATAATGGGATTTAAAGGCTTGAAGCTGCATCAGAAGGTACATTATTGAGTTGAGGTGGACAACCAAGGCCAGTGTATTTTGAATGAGTGCCTCAAGGTGATGGGTGCAAGCTCCTCCTCACAGCATCCTTAGAGGTAGGATAGTCCTAACAGTAAAACCCACAGAAAAGACTATTCCTGGCAGTATTAGAAGACTTAACAGCACTTTCTGCTTCCCATATTTCTGGGAACACCTTGATCCCTTCATGCTCTCTGCTGATCAGAAAGCAGTAAAAGTCTGTAGAGCACCCAGGCCAAGCTAACAAGCTCCTTCAGGAATCAAAGCCTGTGAGCCTGGGCTTTGCTTTGCACTGTCCTCATGGCCCCTGGCAGGGCTCAGGGTATGGGCTGAGCCTGCTCCTCTGCAAATCCAGCGCCTCATGAAACAGTGAAGTCAGTAAGTAATTATGCAAAAAGCATCTGTGTGAAGAGGGAAGTCAAGACAGAAAAAAATAAAAATCAATGCCTGAAGAAAGCACTGGCATCTCAGTATGCCATTCAAAAGCAAATCCATCTTGATGTAGTGCAAGATAGCCAATGGAAGTAAAAGGACTGCTCTTTCTCAACATCCTATGCCATTTACAATTCATTTAGGCAATCAGTATATTTCAACACTCCTTTTAAATCCAAGCTGGAAGTGCTTAGTATTGAATTGGCACAAGTTTAAAAGAGAAAAAAAAAGGAAAAAAGCAGTACAATAACAAAAGAAATCCCAATCCATTTTTTCACTGAGGTGCATTGCCTTGCTAATTTTGCTGTAGAAAAACAAAGCAGTTCTGGACAGCTGGTTAAAATAAGCTGTTAATTTAAAATAACCTGTTTGTTAATTGCTTTCAACCTTGGTCAGTCGGTTTCTGCAATCTAAACCCTAAAGGTAGCTTGAAATGAATGCATCTAGGGAGTGAGGTGTAATTAATGCAAGCAGGCAGCCATGGCTGGAAGACAGAGGTTACAGTGAAGGGAGGAAAGGTCTAAACCAGTGCATGCGCTCTTAGGAAATGGCCCTGGTGCTCTCTCCCTCTGCTCCCCCTCCTTTTCCCCTTCTGCTGCAGAGCTGCAGCTACAGCTGGAGCCCTCTGCCAAAGCAGGGGTGTCCCCTCTGCCCCTCAGGCACTCTGCCATCACCAGTTAAAAAAATCTTTGCAGGCAGTGGCTGCAGCAATGGCACAAGCAGCAAAGTGAGCAAAGATCCTGCATGCAGCCATGCTGACTGCCCTCCCTTTCTCCCTAATCTGTCCCTCTCCTCACTGGGAGCCATGGGAGACACCTTACTGGGACCCACGGCATCAGACCCCCTTCCAGAAATCTTCCCCAGCCAAAAGATACAGAAGGCTTCCACCAGCTTGTGGATACCGGGGAAAATATCCCCCTGCATCCCAGAATCCCAGAACACAACCCATGTAGAAATATAGCTTCCACCAAGGCAGAAAGGATGATTTTCTGTTTTCCCAGCTTGCTGATCTCCTCTCACTGGGGTAAGGCTGTCCCATGACCACCTTCAGGGAGAGAGGCTGCAGAGGGAGTGGAAAGAAAAAAACCCTGGAAATTAGTCACTCATTTTACAAGCTGCCTCCGCCTGGTTTGCCATGCACTCAAAATAGAAAAACAACTGACCTGTGAGTTATTTAAACATGAGTGTAACATTTAGAGGCACAAGGCAGGGCACACAGATTTTATCTGACTGATGTCTGCCTGACCCCTGCAAGTCCTCAGGTGACCCAGGCACACATGGCCACTGTGGCCAGCAGTTCCCTTCTGGTGTCCCCACTGCCTCCCCGAGTGCCAAGAAAAAATGTGGTGCTGGTTCACACTGTCCAAGGAGAAAAGAATTCTCAATTAGAAGAGCAAGCAAGGCTAACAGGAGCCAGGCTTGTTTCCTTATAACAAACATGGCATCATCCTCAATAGATTTCCATTCTGGCAGTAGCCTAGCACATTTTCCTTCAATATTGAAGCAGATGCGCAATGTTCAGAGGGAGCTGGGAGCCACAGCTCTGAAACAGACCTTCCAGCAAGCTGTATATGCTGCAACCTACTGTGCTTCCAACTTCCAAGGGACAGTAAAGAAAGCCGTATTCAGGCAGGAGTTTGGCAACAGACTCCCTCTGTTCTTTAACTCCATCCCTTGAATATCAACCAATTCCAGCCACTGTGTTCTGACTTTTAATCCTTATTAAAATCACAGAATCATTAAGGTTGGAAAATACCTCCAAGATCATCAAGTCCAACCTTTGACTGATCACCACCATGCCAACTAAACCACAGCACTAAGTGCCACACCCAGTCATTTCTTGAATGCTTCCAGAGATGTCGACCCCACCATCTCCATTACCAGCCCATTCCAATGTTTAAGCACCCTTTCAGGGCAAAAGCTCTTCCTGACCTCCAGCCTGAACCTCCCCTACTGCAGCTTGAGTCTATGTCCTCTCATCCTGTCACTGGTTACCTGGGAGGAGAGCCAGAGCCCCACCTGGCTACACCCTCCTTCCAGGCAGTTGTAGAAAGAAATAAGGTCCCTCCAAGCCTCCTTTTCTTTAGGTTAAACCCCCCAGCTCCCTCAGCTGCTCCTCATAGGATTTAATCTCTAGACCATTCACCAGCCTTGACTTTGTGATTTGTATTGCAACAACCTATGCCAAAACTACATTTCGAAAGAAAGAAAAAAAAAAGAGAAGACTTAATAAAAGCTGGTCTCAAGCTTATACCATTACCTTAGTATAAAATCATCCCAATAGGCAGAGATGGGATGCTTAATGTGCTCAAGAAAATCTATGTGCCTCTACCATTTCCAAAAGATGATTTAAGCCATAACTTAATTTGGGGCTTAAGTTGTCTAAATGACTCCATGTACCACATTGAGCTTCACAACACACACACTCCTTTTTCTCTTGAACATTCCCACAAGTTTAGCTGCTACATAGGTTCTTACCTGTACCTGGCACCTCCAAGCCAGGCACCATCTTGAAGGCAGGTTGCATGATGCTGCCTAACCACTTGCTATTTAAACACTTCACCAAAGGCTCACATTATCAGAGGTATGGTTTAAAATACGGCAGTAATTTCCAACCAAGTTTCTAGACATAAGAATGTGAAGGCTGAAAAGTCAAGCACTCTAAGAGCATGAAAGGTCATGGAGATAGTTTGTTTGCAGCTCTATCCCAGTAGGGCACTACTCTGAAATATGTCATCTTCAAGAGATTATAGTTTGACAGCTACAGCAACACAGCACACAGCAGCAGCAGAGAAACAGCAAGGCATGTATATACACACCTATGCATCCTTCAGCCAGCATCACACCCACTTCCTCAGCAGGAGTACAAACTTTTATTCTTTTTTTTTCCTTAAACACGGCATAGCTCTAGGTTATTGTTTCTCCAGGGACAAGTACATTCCTGTTCTCCCCACACTGCTAAATCCAGTAGGGCCTTAAGAGGCTTTGTCTTAATAATTTTCATCACTGTTATTGATAGATGTATTGATAGATGTATTGATACTGGAGGTGGCCAGGTCAGGTTGTAATGACTCTCTGAACTCACAAGTTATTTATGAGTACCTGTTAATCTGCATCACGTGGAATCACTGAGTTACAATACACACCATCTTGTAACCCCCATGTTCTCTCACAGAGAGCGCAGGCTGTTCCCATTCAAAAAGGGTCTAGTACATCAGTGAAATCCCAGCTGTACCACAACAACAGAGGCTTAGCACAAGCCAGGACTTCGCATTTGCTCCCTCACTGCTAACACCCATGAATGCCCTTTGCAAGGCGTTCTCCAGACATATTATGGTCACAACACCACCATATGGAAAAAAGCTGGGCCAGTGCAGGAAAGGTGTGTTTTTCCAGTGCTGGAAGTATTTTCTTCGCAAAAAAAAAAATTCTGAATAATGTTATACATAACCTAAAAGGAGCTTCCTGTATCTTCAAATCCACATTGTCAGAGAGTAGCTGCCTCTAGTCCTTTTTGTTAGCTTCCAGGCTGAACGGAGCAAATATGGACTTCTATTCTAGAGAGGAGGTAAGAACCAGCCACAACCCCCAATTTCCATGACAACTGCAAACTCTCAACACATCTTCAGATTTGGTTGCTGGTGTTTCTGTCTCTTGAGCTAATGCCAAGCTAACTCTAGCAGCAAAATTATCATGCAAAGGCATGTGGTCCATTAAAAATATGACTCAGAGTTGCAGGGTGATGTCACATCAGCTGCCCTTGATGATAACTATCAAAAGTTAGCAAAAGCTTCCAAATCACAAACGCCTTGGCTCTGATCCTATTTTAATGAATCTGCTTTTACGATTAAACCATCACTGTAATTGGCACTAGAAGAGCATTGGCAGTCTGCTGTGGTCGCCTTCCCTGCAAAGCGTGTTTGTGATGTTCATCTCTGAATGATGCATAGTGTCTGCCTGTCTTCAAATTTAAAAAATTTTTTTAAAAAAGGTATGAACAGCAACTGGCAGGCAGACTGGTCAGCAGTGATTCACTCCCTGGCAGCCATGATGAGAGCACCGCAGGCTAAATTCAGCCCTGGTGGAGGTGGGTATTCCTCCATTTCCTTTCATGGCATTTCACCAACATTACACCAGGTATGAGGTTTGGCTTTCTGTATTTAATAAAGTATGGTAACTGTCTTTCACTTACTACCAGCTTTTTACGAGCACTTCCCTCTCGTTTGGGCAACAGCTTGTTAGGGCAGCTGGAATTGCATTGTACTCCATAGAAAGATGGTGGGGAACAGTCAGGGAAGGGGAAGAGACAGAGGGAGCAATGCGCCATGTGCACTTAAATAGCTGGGTTGTCGGAGGAAAAAAACCCGCCTGCAGCAGCAAAACCTCACCAATGCCTAGGAGCCGGGGAGAGGGATTTACACACTTAACATTTTCTAATTTCCCTCTGGATAAGAATTGTATAGTTTATCTAGCCTTTTAGGCTGTGGAAAAGGGGAGGAATATGGGATTTTGAACACACTACCATTGCACGTGCCTGCATTACAAAACCTGTCTTTTCTTTCCCCCAAGCACAAACGGTAGATAAAATTTTAAAAATTAGGCTGGCGTTGAGTATTGTGACACACGGGGTACTAAATGTTTGGGTATTTGGTGAATTTCTCAAATATATTAGAAGTTAGCATGAGGCAAATGAAAATAACCTTCCCCTCCCCCCCACTACTAAATAAAGAGCAGAAGGGAGAAAGGATGGGGGGGCAACCTTAGAGGTTTCTCCTCCCCTTTTGTTGTCCCCCTCCCCTTTCCCGATATTGATATTGCTCTGCTTTTTGATCTCTGCACTTCTTTGTTTTGGCTTCACAGGTATCAAGGGAAAATGGCTAGCAGTGAGTTCTGTAGCTTTTCCTGCTCTACAGCCCCTCTGGCTTAGCCAGCTGGATCACACTGAATTAGTCAAGTACTTCATTATCTCCCTTCTCTGCACATTTAGCTCCAGGTAATAAAATGCCCAAACAAGAGAGCCAATGCCTTCTGCTGCACTGTCTGTGAAGTTTTGTTGTTTTGGCCAATTCTGCATATCAGCATTGTGCTATGGGAGGGCATCACTTTTCATCCCTTGCCTGCAGTGATTCCCAATCTCCATTTAGTCACAGCAGTTAGCTAACCATGTAGCTGTTGATAACATAGCACAGTTTTGGAGCCCCTCAGCCTTCAGGAGGTCTGGGATTTCTCTTCCCAGTGTGGGCCTACTGGAGGAGAGGCAGCTAGCTGGAAGAGCCAGACCAATTACACGGTGAGGATGGATGCAGAGCTACGGATGTGAGAACTGCTCTTATTAGCAGCCAGTGGGGTCGGAGTTTTGCACTAGGGCATTTTCTGCAGTGGCGAACTGCTAGCCAGATATCTAGGTCAGGTAGAGAAAGCTGTAGACAGAAATCCAGGCAGTTGCTTTGCGCACCCTTCTGTCATGAGGCGCTGTGCTGCGCAGAGGAAGAGAGTTTATTATTACTGGTGGTGGTGGTGGTTCTATTTTTTTCCTTCTGACTCATTGCAGTATAATGGCAGCTTCTCTTTTTCATTTGTATTCTTCAGAACAAATGCTTAAAATCCATTCTAATGTATTTTTTTAAATACATTTTTCTCCTCCCCCTGCTCCATGGGATTTTTTTTCCCCCCTAAGATGACCTTTAGTTAAAGCCATAAACTAGCTTGAGGCAATCTCTGGCAGCTCTGTCATGTGATGGGCAAAATGGGCCATATTTAAATCACATGGAAAAGAACAGAAAGAAATAATCTAGTTCACCTCTTCAGTGTTTAACCTTATTCACAATGTGAATAAGCCAGTGCTGAAAATCTCCTAAATGTTCTCTGTTTGGGGGAGGGCATGTGAAAAATACGTGCTGGAAAAAAAGTCTCCCTTGCACAGAAATCTAAGTTTCAAGAAATCAGTTTTCCCTGTGTGAATAAAAACAAAGGAACTGAAACACAAGAGAATATAGGCAATTTTTTTTGGCAGTCACCTTTTCCTCATCCTTGTTCTATCAAGTTCTCCAAATTTCTTGCCTAGGATGTTCAGCCCACAGGAAAGTGGGTAGGGAAGAAACACATGAACCAAATTCCATGCTAAGACACACAGTGTTAGAAAAATTCAAATTCAGAGTGCTATAAAAGCAGGGGGAAATAAGCTACATATGCATATTATAAATTTGATTCACAGCCTGCTGAAGTAAACAGCTGACTCCTATTGATTTCAGTGATCTGTGGATCAGTCCTTAACGACAAAGAGAAGGATCTCACGACAAAGGTCCAGACTGCAGAATTTAGATAAAAATATTAACAGCAAAATACTGCTAAATTAATCCAACTTCTTTTGATTATTGATGTCCTACTGTTTTCTGCCTGAAACAACATACACGATGCATCAGTCATTTATAAATTATTCATTCACAGTTATTTTGGCAGCAGCTTCTTTCCATTTATCAACTGATAAACGTACAGGAGATAAGAAGGGTAATTTTATAGCCCCTTGACATTTACCTTTGACACAATTTCCATATTTAATAAGGTAAAATACAAATGGCATTTTTGGGATTCCAAAGTCCATATAATAAAGCTTCACTTTAACTTCTGTATCCACATCACTTGAGATGAGTGAACCAAGCACATAGAAACCTCACGTGCACACAAGTCCCTCCGAGCTGGCTTCTCAAGTGTGATTTCAGCAGCCCTGAAATGTGCTTGTTGTGCCACCAAATTGCAGAGCCTCTTCACGGCTGCAGTTGGAAAGATTATGGTTGACTTCAGAGGCTTGGATGTTGTCCAAAGAGTCACAGCTCTGGGGACTGTTGAAACCATGAGACATAGCCAGGTCAAGAATTTACTGTTGCCTGGCCTTGTTTCTAACGATCTCATCCATATTCCCACACACACAGCTCTTGGCCGTTTCAGATCTTTGCCCAATATGACTAAAATAGTCATTCCATACGCTCAGTGAAATTATATCTTCTGAACCCTGGGGTTAAAGATGGGGAAAATCAGGTTCCAGATATTCAAAAACTACATCTGTCTCACTGTCCATATTCATCTGGACCTTTGTTAGGTCTGCAACCCACTGGGCTGTGTTACCACAGCACACGACATGCGGTTGCCACACACCGCCAGAAGTGCGAGCCACTCCAAGCAAACAAAAAGCAAGTGGAATTACTTCCATCCTAGAAAAGAATGACAGAGCCTTTGAACAGCATCTGTCCTATTTTTCACTCTAGCCTTTGAGACAATTAAAGACAGACTTAATTTATTTTTTTAAGAGGAAAATAAAAAAAAAAAGCCCACACTATTTAAAATAGCAGAGAAGGAATAAATTATAACAGTACCATTAATCCCAAGATCTACAGAGACTACCAAAATCCTCCACACATGATAAAGTACCAAGAGACCACTGCGAAATTTGTATGCCACTTCTACAAATCCTATAAGTATTGCACATTATGCATCTAGAAGTAATTACAGCACAGCCAATTAACTGTTGACTTGCTCTTGCCCTGTAATTCTAGACAGTATTCTTTGTGGAGTTGTTCTTTCAGGAGTAATATTATACAAGAGACATTAGCCGCCGGTTCATACCTGCACGTACTTCAATAAAACCCTCTACTGTTCATGTGCAAGACACTGAGCTCTGCACAATACCTAGAGGACACAAGATGGGGAAACATCAACTGAGAGATTAAATTGGCTGGGATAGATTTCAGAAACAAAAAGGAATTTTTGGCTGACGGGATCATAGCGTAGTTTGATCACCAACAGCATCCACAAGTGCATCAAGGGCCAGTATTAGGAGGTCACATACACCCAAGCCCAATTCCCCACTACAAGGTGTTTTTTTCTCCACACTGTCCTTGAAAAGCCAAGCTAAACAGTATCGTGTTACTTGATGGATGTTGGAGTATGGAAGGTCAATTAGAAGCTGAGTTATGGTATTTTTTTTTTTGATAAGTGCCAACAGATTAATGTATTCTGCACTTAGGAAAACAGTTCAACAACATCACCCCACTCTCAGAGACATGTACAGGTTTCACATTCATGGCCAGGATGGAGGAAGTGGGAGCAAAGGTGGTGAGATGTGCTTTCTGTTATCAAGCCACTATACATATCATTCAGGTGTTAAAAATACTATTTATTCCAAAGAAAAACTAACATAAAGCAGAACTCTAGAGGTTTGGGTGAAGTGTTAAGGGTTATACAAACTCAAATTCATATGTAAAACTTTACATTTGGGGAGATTTCTTACCACAGTTTTTGTACTGGTGAAAGCTTCCAAACTGACAACTCTGGAGGAAAAGGCCTCCTGCCTCCTCAAGGAAAAGGGAAGTACAGAGAGAGCTGTGCACCTTTTCTGCAGCAGGGCAGTGAGAAACTCAAGTCTAGATACACAGATTACTTGGCAGGACTGGAAGCAGCAACCTAGGGCTGGAAGATACCACCTGGGTCATCCGAGATGTAAAGGTTAGAAGAATCCCCCATAAAACCACAGTTTCCCATGTACACCACACACTATGCAGCACTTCTCCCTCCCTGTACCCTATAATAAACTTCAGAGATCAACTACAAAAGATCAGGTGATTCAGAACAAAATTGTCTTTTCCTAAAGTCCTTTTCAGGACTCTGTCCAGAGAGAGGTTGATTTTCAGTCTTAGTACACTATGGTTCGTGCTTCAATATTTTTTGGTTTCTTAAGTAAGACTTAAGTTTTATTCCAAATATATGGCAAGCCCCAGGGCTCAATTCAGATAAGCATGCTTCTGTTCTGGTGCCAAAAAAAACATCCTTTTTTTTTTTCTTGCAGCCATCATAAACCAGTCACCCTAGAAAAACCAGCTCTTTGTTCTTGGGGAAACAACTATTGTCAGAATATTTTACATGTAAATGAAACATGGGAGCTCATCTTCCTCTTTTATTTGTCATTGCAAGCTTTCCCCATTTACCATTCTGCTCCAATTTTCCCATTTAGCAGTGTATGGAATCTGCAATAGTGCATATTGTAATATGCAAATTGTATATAGCATTTTGGTGTCAGACACACTGAAATTAAATCAAATGGAAGGAAAAAAAAAAGAAAGAGAGTGTAATAAAGGTACCTTTATGGCCTCAAGCTGTAGATAAATTGTGGTCTGTGGTAGTTAAACAACAGCTGTTCAGATTTAAAACAAAATTATGATAAGGATCCCCAGAAGATAACACCTCTTGAGGTAACAGCATTTACCTAAATGCATCTGTTAGCAGCAAACACCATGACTTAAGACTGTTTATGTGATAGTTTATTCCCATTTGTTTTCCTTCTCCTCCCCCCACTCGCGTTGTTTAGCAAGAACGAAGCTTTCCACAGCAATACCAACCTCAGGGATCTCCAAGCACTTCTCCACCTGCCTCAGAAGGACAGACAGCCTCTCCCAGCTGCCCACAGGTGGAAGCAGGCTGCGAGCCCTCCATGCTGGTAAGCGCAAGGATTATAGAACAGCAAGAAAGCAAATTGCTACAGTTAAAGAAAGAAAACAGCAGGACTAACACATTTTAGTAGGCGTATGTACACCGAGACTCAGCAATCTTTATACTCTTTGTGAACAGCAGTTCTTTAAGAGCTTTACACCCAATAAAATTTAAACTTTTATATATTTTTTTTTCTTCGTTTATTGCACCGGGGTTTTTATTGCAGACATGTAGCAAGCCACCCATATGGAATTTCAGCAAGTGGCAACCACGCTCAGCCTGAGTGCCCCAGATCTACCCAAACCGAGCCTCAGGTCAGCAGCTTCAGGACAGAATTTTTTGCGCTGGTTCGTTTTGTTCCTTACACCCCTTCCCACTCCCTCTTGGCTATATTGCATTGCCTATCATGTTAAATAAATTAAAAAATAAAAAAAAGTGGGGGCAAATACTAACAAGAAAGAAACAGCAAAGGATTTTAACTTCAGTCCCATAGCGGGAAAATAGCTGCTGGGGAGGATGGGGAGATTGGAATAACCAACTTTCTCTCTTCTCCCATCCCCTTTGACAAAGGATGCAGGCAGTAGCATGGGGCATACTGGCAGTGACAGCCCTCCATATCCCAGCCACTGCCCACAGAAACACCTACATACCCCTCCATCTCCTCAGCAAGCATGAGTTTAGCAACAGCAATTCATCATTGGGAGAAACATTAATATTTTACCTTAGTTACCAAGTGCACCCGTTCAAACTTTTATCTAAAACATTCTTTATCATCTTTTCATTAAGTTCTCAAGAGCTAATGGTTTCTGAGTTCCCGGGGTAAGGATGATGTTCTGAATAATGAAAGCTCATTATTTCTCCACAGAATGCTTGTTAATTCAAATGATGATATTAAAACTATAGTAGCCTTTAGCGCTGGGGTGATTTCTAGCATACTTTATCATGTATCAATATATACTCTGTTTGTCAAAACTGCCCAGGGCTGGGGCTGACATTCTCTCTGGAGGAGTCTAGTGCTTCAAGAGGCACTGAATACACCAAGGTGACAACTTGCAGAGTTTGCGCCTCTAGGAAATGGAAAGATGAAACTTGAAGTGCCATTGTCCCCCTTGATTTCCTTATTAGTATTCATAAAGAGACAGTATCCTCCTCTTTTTCTAGTCCTCACAGGCCTTTCTTTTGAATGAAATAAAAGGCACACACATACAGGAAAAAAATACACACGCACAAGTTTTACATATAAAACATATATTGTATTGCCCCTTTGTTGCAATTAAAGCAATCCAAAATGTGTTTGTGGAGTTACAGGTAGGCATGCCTATTGCTTAGCCACAATCAATTATTTAAAAAAATAAGTACACATTAAAGACAAGGCAAAGACACTTTTTTCACCCTATTGTTTTTTGCATCTCCCTTTTACCCCTCACCCCTCTCCATAGAGCCAGGCTATATTACCCAGCAGCTTAGCTTGAAGCTCCCTGACATTACTGCCCATTTTTCAGCTTTGATCAGAAAACTACCACAAATATTGCCTCGTTCTCTCACCAGCATGCCCTCTCTAAGAAAGAAAGAAAAAAAAAAAAAAGGGGAAAAAAAAAATCAAGAAAAAAACTCCATCCATATGGAATCTCTTAGTGAGTTCTAAAATAGAACTGCAATGAAAAGGCCAACTAAAGTGGTCAAGAAGGATGTTTCTTCAAATAACATTACATTTCCTGCACAAGGACTCTTTCTCCTACCTTGTACAGCCTGCATAAATATGCACATCCTTATCTGACTGCAAACTGTATTATCACCTCCCATCAGGTGTTTTGCAATAGCAAGCTCCAGCATGAAGGGGGAAGGAAGGTGCTCAGAGACTCCAAACTGGTCTCCAATCCCTCATCGGCATCAGTTGTTTCCCTTAATGCTCAACAAGGTAAAAATTGAGGGTTTGTAACTGAGCAAGCCCCTCCTGCTTCCACCCCAATCCCTCAGCCCTTTCTCCTGCTGTCTCCCAGAAGGAAATGTAATTCTGAGCATCACAGCAGCCCTGCCAGCTGCTGGGAGCAGCCAGGTCAGCATTCACGTGTGCTACAACACACATCTCCACACCGTCCTCCTGTAATTATCTCTCTCGTGAAAGATTTGCTGGACTTTTGCCCACAGGCAAAAATAATAAGAATATGGTAAACTTTTTCCAGCTTCCCCTACTGGCCTATCCTCAGAGCAGGAATTAAATATTAATGTGCTTTAAAACACCTAACTGGCTGATATTTTTCAGTTTTACAAAGATGAGAGACGGAATTGCAAGTTTATTTATGCTGCCTCCCATTCTTAAACAGAAAATACATGTGAAAAATGCTTTTTCAGCCCTGCTACACAGGCTTACAGGGGGACAAGGACAACTGTGTGACTTCAGCATCCCTGTTCACCTGGGGGCATGCTGTCATCTCGAACACATCCCAGCAGTGTTGGTCTCCTCTAGAGACCCTCAAGGCTAGCACAATGCTCAGCCCATGGACACTGCTCCTGCCTTCCAGAGGTGGCTCTCCAGGAGCCCCACACCAAGCTATGGGTCTGGCTGTTAACACGGATTTTTTCACCTTGCTTAAGGCCTTGGTTATGCCAGAGTCCAAACCACATTAATGAGAGAAGGGGCAGAAGCAGCTGTTGCTGCAAAGGCCCTAACTCAGGTGCCTCAACCACGACAGAGAGGATTGCCTACAATGCCAGGGTAGTGCTCCTGGAGGGATCATGCTGTGGAAGAGACTGTGGCAGGGACACGGGCAGTGGCACAGGGACAGGACAACACAGCCACACAAGTGCAGTTGGTGGCACACACGAGCAGCACGGAACCTGCCACAGCCCAGCAGAGCCACACTGCTCTAGGGGAATAGTGGAAGACCCTGGAAGCCCCAACCTCTCCTCAAACATTCATCAGGTAAAACCTGCAGCAAGGCTGATTGAGGTGCTGATGTTGAGGTATTTTCAAACACGGCACTCAGACCACACCGTTATCCCCTCCCACAGCCCGTGCACGCACTTGTGACTGAAACCAGGAGCACAGCCTGGGGGCTCCAGGGGTGGACTGCACACCATTGTGAACTGAGCTTATCTGGAGAAAATTAATTGTGATAGAAAAATAATTGTGTTTCATGCCTTCTGATGGTTTTAAACGACCCGTCAGTTCAGGGGAGTATTTGTTTCATCACTTAAGGGCAGGAACAAACAGATTTTCAGTGCAGTGTTTGTACGGCCAAAAAAAAAAAAAAACCAACCTTGGTTCTTTCATTGATTTCACTCTATTTTAATGACATCCTTACCACACGAAGTCCAATTGACTGGTAGAAATATGTCTGATGAGAACGGAGGTAGCGAGAGGGAATAAACCCACATATGCCTCTCAAGCTGTTCCTGCTGTACCTTTCAGTTGGATCTACAGAGCCGCACAAGAGTTGTGAAACACGCAGGGTGAGCTATTAGTTATTCAGTTCTGTGGTAAAGGATACAAACCTGCAGGCACGCATTTGTGCAACTGTGTGTGCATGAGCAGGGTGCTCTACACTTTTCACATATAAACACTCACAGAACACTCCGGTCAGACAATTTTTTTTATTGTTCTAGGGGTTTTTTAGCAAATATCAATGAAACAGCCATTTTCTCCGCAGGATTGGGAAATACATTTTTCTGTCTTCCACAAAGATTTAGTCCATTTCATGAGAATTTTAGAAGTAAGGATTTTGACATGCTCAGATTTTCTAGCCAAAAGATAGTGAATTTAAGTGGAACACAACATTCCAGCTTTCTCCTGAGCCCAGACTGCTTCCACTAGCTCCAGACATACCTCCATTTCTTATTAAAAACAAAACAAAACAACCTATCACAAAGTCTTCAGACATTTTTAACAATCCTAAAAAACCAAAATTTTTTTAAAAAAAACCAGGACAAGTGTTGCTGACAGAGTGCAACACGCTGCTTATGAATCAAGGTAAGGTGGTTCCTGCCACCCCCTTCAGTTTCGGGGTTGAGTCTATATCTATTAACTCCTCTTGTCAAACCTGGCAAGCTAGCAATAACAGAAGGGAGTGAAAAGAGGATGTGGATACTAGAGTGGTGAAGAAAATGTTTCCCAAAAGTTGCATGGCCAGCAAACTTACTAAGCCAAACCTGTGAGCTAGACTTTACTTGACTAGACTTAAGTCCTGCGCTCTCAAAACCTCTTTTTTTTTTTTTTTTTGAGGGAGACTGGTTAAGTGAAAACCATTTGCAAGCAAAGGTTTGTGAAGATCAAGACCCTAAGTAAGTAGTTCAGTGCTCATTTCTGAAGGTGACCTAATTTGCAGGACAGAATCCTGCCAAAACACGTGCAGGTTTCCTTTGCGCACTGGCATGCACAGAACCATCACGAAGGAAATGTGTCCAGAAGCAGAGCCCAGCATTGCCCACACAACATCACAGTGAGGAGGAGATTGCACAACTTGACTAGTTTCTGGTATAACCATTTTGAAAGTGGCTTTTGCAGTGGCTACTGCAGCACTTCCAATGCCAATTATTTCAAGTAATTACAAGCCACTCGCTCAAGGAAAAGATTTAGGAGAAACAAGATTGGAAAATGAAATTTCTTTTATTCATAATTTTTTTCACTGGTAAATTTAAGCTATTCATCACAAGAATTAGAACTGTATTTTGTGCAATTCAAAATCCCCAAATTCAGAAGGTGCCAGCACCTTGTAAGTCAAGGGAAAAAAAAAAAAAAAATCAAGCAACACACTAAATGCCCCATGACAGAATAATAATCCAGAAAGTTGGCAATACCACCCTGAGAAATTTGCTGGAGAAGCAGGGACATTAGAAGTAGCAAATTTGACAACATAAATGGAAGAAAAATAAAAATTGAATGAAAAGTCTTCCTAAAGGAAGACACGCTTGGCTAACAGCTCCACAATCACCACCTGCAACAATGCTTGGTGGGTGGCTGATAACCCTGCAGCACTGCATGGTGACGGCCCTTTGAGAAAAAGAGGTGTTTCTGCAGACGGCCAAGACAGTCAGTACAGGCTCCCAGCTCCCTGACTGCACCCTTCCCACAGATGAGGAGCACCAGCAGGCAGGTCTATCGCAGCCCCGCTCACGACAGGCCTTGGCTCCTCCGCTGCAGCACACGCTCGACCAGCGAAACTGGTTCTACACGCCCTGGGAAAAAATGACAGCTTCTCCTTGCACCGATCATAAAAGCTGGAAGACGCTTCCGTGCATGCCCAAACCTGCCTGTTTCAAAATGCCTGCACACCCAGCATGGTAGGGCAGGAGCTTCGAGGAGCATTCCTGGCTGCTCTGTGGCTCAGCTTGGCGTGCAGCCCCTGCCAGGTCACAGTCCTGTACCCAACTCAGTGGCCTCCTTGCTGTGCAGCTGCCTGCCCTGCCTTTTGTGCTGCTTCTTCCTCCAGCCCTCTCACCCTCCTTCTTTTGGAGCATTGGTCTCTCTCTGCAAACGGGAGTAAAGTGCTCAAAGCATGGCAAGGGGCCAACCTCACATTGCCTTGAGTAAAACGAGACAACTGATTTTTTCCTGGAACATGCTCCAAATTTCACACCTTTTTTCCCCACAAATGTGGGAAACAAGCAGCAACCCTTTGTACAAAAGGGTATTTTCACACATGCAGATAAGACATGTTAATGCACACTGCACTGCTCTCCCATGTCCTCCCTAAACCTGAACATTAATCACTTTTTAAAGCCCAATTAAAAAAAAAAAAAAAAAGAAAGAAAAAATCAAACCATGACCCAGGTCTTAAATTACAGAAAACATCATTCCAACACATTCTGCCCTATACCAAGGCTACCCCAGCTCTTGAAACTCCTCTTAGGCCTCCACAAACCACAGCAGCCAGAGTTACACAAGCACCAGACCAAGACCAAGCGTGCTGGCTGCAGTATCTCTATTGGCATCACTGAACCAGGGCACATGGCAGTAAAGCCCCTGCTCAGCCCCGCTGCCTCAGTTCCCACCTCACATTCAAGTCCAGACAGGAGGGGGAAAATAAAGTCCTACCCTCTGCTCTACCAGATTTCACACCTGACCTCCTCCATCCACAGCATGGAACACCACCTGGGTTTTTGCAGGCACGTGAAGCTAAAAGCCTGCTTTGGGCTGGGAAGCACAGAACAAAGGGATACACAGTATGGATGACTAGACAAAGATATAACGTTGCTTCACCCAAAGGAAAAAGAAAATAGAAATGAAACAAAGCATCCATGCTGGAAAGCCACCCCATGCTGAACAAACAAACCTCATGGCTGAGTTAACCTTTCCAGAAGTACTGGTCTCAAGTCGGAACTTTACTTGAAAGTCTTTCTCTAAAAACTAAAGACAAACAAATGGTATAAGGCAGAGAGAAGCAAACCTTGAAAGCCACAAGTTTTGGGGCCTTAGGCTATTTCTCAATATCCCTCAAAAGTTCCAGGCATTTTGCCAGCACAAGAATCTACCTTCTGGTGCATCTTCATTTAACTTTGCTTACATCCAGCCTTACACTTTTACAGTCCTCTGGCTGCTATAGAGGCTCATTTAAACATCTGGGAGAGCTTCCTCCCACACTTTTGATAGCCATGTTTCCATGAGATTTTTTTTCTCTCCAATTAATTATCAATGTCAATGGGGAAAAAATCAGATCATTTTTACATTTCATAGAGAATTTCTTTCTATAAGTCTTCTAAACACAAAATAAGCAGAAGTGGAAACAGCCTCCTGCAAGGGTAGTGGGTGCTTTGAGATTTTTAAATGAAAATGGAAAGCTGTAACTACAACAGGGAAGAAAAAAAATCCCAAATAACAACATGTACATGGATTTGCCTACCCCTCCCCTGCAACACACAGCATGTAAGTCTGTATAATCTCCTGATACAAAACATTAGCAAGACCAGGCTGCTGAGGGATTTACATAGATGTGGCCACAGTACAAGGGATAAGGAAAATATCTACACCTAAAAAATATCAGAATGGTGAAAAAGCAGAGAGTGAGAAGGCACCCAAAGAAGTAGTTCTCTCCACACCCTGCTTTACACACGGGGACAGTGACATCAGGTTGTCCTTCAAGATCCACTTTGAGGACAAGTGACAACCCCTCTGTTTTACCAGCAATGGAAATAGGGAGCAAGCTAGTTTGGCTCCCTGTCCTATCCACAGGCACATCACTGCCAGATGACTGCCTCCCTTCTCCTGAGTCCTACCCAGGGTCCCTGCTAAGGGCTGATGGTGGCCAACATCGGTCTGCATCGCAGGCCCTGAGAAAGCCAGGCATTTGGAAAGGATATTTGCAGCCACCTTCAGGAAGGAGCTGTAGACGCCCTGGGACACGCAGCTCAGGCTGGGTAGTAAATTTGTGCTTCAGATTTGAATAGAAATGAAAAGGAAAACTATTGGAAGCAATGGCAGGAATCTGACAATAAAAGCCCATTTTGTGTAAAATTTCCACAGAAATTTCCAGTAATTACTTGGGGGGGCAGGGGGGTTGTCTTTAAATAAGAAACAAAGATGTCTACTTTTGGCCAAACTTCTCAATTTAAAAAAATTGAGCACTAGATTTTTCACAGAAATGTTGCTCTTCAGGGGTTTTTTTGTGGTTTGGGGTTTACTATGTATGATTAACCACAGTTTTTTATGTAAAGACTGAAAAATTTGTTTTCTTTCTAAAACCAATTAACAGTTTTCAGTTGTATAGTATATTGAAGTTATATGTCTGAAGAAAAAGCAAATGAGGAGTGGCTTTCAAATGAATGAAAAGCAGTTCAGTACAAACATCAAGCAAAGTCCACCCTACTTCGGGAAAATTCTATTCATGGCTCACATGAGTTGAAATCAAGAGGAGGCAACTGGGAAGCGAATTGTGATCAAATGGACCAATGAAAATGACTTAAGCAAGTAAATTGTTGGAAGATGGCATTGGAAGTAGTAGGCCAAAGGCAAACAAGTAAGATGAGAAGAGCAGAATGATGGGTAGTTCAGGAGTTAGAAGCTCTCCAAGAGCAAACAGAAGCAAAAGCAATTGCAAAATGGAGATTGCAGCCCCAGGGGCCATCTTAAAGCAGATGGGATTGAGGTGATAGCATTCATTTATATTGATGCATTTTCTGCAGCTTGTGGAAGAGATGAGAACTGCAGAATATATGTAGGACTCTTACAGAAATTATTTGTGTTTATGATAAAGGGTTGTGCCATCACTCTCTTCGTAAGGACATACGTACAACCAGCACAAGAAGAGTTACTAGATGTTTAGCAAGCCTGGAGTATATTCATAACAATTAGAATTTCCAGACCGTTGGAATACTGAGAAGCTAGAGATTAAAAGAGGGAGATCAGGATTTTCAAAGTTGCTTAGACATTCAGAAATGTCAGATGTCTCTTTCAAAGCACCTAAGCAGGTAAGGCATGTAATCCTTACGGAAGTCAACAGCTCAAGGTGCCTGACCCCAAGGCAGTTTAGCAATGTTCTCAGGCACCCACTCAGGCTGGAAAGAGCTACATCACCCTGCAGATCTGTCTCTGGGTACTGCAGGCTGGAAATAGAGGACACTCTCTTACGTGTTTACCTCCAGCTAAGAGTATTTGGGAGAAAAGGTCCAACAGGTCTAATAAATAGAGACTACACAACTAGTACCAAGTGATTTGGTCAATTAAAAAAAAGTAAAGAAAGGAACCAAACAACAAACAACTCTAGGAGATCCCAAGACAGATTGACATTTTTTCTTCCCAGGAAGAAAAGGCTTCTACAAGGCTGGAGGGGACCATGAGCCCCTTCCACCATGCTCAGCTTTACCCCAGGGTACCGGGATCCAGGCAGCAGCCCTGGCACAGGCACTGCCCTCACCCAGTGCCTGCCTTTTACCACCACTCACATAATTGCCCTGCAAGAGGTGCCAGATTGCAGATAATGGCTCCTCTGAATTCAGGTGGCATACGTGCAGTCCAACGAGCCAAGTTTCTCTGGAGCTGTCAGGGCCTGATTTTTTGGGAAGGTTATGTAAGTACATGCTCAAGGAGCACCTACGCAGTGCAGGAGCTGGCCAACCTCTTCCTCCTCCCTCTGCCTGCTGCAACATATCAGGCCCACCTGTGGCCTGGAGAGCACCTTCCCAGTCTTTACACAGAGGTAGGCTTGATTTTCACACTGCTTTAAGCTCTGCATGGAGCTGGGGAGGAAAAAAATAAAGCAGTGAGTAAATTTGTAATAAGTGCTGCAGAGTGACCAAGCCATAGGTAGCAGTATCAGTCTTTCTGTGTGCAAATGTTCTTCTTTGAAACATATTAGTCCAGCAATGATAATCCTTATATTAAATATGTATAGCATATAAATATACCCTTTAATATTGCTCTTAATTTTTACATTGTTTTCCTGTCTTCTCTACATTAGTCTGCAGTCCAACCTGTAACAGCAGTGACTATCTCGAGAATCCTGCTCTTTCCCCCATTTTCCATAGTCATTTCTGTGTTGCCATGAATGCAGCAATTCAAAAGTTCTGCTGCTAAGGTCTAATCACAGTGCCTTAGATAAGGTCTGAACAAGTTCCAGTGTAATAAATAACCAAAACTAGATGAAACAGCTGTATCCCCCGCATTTTTCCCGTGCTATAATGCAGTTTGGATCACAGCCCAATTCAGAGGTAGAGAAAAGCTGATCCAATACAATTGACTGGAAAGATAGAGAAGCATATGGTGTATATCAAGTGATTAATTTTCAACATTAATTTTTAAGCATTAATTTCAGGTACTTTGGAAGGAAGAAGCAAGTAACTGCCAAGTTTAGTTAATTTTTGTTTTTAATAACTACGTTTTATTTTTTTCCTTAAATTGCTTCTCCTGGAGTAAGCAAACCACTTTGTAATATCAATTAAAAAAAAATGTATTCTCATCTAAAATTTGGTTAGAAACTACACAAGCTGTAAAGCCCCCAAGTAAGGGATTTAAACTGAAGTGGAACCAATACCTAAACAATAAAATGACAGCAATACAAAAGTTGCAGAGATAAAGTTGAAATTCTAAACATATCTAAACAGCAGTTGTAGTTTCTAAGCCCCAGACATAATTCCTCACAGCAAGAGGGAAAAAGGCAAGTTGAAAAATAGCAAAATGCAACTTGTCAAATGCAAAATAAAAACTTCCCCTAGCTGCTGTTTCTGTATGCTGGGAGCATAAAAATAATATATGAACAGGGACTGTGACAACCAAAGATGGCCTCAATGATTGTTAGAGCTAAGAAAACATTTACTTCTGCGCTTTGTTCAGAAGTGCTGCTGAGTTTACAACGTGTGTCGATGCAACCCCAACCAAAGCGTAGCAGTGTTCTCTTAAAGAATCCAATTAATTTGTTTTTCAAGCCAGTCCATTACATGAAAGTCGATTCAATCCTGTTTTGCTCCAGACAGTCTCCCAAAGTGCAACAATTACATTAAAAAAAAAAAAACAGTCTAATTTAAAAAAAAAAAATTAACACCAGGCCAAATTAGACTTCCACAACTCCATTGGTAAATTCCACTGTAATGGTTTTGCTCAGGATCTACATGCCACAAGGATGAAAAAATGAGACCTATTAAATGGGATGGCACATCTCGGAGTACGATGCAGGGTCATGCATCTAGGTACCACACGCGTGCATTTTGTTTCCTTTCACTATGGAAAAGCAACTGCATGGTACAAGACAGACCTTTTCCAGCTTGGCCACCACCATTCTAGTGAATACAACAGAATGGATTTTCCTCCCTCCTAGCTGACATTTAGAGAGCTATTCTGCTGTATTCACAGTGCCCAGATACTTCTTCAAGAGACATCCAATTCACAGAGGTCTTCCCTGGCATTTCAGGCTAAGGTCCATTTTGAAGACACTTTCAAAAGAAATTTATTTTCTGGCTTGCTTGACAAATCACTGCATGCAACATGGTTACAAAGAGGTCTCTTGTTGCTACTGCTGGAATCCAGAAGATAATACTTGGACAAGGACTTCATAACCAAGCACTTAACCTCTAAACAGTTTTGTGGGCTAACATTTGATAAGTTAACATTCATTGTTACCTAAAATTACTCCTGAAAAAAAAAAAAATGCATTTTCTCTAGAGGTTGTATGAATATAAGTGCATGATATAAAAATAGTTATCAGAGAACCAAAGTTGTTCAGATACTGAAAGTTACTCAAATGCCTCAGTTTGCCAGAAACATACCCTAGTATTTGAGAGAAGAAATAAATCAATAGCACTACTTTACCAGTCAGGCCACATCTGAGTCCTCCTTTCAAGATGTTATCAGACATGACAAAAGGGCATCAGAAAATTAAAATCTTACTGCAGGAGATAAGCAAATGAGCTGAATTTCAGTGGCCCGTTATCTATGAGATCTTCAGCTCACTGATCTTAAACCGCGTTCACTTTCTTGTCCACCATTACAATATTGTTGATCAACCTCCATTTCAGTAGTTTCAGGTGACTACCACTTAATTCATTAAATAATTACAGTTAATAACCAAGTACTTTGGGAGTCCAAATAGCACCACGTATCTCCAGGAGTCTCAGTGCTTGTGAAATGACATGTAAACCCTACATCTCTATTAAACTGCTGCTGCACCTCAGCAAGTGATCAAAGTGAAGAATGTCTTAACCAGCAGACATTACCATAAAAATACCAGCAGATCCCAAATGGCATCACAGGGGAGGCCCAAGCAGTACTCCTACTACTCACTACTTCAGTTTTACATCTCTTCCTGAGAGACAAACCTGCTTCAGGAAAGTGAACTGTGTTGCATGCAGAAAATTTACTGCTCTTTAAACACCCATTTCCAAATTAATTGTCTAGTGCTAAATGCCACTCAAGCTCTGCTGACATTCTTTATCCACCCAAGCCATGGCTTTCTGAGGTTTATAAAGTTAACAGAATAATTTGATTGACTTCCTGCCTATTAATTCAGGGGGCTATGCATTATTCAAATTACTTGAATAGATGAAAGCATTTACTTGATGCTAAGCTTCACTCCCATTGCTCTGATGAGACGAGTTCCCTCCATATAACATTTTAACTTCATTTTCTGTTGCCACTGAAAGATACTTCCAAAGTTACTGCACTATTTTGAATTCACAGAAAACTCAGAAGACATTGCAGGGTTGGGGGGCTTTTGTTTTTTTCAGTCTGAAGCTCAATAAATGCTGAACTTCACTTTAGTTCAATTATTTTTAAGCATTTCAGAACTTTTCCTTTGTGATTTTATGTTCCCTCCTTGCAGAGCAATAAAAGTCCATTAGAGTCTCCCCTATTGAATGTTTTGTGAGTGCTCTTTATATGAAATCATATAAGACAACTGTACCTTGGCTTATAAAAAAAGTATGTTGACACCTATATATTATTTAGGTTTATTATTATTATTATTATTCATGCTAGGACAAATAGCAGGCTTCAAGCCTTCCTGCTGGAAGGCAGCTCCACATACACAGCTGTCCCAGGCACCCGAGCACACACAAAGTGCTCAAACACAAATAAAACTAAGCTGCATTTCGTGGAGCCCATTGGGTTCCTCCATGCAGGATTCAAAGGCAGGTAGGAAGGCGTCAGTTATTGGAAGAGGTGGGGAAATACCAAGAACAGATGATTGCAGGGCTCAGCCAAGACCCCTCCAACACCTAGTACCTCTAGGCTTGGAGGGCAACAATTTTCAAAGCTCCCAAAACACCTGAAAAACCGTTCTCAGAACAGTAAGTTTAGTTGTTAAACATCCAAAAATATCAGGTATTTAAATAGCCCTTTGGCATGTCAGCTCTCTTGTCAATTACTTGGGGATGAAGACAAGTCAATATTATTTGTAGAGCTCCATGCTCTTCAGCACTTTCAGACAGATTCAATCCCATGGTCTCTGTCACTGCAGCATCTAGAGGAAATTACAGCCCAGAACAGATTTTTGAAACTAGACAAGTCTCTGAGCATTATGATCAACAGGCTGCTACAAGGTACAATTATCTTTGTTTCTCTGGGCCTAAGAATCAAAATCAACTTCACTTAACCTAGTGTAGTCTCACTGATACATAATTGAGCAAGTGATAACCATCAGGTCCTTTGCCTGGAGAAGTGAGTGGTTAGCTTGCGCACATCAAGAGACTGATTTAAAAATCAATTAAAACTCCGACATGGGGCAATTTTCTCTCAAGGGATTTCAAACCTGCAAAAGCCAGTGATAAGGATCCCACAGAACAAAGAACAGGCTGTAGGATGGTTGGGTCTGCAACAGGCACACATGGAGGGATGCACATGGCATTTTGAACAGTTCATGTATTAAATGGAAAGTTTTTAGGCTTCAGTGCCTGAACTGGACACAAGCAAGGTATCCTTAATACAAGCCCCCTTAGTAGGTGGCTTTACATAGTGGTAATGGATGCAGTTTTCTAAAGCTTAGAAAATCTTATGTCCACTTTAATTAAAATTATTCTTTTAATTAAAAAACACTGCACTAATAATGAGTTAATAAACAGTTGGCTATAAAGAGCCAGGCACTTGAAGATACTTGTGGTTCAAAAAGGAATATCATGGTATTTCTGCAATTTAATCTCCCTCACCACTGACATCTAGCAAAGAAAGCCTAACTTATGTGGGACAAACTACACCAAAACACAAAATCATGCAGGACATGAGCTATAAGACAGAGACAAATAAAAGGAGATGATAATACACCCTGCAGCATAATCAAAGAAAAAAAAAGAATCTGAAAAGTAGCATTGAAAGACAGAAGGATGAGTAAGGATGAGAAATGCAGCAGTAAAATCTATATGGAAAGTGTAGTCAGGGAGGGAAGAGACACTTAGCACCTGTAACATAGAAATTCTTGTTGCAGTCCTGGAATGAAACTTCTTCAGCCTTAATGTCCCTGCATTGTACTACACCTGATCTGCTCAGACCTGAAGCTGACCCATGGTACGTGGTACCAGCTCAAATACCAGACTCCACAAGCATCTCATACCAGCATGCTGAACATCATTTGTGTTCTCTAAACTACAAAAACTCCCTAACTAAACTTCCTCTAAAGAAATTACTGCTTTTCATGAAGCCATCATACCTACCAGGCTTATCTAGCAACTTCTAGGTAATATTATATTGAAAAGTATGTTTCATTCCAGTGTCTAGTCGACAACAGAATTTAGATCACCTTACTTAAAATGAAAGAAAAACAATTATTAGGAAAAAATGCTTAAAAATAAATGGTTGGAGTAACAGCCTTGGAGGCAGTCAGAAGTGGTCAAGCTGGTCACATTTAATTTTTTTACACACACATGTTTCTGTACAAGAGGATAACCTGGGGCATGCCTACACATGCATCCTTTTAAAGTGTGGTGGATTGCAAAAATCAAAATTAGCAAGACCACGTTAGCTCTTCCTCACTTCTTTTGTGTCCTAAATAACACCTTCCAAAATATTCCCTTTTAGCACCTTCACTAGGCAAAATGCAGGTTGCAGCATGCATTGTCTGTACACAGGCACAGCTCAGCCTAACACTGTGTAGGGTATTTGGTACAGAAACCGGCTGCAGCTCTTCGAGGAAGAGAAGCCCTGGTCTCCTCTACATTTCCTGGCAGGATTTCCCTATCCAGAAAGCAGTTTCACCACATCCTTGCATGCGTCTGTTATGACTGAATCCCTCTTGCCACAAGAAAGATGGGAAGAAACCAGAAGAGAGAGACTAAATATGAGGAAGCTTCCCAGCCACCTGCATTTCTCTTCTGTCCCTGGTGTTAATTCTGGCTTTATGCAAGTGCTACTTCCAGTTGGATTGGATTATTTCCCTTCCCCCAATGCTTCTTTGGTTTGGCCAGGAGACTAAAAATCCAGCATTAACACAGCTTTAGTCATTAATCAAGGTAACCTTTTTTTGCTTTCCAAAGTTTCTCATGTTCTTATCTTTGCATAATTGAGCATTTGCATTTCAGAAGAGCATCACCTGAGGGAATGGGGGCAGATTTTGAAAGGTTTGGGGTTTTTTTCCCCCCTTAAGTTTCAAGTTTAAAAAAAAACAAGGAGAAAAAAAAACAACTTTTAAAGAGAATGAAGTTAAATTACCAAAGCCTTAGGGCAGAGTAACTTAAAGACTGATAATGTGAAGAGTTTCTCCCATTCACCACAGAAACTAACTTTTCACAGGTCAGGAAATCAACAAGTAATAGAGTCATAACATTTTGTTCTTATGTAGGAGTGTCTTATCAAAAGACACCAAACTG
This sequence comes from Aphelocoma coerulescens, assembly GCF_041296385.1. Taxonomy (NCBI): domain Eukaryota; kingdom Metazoa; phylum Chordata; class Aves; order Passeriformes; family Corvidae; genus Aphelocoma; species Aphelocoma coerulescens. Next base: position 76,957,172 of record NC_091015.1, on the reverse strand, counting down.
CCTCCCAAGCCTTTTTTTTTTTTTTTTTCAGATACCTTTCCGAGGCAGAGACAACTGTAGATTTTTTTGAACACTTGTGTTGGAAAATGCCACCTCTCAGCAGATCTGGCCATTACCATAAGTAATCACAGATTTGTGCAAACTCTGCCCAGTCACAGGCACAGTCTTGGCAGAGCCCGCTTTTCTTGGGCAGGATGCTACATGGGCAGGTGTTTTGGGCTGTCAGAGCCTCAGGGAACTTTACCTGCCAGGTCTCACTTTAACCAGGGATTATTTCACAACCCAGAGGCTCTAAAAGTCCCCAAAGCAGTGCAGTCACACCCTGCATGCCCCTAAAGCCAGGAGGAACTCTGAGCTTTTGGCAGTGCCCAAATCATGACCAGAATAAAGCAGTACAAGCAGCCCAGTGAGCCAATTACCTTGTCTGTATATTTTGCACAAGTGTCACAAGCACACTGTTTCTGAAAATAATTTGCTGCTTAAGGCTGCACTTGATTCTTCCCATAGGAGAATTGTTCTTTATATAGCATTAGCTTCTTCTAGAAAAACACTTTCATACCCTCTCTTTCCATGGACCAATAAGAAATTTTTTTACTTTACAGAAGGAAGAGGAATTAGAGTAGGACAGTTAGGAAAGCAGGGAACAAATACCCCAACAGCCGTCTAATGGTCCCATATTATCACTATCCTGAAAAAGGTCATAACATCGAAAATACTGCTTCCAAACACTAGTCACATAAATCCACTCTCAATGATGCAGCTAATTTTAGCTGCATTATTTGGGATATTTGTTATTTTAGGCTTGATTTTCATGTAGGAAAGTAATGCCTTTCCTGCTGTTGTTACTAGTGGTGGGAACATAATTCAGTGTAAACATCTACAGAATCGAAAAAACAATTCACCTGTAAAAAGCTGAGTGCTGGGACCAAGAAAGTGTCTAAGGTATTGAAGAGAATCAAAAGTAGTTAGTAAGACAAGGAACCCCCTTTCTTTTTTTTCCCCACAAGTTACAGAATATCAAAAAAGCATTATGGCAACACTTTGATCTCACCAGTTAACTTGAGGCAGCACAGAATAGAGGTCGTGTCCATGAAACTTTGTCCCCAGTACTACTACAATTTCCCTTCAATTGGAAGGAGGGATTGCTCTCAACAAAAACAAGTGCAGAAACATTCTATGGCAGCAAGACAAGCATTTTACAGCTCAAACAGACATACAGTGGCTAAAACCAACTTCGCCCAGACAGCTCTCCAGACAGTACCCCACTATGGGTACTGAAACCACAGATCAATCCCAACACAAACCCTTCTTAATGCACAAATCAGTTGGTGTCCCAGCCCCCCAGGTCAGAGGGCTGGGGTGTAGTTTATATCAACTGGGGTTAACTAAGCAATAATCCTTGTGCCAGTCAGACAGCCATGATCCAAATACTACAAACAAGCAATAAGAAACTCCACAGCACCAAACCGTGCTGACCCAATCAGAAATGGTTCCAATTTAAATCCTGAAATTCTGACGCTGACTGAGCCAGCACCTCCTAAAAAGAAACCATGAAGAGAGATCATTTTCTTTCTGATCTGCACAAATTTATTCAAAACCTCCTTGCTGCACTTTGCAATTTCTAGAGAGCTGCTTACTGGAACCTTGTTTCTTAGCACACCTTGTTTCAGAAAGTTTAGGGAAATAGAAAAAAAAACAAGACAAAGTCTGAACTGGCTTGCACTTGTTTTAAAGACAATTGCAAAAAATAACAACACACATACACACAAAAATTTTTGGAACATCCCAAGCACCATTACTGCCTCTATTTCCTCTGAAGCTTACAAGAACTGATTCAATTTGGTTTTCATTCTACATCTTGAAACACTTGGGCTATGCTTTTATTCAGAAATAAAATTTACTGAGCATTGGAAGATTAGGAAAAAGCAAGATTTGCTGAATAATTGCTGCATTTTATCGAAAACGTAGAACAAGCAAGGCTTAGCTTAGCTCTAAAACTAATAAATACTTTAGCTGTTTTGTGTTATGGGTAGTGTTCAGTGGCTTGCATGACTAATTAAACAATCTTGAGTTTGCTTTGAAGGCTAAGCCATCCTTAATGGCTTTAAATTACATTCTATCAAGCTAAGCTTAGAATTAAAATCCTCATCTGTAATAAGGAATTCCACTGTGTATAAATGCTAGTAGAGAGCTGTATTGGAAAGTTTAATAATCTGGATGGTTTCTGGCCCTCACAGCAAAAGGCAAAATCCTATCATTCTCATAGTATTGGGAGGTGAAGCTCCTCAGGGAAGGTGCAGGAAGAAAAGTGTTTTGGGTGGAGTTTTGCATAAGATGGTAACTCAAGGAGGAGATGAAGGTGTAAGTGGGGTTGAGAAGCAAAGGCAGGTGGTCAGGGAGGAGATCTGTGAGAAAAGATGTAGTGGTAGATCTTGTTATGTGGTCCTATCTATTGCCAGCACAGGGGAAACTCAGCTCTAATTCCTTGCTAGCCAGCACTGGAAGAAGTCACCAGCACCTCCTACATTCACTTTCATAAACGGATTGTTTGAAATCACAGCTCCTCCTCTGTATGCAAGACTCAGGTGTTCATTCTCTCTAAACAAGGGCACCAACAGCAGTATTTTTTCCATCCACAAATGCACAAGAGTCACCTCCATGCACACAGGGAGCTGCTACCCAGGTTGCAGAGCACAGTCAGGCACAGACACACCACATGGAGCGAGGACAGCATTTTGCTGCAAATGTTTTGCACCACAATCACTGACATTGCCTTCAACCCCTCTTTGTGGGAGGGGGAGAAAAAAGCTACGTGCAGTAAAACACATCCTGCAGCTCGGTCTGATCAGTGCCAGGAGCAGATGCCCCTCACGTCAGCTCTCCCCCATGCCCCTTCTCCAGGATGAAACACATAACCCACACCCACTGCAACAAGTCGAGGACTTTCTTCTAAGCAAGGCAGTTTTGATCCCAAAGCCATCTGAAGTCAGTGGAGGCATTCCAAAAGTGCAAATATTTTCAGAAGCGGATGTTATTTCCCTGTTCAAATAATCAACCCACCTTTTTCATTCATCCAGCAGGACTGGGGCCGAGTCTGCCTTAAGAGAGGCATAACCCACCACTCATCCTCTTGGCTGCTGCCTGCAGCACATGTGGTGTGCTCAGTCCTTTTGAGTCACTGCCCATTAAACAATTGTTCCCCATTCTCTTTCATTAAAACCATCCTCAAAATCCTGCCCAGCATCTCCCTGCAGTTAAGTTGATTTTTCTGTGGTGTCTGTATGCATGGAGGGGAGGAGGCAGAATCTTTTTTCCATGATTACTTTCCCCACTGATCTGGTGGTTGAGAAATACCATATGTTTTCACTGTTCGCCTTTACTTTTAGCTCTTCCACAAACGAAAATGTGAAGCCATCCGTGCCTTCTCTGGCACGGCTCTGCCTTGTTTTCTTTCCCCACTTAACGGACTCATTCATGTGTAGGAGACTTCTGATCCTGGGTTTAGATATTCATCCCTATTTTACATAACCATAAGCAACGGTAGGTACTTATGTAAACTACAACTGGGTCTTTGCCCCCATGCACAACAAGCAGAGAGGTCTTAAGCCACCAACAACGGCCCTCTGCTTCCAGGTGCCCCTTTGCAAAATATGACACTGGCAGAGAGAGAGGGGGAAAGGGGAAAAAAAAAAAAGGGTGTCAATGTACAGCAAGAAACTGTTTGGGACCTGCCCCTGGTTTGCTTCTTGGACTGACTAGCTGCTCACTGACCAAGGCCACTCAGTCCAGCACATGCACATTATTCTTGCGTCCAACTAGCCACTCTGCTGCTGGAAGCTGCTGTAGGACTGGGATGGGGCCATTGAGTTACATACTGGTGGAAAGGGGCGCAGAAAAGGTTGGTTTTTTTAAAGCTTCTATTTAGTAGCCTGGTGACTACTTACGAGTGGAAGTTGGTTTCAGTACCTTCCACATTCAAAGAAATTAAGGCCCACAGTTCCTACTTCCATGGCAGAGTCTCTCTTATCCCCAAACAGGCAGGAGATAGGCCCCAGAGAACAAGAAATCCCTGAAGAGGCACCCTGTATTGCTGGGCCATGGAAACACCTTGGAAGGCTCTTCCACAGTTTTCCACTTCACAGTATAAAATTCAATTAAGTAGGAACGGAGATTACCAGAAAGAAAAATACTCAGCATTGAATGCATCAAGCTAAGTGACTTATTTTAGTTACTGCAGCCACTAAATGCATTTTACAGATCTCAAGGAAATCCATCCTTTCCACTGCTCCACTTTGGGGAAGGCAGGAAGTTCCCTGAATGTACACTTTATGTTTCATCCCTTCAGGAGAAAACATGCAGCCTTTACACACTGTCTGCACAGGAGCACCCATGCAGCCACCCAGCATACGAAATTATGGTTACTTACCCCATGACTTCAAATTTCCAGCAAGTCCACCTCTGAAGAACATCCCTGTGTTCCATCACAACAGGTTCCAGTGCATGGCTATGGGACAGCACTGAGACTTTAAACACTTTGAACAGCTTATGGCCTCCTGTCCTCTCCAGTAACTGCAAGAGTCTCTCCAGACAGTCAACAATATGGACCATGTTTGCTTCCACAAATGATTCATTCAGGATATTAGTGCACCCTAAAGCCACCACAGAAGTATGCTCTGAGTTTAGCTCAGTGCCACTCCAAGCCACGAAAGAAAAAGGCAACTCATGAAAGCAGGTGCATCACAAGGGAAAAGGAAGTGGAAATAAAAGGAAAGAGAAGGGAAAGAAAAGCCACCAAGTAGCCACAGGTTCTGCCATAACTGCAGCAGCTGATTGCAATGAATGGGAGGCAACTACGCCTGGCACCTGGGCAGCCTCCACACGCTCACCTGGGGAGGATCTCAGCTCAAATACACTGGCCCCCCATCCATTCCTTACTGTCAAATTCATATTTAATCCACTTAACACTGTGGCATGGAGCTAAAGTTCTTGTAGCCCCTGAGCAGCACTTTCTAAGAGAAATCAGCATGTTACCTTCCACTATACAGCAAGAAAAAGAAAGAGAAAATAAATGGTGTTATTAGATATGGATTTACTTAAGGAAAATGTTGTTAGAATCTGAACAAACCTCTACAATTCTGTTCTGTGGATGGTGCAATAATGAAAAATATTATTGGATATAGAGGAAAGTTATGACACTATAATATAACACAGACAAGTGAGAAGATGTATCAGTCATTATCTAGAATACAGGGGACTCCTGTGGTTTCATTTTTCATTACTAATTTAATGTACTTACAATGCTACATGATAAAAAGTGAAAAGGAACAATAAGAAGTGAACATCATCTGAACAAACCAGGATCTGCGGAATCCGGAGATTTCAATAAGTTACTTGAGGAAAAATGTCCGAGATCCCATGAGAACTGAGTAACATCCATTAACATCCAATAAAATATCTAATAGCGGAAACATAAAAGAAATGTGAAAAGAACATTTTAATAAACACAAATTAGGAAATACATTTCTTTACATATTATAGTTGTGCTATAGGAAATTATTTCATAGAGAGAAAAAATCATTTTAGCTAAGAAAGGAGGCTTTACAAATGTTAGCTCAGCAATCACACTCCCGTGATTCAATACAAACAGTTTATTCTGCATTCTCTCATGAAGCCTTATGAATCTCATGAATCCAAGACCCTTAGGGTCTTGCAGTATATTTTCTTGTAGCCACATAAATAACAAATAATCTTATGTGAGTAAAATGAATTTAGACCACAGTAAAGTTGGCATGAAAGGACAATCACACCTTGCATTGTTTGCTGGGAAAACAATTACAGACATATTCTGCATGTCTTTCTGGGGCAGATTCACCTGGCAGCAAACACAAGCCAAAGCCACCTTGAGCTTGGTGGTTGAGCTTAGGTCAAAGAGATTTCCAAGACTGGCTAGAAAGTACTGTCATAAGAGCCCATTTAGCCACAAGTCAGCTAGTAGCAATACTTTTAAAAAAGCAGTCTTAGGGATAGAGCAGGGAACCTTGACCAAGACCACAGTGAAATACAGACATAAGTTGTCTTAAAAATGCGTAGGACACTCAATATTTTTTTTCGTCCCAAGTTAGAGTCCCTGGGTATCGTAAGTTTTTTGAAAGTCTAAATTAAGGTTTGTGAACTGCTATTTTTGTGAATTTTTTGGCCCTGTATCTCAGAGAATAACACATACCAGTAAATTTAAGTGAATTCACAGAGACCTTTAGGTGATACTTGGGTATCAAATGTTCTACTATGATCTTCAAAATCTTAGCAGTGAACAAGAACATGTTTGAACATTGGCTCACAAAATCGAAAATGCAGAATACCTCAACAGAAACCACAATGTGACTAGGCAGAAATGCTGCCTACTTGTACCTGTGGAAACTGGCTGGGAGGAAATAGAGGATACTGTGTTAATACAAGTGTAGGAAAAATCAGTTTGCCTGTAAAATTATCCTCACCAGTAATACCTCCTTCAAAGCAGAAACTTTCCCACAGCTGTTTTGACCAGCTTGTGCTCCATTGCTGTGTCTGTAAATTGTAATTAAGGACTGAGCTTGGAGGAAATTAAGGATCTGATTTAACAGCTACAGAAAGTAATGGAAGGGAGTATGTTTGAGGGGGTGCTAATGGGGGCATGATCCAGCAATATTGAAAATAAACAGTAAAAATACTTTCAGATGCATAGTATTTTCTAAGGGAACCAGCTTCTCTTCATGCTCCTCATACACAGCAAAGAGTTCTTTCTTAATAAAAAGGAATTCTGGGAAGGTTTCCCTGAATTACCTGTAGCAGAGGCAAAAGCCATTGTTTTCCTTGATAACTTTGGAGGAATTATTTGCCACCAGTTTCTAATGTTGCATTTCACAGCATTTTGGGACACCTGACGCTTGTAATACTCATGCCGGTAGATGCAAACCATCTGTCTCCTTCTCAAAGACTGAAACTTTCACTCAAAAACTCTCCCCCTCCTCTTTCTCACACACTGAGGTAAATTTTCACCACCTGAGTTTTGCTGCCTTTTTTTTTTTTTTTTTTTTTTTTTTTTTTTTTTTTTTTTTGGCTTTATGAGCTGTGTCATCTGTGACTGAATGCCATCAAGTATCACTTAAGCCTGTTTCCACAGTGATGAAACAGTGGAAGTAAAAAGTGCTCAAGAAATGCTTTCTGGTCCCCTTAGTAATGCAGAGCTTGATTTGCAGCTGTGGCAAACAGGAAAAATTCTGGCTGGAGTCCATAGGAGTTATGTTTACTCAGCATCTCTGAGAAATCATACTTTGGGCATCTTGGGTTGAAACACACAAATGGAGGCAGCAGCCTATGTTTTTGAAAATCTAGCCTTATGTGCAGTTCAGATTGGAAATTTTCACTCTGGTCTCTCCACCAAAGAAAAATTTCTCCAGAGGGGTTTTACAGTATCCTATCAGGTGTTTGGTATTCAGGGAAGTTGAAGGAAAAAAAAATCTCCAATCACAATAGAATATTGGGTCCTTTAATTCTCTTGGAAATGCATGTGGAAAAGATAATATTAAATTAATCTCACTGGGCAGTGCATATATTTGGTAAAATCTATTTTAAAGATGGATTTAATTGACAAGCCTATCACTATTTTAAAAACAATGAAAAACATATGAAACCAGACATTTTTGTTGAACTATTAAGTGTGAATTCATAGCTGGACATAGTGCCTGTGTATGCACAGTTCATTAACTGCTCAACTATTTGGTCCAAGGCACTTACAGGCTTTTCTGTGGGAGTTTGAAGAGAAGGAACCTATGAAATCTTTTGGATTTACAAAGCAGTGAGCAGAGTGTTTAAATACAGCCAAGTGCTCAGGCTCAGACTAAACTCCCTAAAGTGTGTTTGTAAATCCGCACTAGGTATGGAGAGAGAAGCCATTGAGGTTCCTCTGGCAACATCTGTGGGACTTTCTGCATCACACAAAGCTTTTGGTTGTGGGTGAAGGGCTGAGCAGCTAATTGACAGCAGACAGTAAGATGAGGTTCTTCTTTGTCACCCAAAAAAGGAAAAAAAAATTACAAAACTAACACCAGTGAAAAGTGAAGGCTACAAAAGAACCCCATGCTTGTAAGTCAGTAATTAGCAAGTCCACGATGTGTGTTTGTGGGGGGTTCTCTTTTAAAAGGAAAATATTGTGCTTTGCTTACTGTGCTGGCTTCATCTCCCATGCAGCTCTGGCAAAGGTGCTGTCCCACAGGATTTCCTGCTGCTGGCAGTGAACTTTGTGGGGCAGGGGAATCCTCTGGCAGGACACGGAGAGCAGGTGAGCAGCAGTTACACCTGGATGGCCACCCTTGCTCCAGGAGCAAACACTGACCTCTGCATGAAAAACTGCTCAGGTGGAGCAGGCTGAGCAAGATGCTGTCCCACCCTCCCACCTGCCCCTTCCTCACAAAGTACCTCGCTGCAGAGCACAAACTCTGTAAACAGCAAAAAATGTTCAGCTGTAAAAAGCAGTTTAAACTTTGCCACAACTGCAGGTCTGAGCCCATGCCTGAGGGAGCTGGAGTAGAGGAAATGGCACAAAACTTGGGTACCACCAGTGGTAGCACTGGGTTCAGGTTGACTCATGTGAAAGCAACTTTTCTGCCAGTGGTGTGCCATCAGTATTCCTGGCATATCCATAACCTGAAAGGAGACAGCCAGGACAGGAAAGCTAGGCCAACCTACCAAGCTCTTCTGTAAGGCAGAATGCCCTTCTGAGGCAGGATGTCCTGAGGGAAAGGCGCAGGTGCTAGAAATCTGAAACCGCATCTGAACCACCTTGAATGCACTGCCTTTTCATTTTTAAGGCATGCAGCTGATCCCTGCTTTTGAACACATTCCCATCGGTATGGCTGGAAATTGCTAAAAGCAAATGCGAATCTCCTGACTTTGGGGTGTGCAGGGCTGACATGTCCTTTGTGAGCTGCTCTGTCCCTTTATCCATGGAACAAGGTCTAGACAGATGTAACATCAGAAATCCCATGCTTAACTCTCCTCTGATGGGTTTTTCAGCACCCTTGTTGCTCAGCTATTGACAAGATATTTGCTTGTTTACGACATCCATTGTTTCCTTCCAGAGACAGCATTCATTTCAACTATTTCAGAAATACTACATCCATTTGAAGCTGGAGAAGCTTCCATAATGATTGCAGCTAGACCACGCATTTACACACAGAAACCAGATTTGTGTTTGGTGTGGATTGTCTGCATGTTTACTACAATGCTCATTTTCTTCTCTGAATAAAAGTGCAGATTTTTTTCCTCTGTTATTTGCCAGTGCTATTAACCAGCCTCATTCTTTTGTGTCCTTCTCTGATCTTCTCCAAAGTAAACAAGTCATTTTTGAGTCCAAGATGTTGTGCCAACACCACCACAACCTTGCCTTCTCAATAATTGTGCCATCAGGAAAGGCACTGTTGGGTGTCCAAGGAGAGACCCTTTTCGACAGGCGTAGTTCAGGGTTGCTCTTGGGGATTCACAGCACTCCTGTTTACCCTGGCTAAGCTCCTGCCCTGACTCCTTAAGAACACAGTGGGGTATTCAGTGCCCAGGATGACCACATCCACAACAGAGGATGAACTATTATCCAGGGCAACACTGGAGGAAATGGGGCAGGCAATACCACAGCTCTCCGTCCCTCCTCACCTATGGTTTGGCAGCCTGGGAGAGAGGATGGGCTCACCACGGACCCTAGACCTGGGAGCTGAGTGCTGGGAGCTGGCACCTGGGGGCTGCTGGCACATGGCGGATCAGGAGTGTGCATTGAGTAGGGCCCTTAGAGCGTGAGTCAGGCAAGCAAAGTCGGAGGCTCTGCAGGGGGTTGCACAAGCTGGTTTTAATGGACTTTGTGGAGTCTGAGAGCTGGCGTGGCTGCCTGTGTAAACACAGCCCGTAATACCACTGATGTAAAACTCGTGTTGTGAGACAAGAGTCAAATGCTTCTTATTCCCCCACTACCTTGTTCAAACCTTTATCAGGCAGATGAATCAGATCTCAATCTCCTAATGTCACAAGCATTTAGCCAAATCTCCCACTGTTCCCCAGTGCAGACAGAGTAAGAAAGCAGTGTATCAGCCCCTGGCCACCCTTCCCCATACTTTTGTTGGGGTTGGAGGAGCCACTAGAATGCTATTTACTCCTACTGCTGCTACCACGTGCCATGAATAGGCTCATACTTGTAGCAGAAGAGATCTACCTAAGAGAAGAGCATGCAGCTTCGTGGGGCTGATTTGGGAAGTGCTGACAGTTTTCAATCTGCACTTGCATCACCAACCGGATATTGGAGTCATGTTGATCAGGTGCAGAGTGATCCCTTCACATTGCTGATAGTCCTCAGACTCCTGAAACCTGAGAAATTTGGGAACTTTCTGGGGTGAGTTTGGTGGAACATTCTTCTGGATCCAAGAGGGGACACTGCCAAGAGGTACCCTGATGTGTGAGAACAGATGAAAAAAGGAGGAATGTTTGTTTCCCAGACACTTTTCATGAACAAATGCATTTAAGGACATATTTTTAACCATGAGAAACTTCTGCTTTGAGCTGTGCCACATTGTCTGCTCCTACAGCATTCCAGGTGCCCTGTTCATTGGTGGTTTTCTTCAAAAGTGGGGTTACTCTCTTGCCCCATAGGGACTCAGTATGCTGTCTTCTATCAGCCTCCTACCAGGCAAAAGCCCCCACTGAAACTAAATCCTGGGAGAACATTTCAACAAGGCTCATGGATGCATATTTCTGGAAGAACAGTTAAGGTGTTATTTATGAGACACCACGTGCAGTAGCAAGAGTGATGTCCTTCGACACCACTGTTGTGGAGGTTTACTGATAGGACTTGTTAACACTAGTTTAGGTGAGGAAACCTCATCCTAAACCTTGTGAGTAGGCTGAAATGACCAGGGTTTATGGCTCACAGCTTTATTCATTGCCAGTTGATTACAATTAGAGATGTTAAAAATGGAAACTAAGGAAGCAGTGTGGTTATGGATCTTGTTTTGGGGACAGGAATAAAAAAAAGAAATTTAAATGGTACCACACAGGTGGGTCTTAAAACAAAAAGACATGACTTCTGTTAGTAAAATATTCCATTTCTACTCTGTAGATTGATACTGCTATTTGTGTAGCTCAAAGCCACTTGTGTCTTACTCACTCTTTAGACAGATAGATAAAATTCCAATTCATTTCAATTGAAGGGTTTCTATTTAAGTGCCTTTGGTATAGTCAGTCTATTAAAATGGGAGGTGTTAATTTTCCAGTAATCACTACACTTTTTTCTCTTCCTGTCTCCCAGCTGAAAGGACAGCCTCATCCTGCATGGTTAAAATGTAGTAATGCATTTAATGCCAGGCCATGATTTTAGACCTCCAGCTGTTTTACTGGTTGTGTAAGTAAAAATAAGATAATGTTATGCTTGGTAACCATGGTTTTGTAGGCATTCACATTTTACAAATCACTGCACAGTATGCAAACCATTATATATATTTAAAATGTTTAAAATCAAGACTACCAGGAGTCTACCACTTCCATTATTTAAGGAGGGGGACTGCTAGACTGTGAAGAGTGATATATTCTATCAATCTACTCAGCAGAGTTATATTATCAGTGCAAATTATGTGAAAATATGTGCTTCAGCAAGACAAGAAAGGAGTATTCTCTGTTACAAAAAGTGTGCTGTGGGAAGCTAGATGGAGTCATTGGTTTGGTGTAATATATGACTAAAATCCTATTTGTTCAAATAATGAAAAAGGGAAAAAAACAGAGCACATAGAGAAAGGAACCATTAAGTACTTGGTTATTCCCTCCCTGTACAAAAACCTGTTTCTGCTTCAAACAAAGGAATTGAGGCTTATCACCCACGATTTTATCCAGGTGTAACTACTCATCTGAGCAGAGATCTCCCTGATTTATACAGGCAGGAGCAAAAGCAAAACCAGGGTCAGGAATAAGCAGCTTATTGATTTCTTCCATGAGCACAGGCAAAAATATTATACCTCGCCACCGTGGTCATAAGCATGTAGTTAAATCCAGGCAAACCTGAACTGGAATAATTCTTTGTAAGAAAACACTGGTAAGTGGAGCTATTGACAGCTGCATTTTCAAGAGCATCTGCTTTCAGAAACAGCAGCCATTCAGAACAAATGTTTCTGAAGGCAGATTGTGCTGCTCTGATTAGGAGTACAGGCAAGGATAACAGATAGTGTTCGGCTGCACCTGGAATTGCCTTTAAAGTTCAGTAGGAAATTTGTAGCAGGAGTAGGAAAAAAAATGGCCTCTGCTTGTGCTGTAATTTTTCAGAGAACACACATGTAGTACTCTGGACAGTATAAGCTCTCAATTTTAATTAAAAAATGGTAAGTATTACACAGTAGAGACAGACTTGATTAATCAGGGTGGAGCTGGTTTATGTGAATGTTTGGGAATAAAAGTGCTTTGGGTATTAATCAGGGATGCTGTATTTATTTCTTTTAGATATTTATTCAGATTGGTCCCTGTTTGCCAGGCTTCAGCATACAAAAACATCCATCTGGGCAAAATCACAACTTTGGCTTCCAAAAAAAAAAAGAGGAAAGAAAGAGGGGAAAAAAATGTTCTGTTTCAAGCTATAGTCTTTGTGTTCTTTGTTCTTTTCATCTTCAGGATGCATTTGGGTTAACTTCAGAGCTCTTTCTTCACCACTGAAAGGAGTAGAAACCAACATGGCCCCTTCCACCATCCAATTAAAAGAAAAAAAAACAACCCAAAGTCTGAAGTTTAAGCCAATAACCCCAGCTTCATGAATGGGAGTGGTAATTAAAACTTTGACTACAGCGAGAAGTTCATATGTGAATGGTGGCAACATTAGCTTTAGTAACATCTGATTCATGCCCAGAAGGTCCCACAAAACTTATTGTAGCCCAAGAGTTCCACACATGTATTCTGCCAATAGTGCATTCATTACCTGTTTGAAGGAAGATTTCATGAGTGTAAAGAGCCCATTTGTTTTGCTTTAAATCAGGAAAATCACCAACTGCGGCTGTTCATCAGAGCAGGAGTTACAGGCCCATGGCTTGTTCATCTCCCATTTCCTTGGGAAACAAAAGATGGGCAGTACACATAGAGTTCTGAAATACTCCTGCCTCTGGTGCAATCCTTCCCCCAGCAAAAAATATCTGACACAGGAAAGAACTGTTTCGGCAGCCTGAGCCAAAAGGGAGAAGGAGTGGGTTTAGCCTGACATGGTAAAGTGGGAACAGACAAACTATTTCCATGAGGACAACCCCCAGTGGTCCTATATCATTGGGGTTTTTGTTATTTACTTCCCTAGATTAGTGCATTCAACCACCAAGACAAGCATGTTGAAGTATTTTTCTTCACAGTGCACAATCTAGAAGTGTCACATAAGGAAAACCGTATATATGTCTGAATTCAAATTCTGACTTTCTTTTTGTTTTGGCCACAAAATCTTAATTTCAAAAATCACACACTATTCATTCTGCTGGAAATATCATAGAAATACTTGAATAATAATGTTCACACACGACATCTGTGCAAACCTGCTACACAAGTGTTATTTCCTTTTAACAGACATCTAACAACTTTGCTCAACAAATGCACCCACACAGAGCGGGATTTTATCTATATGTTTTGCATTCATGAATTCCCTAGAATAATAGGAAACAGCTACTTACATAAACAGGCTCACCTTGCCCACACACACTTTTGTGAACAAGCCTGCCTGCAAAGTAAAAATAACAATTTGTCTTTATACAGTATTTTCAACTAGAAAACAATTTGCTGCTTGTAAAGTTGTAGTTGTGCCTTTATGTCTCTTCAGGGTCCTGCAAATGCTAAAAAAAAAATTTTAAAGTACTGTCATTAGAAAAAGTTCAACTTCTCAGACAAATAACATCTGCTAACAAGATGTCCCTACTTTGCAGATGGGCATCCACTTCTAAATTCAAACTACCATTGTAAAATCTGTGTATATGCACAAGTTAAAGAAAATGTGGTCTTCTCTGTCTGTTTAAACTTCAGTGAGGATCACTTGAGATTATACAGGTTTTCATCTGATGAAACAATGTGGTTGTACCACGTTGTTCTTGCTGTGTTCCAGAGTGCCTGAAGAAAGTGAGAAATAAAAATGTTTGCACTATTTCAGAGACCAGTAAGCTATGTCTGAGCTATAAGGGACTCAAATTTGTTCAGTCTTTTACTGGTCCACAACTCATCACTGGTAATCAAAATATCTTATGTCATCAGTCTCCTTAATTAAGAAAAATAAGATTAAAAGGCTGTCTTATCTTCCTGAATTCTCATGCTAGGGTATCTAGGCAACCTTCAGAGTCCCCAGGGAATCTCTGAGGGCTCCTCCAAGGCTGCTGAAGATGAAGGACCTCTAGCTCAGCAGCCTTCTACCTTTGGAGGAGTACCTGTGAACAACTCACAAATTAATTTCATGGAGTCATAGAACACCCAGTTGGAAGGGACCTCAAGGATCATCTGGTCCAATCTCTCTCAGCAAAAGCAGTCTACCCAAGATGGCTGAGCATTCTGTTCAGCTGAATCTTAAAAGCAACCAGTGCTGGGGAATCCACCACTTCTCTGGTAGATTATTCCAATGGCTGATTGTCTTAATTGTAAAAAATTTTCCTCTTGTATCTAATTGGAACTCCCCAGGAATAATTTATATCCATCTTTAGTTTATCATCTTTCCAGGTGACTCCTTGTAAGAAGGGAGTCTCAATCTTCTTTGTAGCCGCTGGAACATGGTGGTGACATTTCTCTGATCTGTCCTCTGAAGCCAGTATAAGGCATGCCACTTATATTGGGTTCAAGAAGGACAAGAAAACTACTTTCTCCTCACTGGAGCATAATGTGAATTTGTTACAAAAAAGTTCTTCTGCACAGGCTTCTGCAGACAGAAGGGCAGCCAGGCTGAACCTCCTGGGTTATATCTGCACCGTGGCTCTCGGTCAGTGGGAGATGAAGGGGTGGAAATATCAGCTGATGTTCCTGAAAAGGGACTTAAAGGGATACCTATCTCCAGGCTAGCCTCCTCTCCAAGGACTTTTCCAAATGTCTCAGAAATAGTGACTGTATGAATGTTGTCAGTGTACAAAGACAAGTTCACTTTACATGTAACAGGACAGGAGCATGTTGTAGGCTTTCCTCACCACTGGACACCCCTTTTGCTCTGGGATGGCACAGGTGAATGCAGAGCTGCAATAAAGTCTGGTAAGGACACCACCAACAGTGGTTAGTCCACACCTCTGATTTCCTGTGCACACATCAGGTCACCCCTTGGATAGGCACATCTGTCACCTCATATTGCACAGTCACTTTTGAACCTGCTGTGTTGGTTCAGCCAAGCCAAGAGGTAAAGTGTCCCTATAAGTTTTATGAAAATAAGTGAACAAAAAGATGAAAGAACTTATTAGTGCCAATGAAAGGAAAAGCTGATGATCTCTGTCTCAGCCGGTAGAGGATCCACACAGAAAGGATCTATAGGAAACTATTTGAGGAGAAATTTACTGTGCAGATGACTGAATAGTGGAACAGACTGCCCACAGAGAGACTCTGGAGTCTCCCTCGCTGGAAATATTCAAGAACCGTCTGGATGCAATCCTGCACAACGAGCTCCAGAATGGCCTTGCAGGGAGGCTGGACCAGATGATCCACTGTGGTCCCTTCCAACTTCACCCATTCTGTGAAACCAGGCTTCATTATTTCCAGTGCTCATGGAACTATTTCTTTAATAGTTTTTTTTATTCATAAAGGATTTCTATGGAAAAGATGAACACCAAAGAAACCCTTCTTTTGCCACATCTTTATGAAATCTTCCCAATGGATGATTGTATTATTTAATGCGCTCACATTCAGCAATTTTTGATCGCATGTGTTATATCTTCCCATCAGTCTGGAGATTTGTAGCTCTTTAACTTGGCTGTTGCTAATCCATCAGCTGCCTGAAGCAGTCATCTCTGATTTTTTTTGTGTGTCTTCAGTGCTAACAACTGGATCTGTTCTAGATATTGAGATTTACCAGGCAGCAAAGCTATCCACAAGCAGGGATGCAGGGGAAACAGGGTACTTTTAAATGCTATTATTATTATTATTGCCATCATCATTATTATTAGCTTTATCATCATAGAGAAAATCCAACACCATGAAACCCATATTATGCATAAGTACAGGAAATTAACATACCACTGAACAGTAATGCCCTAATGGCCTAGGTTGCCCTTTGTAATGCCCCATTCCACTTCTCTCCCTAAGGGAGAAATGCTCTAATACAGAAAGGAGGAAGGCAGCAAAGTGTGTTTACCCGGCTATTAGGTCCTGGTATCCCACAATGCTGGAAAGAATTTGCTGGGCAAGAGGGATGAAGCTGAAGATCATGGTCTATTACAAGATCACATGGTCTATGTGAGATGATTTCCAGGCACTTTGGGAATATCCCCAACCAAAGTACTTAGTAAAATGTTTATGGCCAGAATCAATGGCATCATCTTACTCTGTACCAATTGTGGGATTATTTTTTACAAAAGATGAGGAAGAGGTAGATGTGTGTCCTGAATAAATCACAACATGAGTCTCGAAATATACAATATAATGAGCTCCACATGAGTCTCGAAATATACAATATAATGAGCTCCACATTCTTTTCAGATACACCCACTTTTTTCTGTGTAGATCACCAAACCCAGAAGAGGAGTTAGTTTTAACCCTCTGCCAGCAATCACCTGGCATGCCCAGCAGAACACTCTGCGGTCCCTCAGGCACAGGAGTCCCCGGGGGTAAGGCAATTTTTAGCCAGAGAAAACTCAGCAAAAGTATTCAAATAGCACAGACTTGCTCAGGGGAGAACCTTGCTCTTTGCCTGGAAGGCTCTTGGGAGACACAGCTAACTGGGTGAGTGAGTGTTACCTCATTCCTGATCTGGGAAAGATTTTCTAATAAGTGGGAACTGACATGAGTGATGTGGTAGTAGCAACGAGACCTTGGCAGTCTTGAGCAGGTCCCTCGCTGGCACACATGCCCTGGTCAGTAGGGACAGGCTCACTCACTGCAGCCTCCCCCAGCACATAAAGCATGGCTCTCTACCTCTCCCACCCAGGCCCTGAAGTAGGCAGAACTGTTGCCTGCTCTGACCTCAGGAGCATCTCTGATGTGCATGAGGCTTGTGAGGAAACCAGCCAAGGCTGCAATACAGCATGGTGGCAGCTGAACAAACATTTACGTGGCCTTTTAGGGAGCTGCAGAGATCTCACCTTTCAGCATCTAGCTTCTGGCATGGAACCACACACATTGCAGCAGCAGCATTTGGACACCAGGGCTGGTCTGTGCTCCACCTCTCTTCATACTACCAAGGCTGCAAGGTGTAACTGGGGGGACACTGCCCACCCCTCAACCATTACCACCTTCAAACCAGAAGGTATTGGAAAATGCTCTCTCAGATGACTCCTTGGTGAAGGCATTGTCATTCACTGAAGAGGGTTTAATAATAGATTTTCCTCACAGTATTCTGGTAGATCCGAGTTTTTACTCATTTGGCTGTTCTGGGTATTCTGCAAGGCTTTCTGTAAATGTCACCACCAGGTATAATTTCAAGCAAAGGTTTCAGTAATCCACACCACCCCATCTTTTGGACTGACCTTCTTCTGGGGCACTGTGGCCAGCTGAGGGGGGGGGGCTCTGGGGGAGGCTGTCAGCAACCACCCACAGGCTGCAGAACCAGAGCTCTGCAAGACAGTGCCTGTCTGTAAGGTGCTGTTGTGGGTTTCTCACCAGATAAGTGGATTATTACCCCGGCTTGCAGCTGCTCCACAGAAATAGGTCAGCCTCACGAATAAGCTTTGCCTTCCCCTATTTGGCATCAGAGGCATCCAAGAGGAAAAGGGGCTGTTTACAGGATGTTTGTCCAGGGACCATTAAACTCCTGAACAACAGGTTTCCTCTGTCAATGTCTCCTAAAGAGGGAAATGTTCTTAAAGTCAGCACCTGTGGCTTTCATTCCCTTAGATTCAGGTATATGTCCCATAGTGGTAAGGTATTTTCTGCATCTATACTTGCTCAGCGTCTGGTGAGGAAGTGTGAGAGTAGCACTGATGCCAGACCTGACAAAATGGGAGAGAGAGAGGTAGAGCCTGAACATGGCTTTGCCTTTCTCAAAGGTGACTCTGAAGCAAAGGAAGAAGCCCAAGCAGGTTGAGAGGAGGCTGTTTTGACCCACACTGCTCAGCTGTGGGGGAGGCAACACGTTGTGCCTGCTCCATGCAGGAGACAGCACTCTGAGAAAACTATTGCCCACTGTAGTATTCCTCCAGCTTCCCAAGTGAATCCTGCAACAAGCTGACATCTCATTTTCTGTTTTTTTCAATCCACCAGCACAGTTAACATCCCAACACCGACCACCTCTCATCTCTCTTTGCCCACCACATATTCACAGCTTGAAAGTGTGCTTAGCATAGAATCTGAAGTGGGGTTGCATGTTGAAGTAAAAGGAAGCTGCATCAGCAATTCAAACTTTAGATCTAAGCGTCACGTCAGCCGTGCCTACCATCAGAAAAAGAAGAAAAACA
The DNA here is from genome assembly GCF_041296385.1 of Aphelocoma coerulescens. Lineage (NCBI taxonomy): Eukaryota > Metazoa > Chordata > Aves > Passeriformes > Corvidae > Aphelocoma > Aphelocoma coerulescens. The sequence continues at coordinate 76,938,579 of NC_091015.1, read as the reverse complement.
ACCTGTAGAACTGGCAAGAAGAGCAAAACAAAGTACTGAAATCAAGGATATGCACCTTAGCTTTGATATGAATATTTCTCCATCCCTCACACCTTTTTCATGCTTTATAACTCAGATGATGACTTTGCAGCAGAGAAAGCTTTAAAGTTTTCATTACTGCATTTTTCTTTTCCCTCATTCCTCTGCCAATCTGGATTGTGGTTAAAATCACTGAACAATATTAGGATAAAAGCCTTTATCTGTTACATTTGGTATGGTTGCAGAAAGACACAGAGAAAGCCTTACAGGAAACATTCTTCTTATAGGAATTCTAGACCAGGAAATTAGGTCCTTTTTGGAGACCATGCCTAAATAAACCCTTTTTGCACAGTTAGTTCCCACAGGCAGTTATGCCGGAAGGACCTCATTGTCAGCTGGTGTAAACTGGCTCATGCCCATGAATTTTTAAGGAGCTAATCCAGTTCTCCTCGGCTCAGGATCCATCCCTTGGATGTTCACCCCCCATACCTGGGTTGTTCTGTGTGCACAGTGAGGCTCTACACACCATTTTGCCCAGTGAAACCATACAGGAGGCAGAGGCTGGGAAGAGCATCCTTCCCCACCTACAGCAGAGTGGCAGATCCACAGATATCTGTCACTGGGGTCTGCACATCAATTTGCCTCTTGCAAAAGGACGTGTGCTGCCGTGGCTGACGTGTGCCACAGTTTCTGGAGCGGCACAGCAGATTTCGAGCAAGGCTTTGCTGAGTTCCCATTTCCACGTCCCAGTAACCACATGCTGGGGACTGTGGGAGAACCACAGGTGACTGACCCCAAAGACTGCAGCAGAAACTCACCCCCAAAGACTGGCAGCTGAGCAAGGCCCAAGCCCAGCTGGAGCAAGCAGATGAAGGAGGGAGGACGGGCTGCAGCAGCCTTGGGAAGCACAGCACAGCCAGCAGCCTGCCAGACATGTTGCTCCCAATAAAAGTGCTTCACCACTGGATTGAGGTGGCAGATGAATTAATTGTGCCATTTCCATGACATTCTACTGGAGCTTAAATGTATTAGTAACTGTTCATCCCCGAAACAGCTTTTTCCTCCCACACAAGGGGGAAAAATATCCATCTGAATTTTTTAGATGATGTGACAGGCTTGCAAACTGTTGTTAACTTTATCATTTGGGATATGGATTAGACTGCGGCACATTAATTTATCGGGAAGTAAGAGCTGCCTGTTCATCTCTTTTCTGTTATGACATCTGCAGTCAAAGTACGATAGGGGCCAGACAGACAGTGAGTAATAGACTAGAATATGAAGTTTGGAGGAGGGGAATGACAAGGTTTGCTGCAGGTAGAATTGAACCCATCAAGTAAAAAATAAAAAAAACAGTCAGTGGTCCTTCAGCAGATATCGCTCTTAATGAAATTGCAGATAATGAAACCTGCCAGTTAAAAGTGGTATCAATTCACATCTTTTAAGGCTGGCACAGAAAAGTCAAGCAAAAACTAATCCTGCAATTGAAGACGTTTTGCTGGAGTCCCCAGGACTTTACAGACATCATCCACTTGCTGCTCACCTCTTCAGCCCCGCACATGGAGGGGACACACACACATTCATACACACTTTGTCATTGCAGGAACAGGGCCCCTGGGCACGCAGGGTCCTCTCCCATCCTTTGCCTTCACTCCTGCATGACAGACCTGCTGCAGGGCCACATGGCCAACATGATGGGAAAGGTGAAGGCCTGTGATTTGTCGGCCAAAAGATTGCATGAAACATTTAAAGAGAGCCTTGCCAGCATTCTAAATTGTTAATGCAAACTCTCCAGTTCTGCAGAAAAACATATTCCTGTTGTCATTTTCACTCCCCCTTGGCCTCTTAGTCCTCTAATTATGTGAACAGCGACATGTGAACAATTACATGGCACAAAAAGTGTGAAGCTTAAGTACTTAAGTTTGGCCCCTTGATGCCAGTGGGTAAATCTATTTACATTATCTATATTTAATATGTGAGGGTCAGTGTTCATGAACTTCTAGACTGAACTTGCCAAGTCATGACAGTGCAGTGAGGATATCACCTCACAGCAATTTATATAAGTCCAATTTTTATTTTAACACTTAATGCTAAAACCAAATCACTTACAGGGCACAAAGTTATCTGCCTTATGTGGATACCAAACCTCAGTCTTATTTCCCAGCTCCCCAGGGACCAGACCTGCTGTCCCAAATCCTTCAGGATTTCACTCCTCACCAGTGTATGCTTGTGTGTGCCTGGACGCAGTAAAATTCAGCACATGCAGCTAAAATTGGTTCACAAATATTTAGTCAAAATAAATTCAGCTAATTCATGCTGAAGATGTTCCCAGGCACTTTTTAATTCATATTATGTAAACAATACCAGCAGAAACTTTTTACCTTTGTTCCTATTAATTCACCGGGGGTGTGCATGCACAAGAAGCAAGGATTTATGTCAGGAGTATTCGTGTCATCTCCTTGTAAGCTCTTTGGTTTCCCTCTTACCATTTTAAGAGGTATCCCTGGCCTAGCCTGGATGCAGACCAATGCTGCATGGGAGCAAAGGAATGGCCAGATGCTGGATCAGGCCATTGTTCTGCCACTCTCAGTGCCCATCCCTGACAGCAACCCAGACCAGCTGCCTCACAGGAGAGTGAAATAAACCCCCTGTGAACCATAATGGGATGATCTGTCCACAGGAGAAGTATTTTCTTATTCCTCACCAGTTAGCTGTTTCCCAATGCCATGAAGCATGAGGGTTTGCATCCCTTATAGATTTTTAATCTTGTCTCATGTAATTCTTCTTATCCATACAAATGCCTACCTAGCCTATTTTGGATCCAGTTAATCTTTTGGACGCAGTGGTGTTTTGTGGCAATGAGCTCCCAGGGTTAATTAAGTGTTATCTAAAAATATTTCCTTAACAGTTTCAAATCTTTTTTCCTCTTCTGTTTCCTTATTGAGTGGCTCTTAGTCATGAAATTTAAAAAGCTGGCTGAGATCACCTTTTCTAGCCTTTCCAATATTTCTCACTGTCCACCCAGTTTCTCTCCTTTTACTTATATCATCTGTGAACAGAAGCAGGAGGTGCCTTTTGGCCTCCTGTGAGGAGAACTTTTCAGGACTAGATCACATCTCTTTTTTATGTATAATACTAACAACCATCCAGTCCATTCATGCAGACCCACCCCAAGAGCCTCAGAAAGTTTACGTTGCCATGAAAAATAGACCAGACAGTCTCCAAAGGCAAACAGAGTTGAGCAACTCAAAAGTAATACTCCAGTCTGGACAACATCCACCAAAAGATAGTTCATCATTCATTTGGGATCGATTAGCTCAAACCCATCAGAATCAACAAGTTTGCAGGGAACTTGCAAAGCCAGCAGCCAGAAAGGTAAAGCCATCTATGCCCATCAACAAATCCAATGGGCTGGTTCACCCAGCTTGCCTTTGGTCACGCAGCCTCACTGGGCCGTGTAATTGCTGCCTTATTGGAGAGATGCGAGCCTGCCCGTTGAACAGATGCAAGTTTCCCCTGCTCTCATTCAGCTGGGAACCCGCTCAGCAAAGCAGAAATAAATCACGGGGAACTTGCTGTCATTTCTCCACCTTCCCGCACACCCTCCACCGCTGCCGCCTGACTGGCTCGAGCTGGCATAGTTTTTAAATGAAATCTGTGAGATTGGCATCAACAGCCTTGCCTAATTTTTAGCTAATACCTTGGTGGGTTCTGCACTCGCATCTGGCCGGCGCCGTCACGCTGAGCCTGATGATAACAGGCTGCTGCTCTTTCCGAGCAGGAACCCAGGGTACTGCCACCAACAGCCTAAACAGGGGCTCATTCCAAGCACAACAGCACATCACAGCCAGTGAAGGGTCTGCGGCACAGGACTTCTCCCAAGGCATAAAAAAAGGGAGGGAAGAGGAAGAGAGAGAGGGAGAGAGAGAGAAATGTGTTAACTATGCTAACAGTGCCAAGTAATATGCTTCGTTAAAAATTTAATCACCTGCAAGTGCAAAACAAGTGCAAAGCAATCATGTTGTAATTAGCACAGCAATTAACACCTCCCTTTTCGATAGCACATGCATCCTAGGAAGTGCATGATTGCAAGTGTTTATGCTGCTGACAGACTAAGTTCCTATAGAGAGGAAAAAATTGCTCAAATAGATTTTTTTTTTTCCGCCTCTTGTCTTTTTGGCATTTGGGCTGTTATGTGTCCATGAAACCCCAGCACCAGCTGCCATGTTGGTTTTGTGTGAGTGCTGCTCCCTTGCATACTGAAACTAACAACTCCAGCTTGAACTGGAGCCTCCTGAAAGATGGCTGCAAGCCACAAGAGCCCCACTCTGAAACAAAGATGTAAGTAAAAAAATTACAAGATGATTTTTTGCAGACTAACACTTGCCAAAAGGGAAGAAGCAGGCCTAAACTGAGATTGTAGGTTTTGGAATGCGACAGAAAAGGGGACAGGACAAACCAGAGCTGAGCTTCGGGATGGGTCTGCAGCTAAAACACATCAAGCTCCGTGGTACTGAGGTCTCTCTTTGACATGTTCCCCCATTCAAACAACCAGTTCTCCCCAAAGGCTGTGCTGGAAGCAATGTGATGCAGTTTGATAAACTGGCAGATGCAGACTTGGCCTGGGAAAACTCCCTGCTGCCAGCTGTGTCCACGCGACTGCTGCTCTTTTACCCACACACTGGGCTTTCCATGCTTGTCCATGATCTCCTGCTCCTTGTCACCCCTAAAAACCCTGTGAGGTACACTGTCCCACTCACTGTCCCTCTCCTAGGTGTTGCCAGCTCCTTGTGAGACCACATGAGGAAGGAAAGCCGGCTCTCAGCATTAGCCTAGAGAAGTTATATAAACTTAAATACACAGATCCCATGAAATACTCTTATTTAGAGGCCATTCAGCTTTAATAAATGGGCTGTGTTTGTACTGGGACAGCACAGTCTGGTTGTTGCTCAGTAACTGACAAAGAGCTGGTCTGGGAACTTGGCATCCAGAAGCTGAGCACCAAAAGGTAAAAGTCATCTTTGGAAATATAAACCGTGAGGTCAGTCTTGGAGTTCCTTCCCTGCCAGACACTGAGATTGTTGAAAGGTATTTTAATCACATAATTCAGTATTGGGATTCCTACTTGCTAAGTTAAAAGCCACAAACAACATTACTATCAGGCCCAGGCCAAACAAACAACCCTGCAATAACAGCACCTCCTGAAAAAGTTACTTCCTTGCTGCATATCCTCAGAAATTCACATTTTACACACCATTAATTCCATGAATTAAGAAAAAAATGGAGCACAAATTCAGCAATTACCATAGAGACAAGTAGAAGGCAAGTGAAAACAAATCTGGGAAAGAGCCATGGTACCTTTGCTATCCCAATGTATTTTGCTATTTCTCAAACTGCTTCTGAACTGAGGCAGAGGCCAAATCTGACATGATAGCAGTTTAACTATAATTTCAGCACAATTTCTGACAACACTGGGGCCCTACATTAATTCTGCTCCCTCCAGCCAATTGACCTGAGTTTCATTACAGACCAATGGGTTTCCCATTTTTGTTTTATTTGAGGTTTTGTTCCCAACTTCTACTGGCCTGCTTGCACCATTTTCTGCCTCCAGTGAACACTCCACTGGAGCCATAGGCCTTGGAGATGGTTTCATCCCCATCTCTGTTAGGAGGTGAGCACATATTTGTGGTTTTTTGCCACAGTCCCCACATTGCCTTCCTGTTGTTCAGACTAAACACGAACCTGCCCAATCCTCCTAAATACAGCTCAAGCATCCCGGTTTTGATGCTTTCTATTGGCAGTGATGAGCACTTACCTCTAGCACACAACACATTTTACACTATTTTTATAAGTGTTTGGTATGGTGTGGGCTGTAGAATCCTGAAGTGCATCCTCTAGTCCTGCCTGAGGCTGTGCTGGAGAGGAGTGAGAAGCTCTTGGGATCTGCTTTAAAAGGTCTGCTGCTGTGTTGGTGAGAGGTCTGGGGTGACTTCCCTGCCTCTGCTGGAGTTCACCTTCTTAAAGGCATACTGCTAAATCATCCCTGCCAGAGATGACTTACCCCCAAGGCTCATAAAAGTACTCCTGAAGAGCAGTCGTGTTTGTACTTGAAATGCACTGAAATAAGCCATGTGTGAGGGTTGGGGGCAGGGGTCCTAAGGAGAAGTCCCCTTGGGACACCGACCCAGGGTCCTCATCTCCGATGACAGCACATTTCCAGTGACACAAACACAACATCATGTGCAATCATATTTACACACAGCATGTTTGGCAAGAGGAAGATCTCGTACAATGAGCAGTCCACACCTACACTAATCAGGCCTGGTTGGATTCTGTGGTGTCAAGTCCCCTTGTGAACACTAAAATGGGGTCTATCACGTTGAGGGAAAAAAGTTTGTGCAAGTTGCTTGTTAAAGTGTTTGGAGCACATCAGAAAATTTAAATAATGGGGGCCCCTGTTCTCTTCAAACCACGAAAAGCTGATAGTTATCACCAATAAAAGTTAGGAAAACCACTGGGGGTGAGGAGAACCTTGCATTCATAGGAAACCACAAGTTTGTGTAACTGTACAAAAGCTCATGATTCAACATATATGCAAAATACATCAGAAATTTCTCATCCTGGGAACAAGAAAAACAGTCTGTGCCCATGGGAGGCAAACACAGGGGGAAATCCTCTCATGGACAAGGGCCACAGTAGAGAGTGACAGACTGGGACCTATGATCTGCTCAAGGACATGCTTATCAGGAAATTGCCTGGTCCAGGTGTTGCTACAAGGAGCAAGGAGTGTGGAATCACTCAATGGCTTTGTTTGAGTCTAAAAAAAAAGAGAAAAAAAGAAAAAGAAAAAAAGAAAAAGAAAAAGAAAAAGAAAAAGAAAAAGAAAAAGAAAAAGAAAAAGAAAAAGAAAAAGAAAAAGAAAAAGAAAAAGAAAAAGAAAAAGAAAAAGAAAAAGAAAAGAAAAAAGAAAATAATAAAGAAAAGGAGTGGCTTTATCTAGTAGGAACGGCACAGCCTGCAGCCCTGGACCAACCTCTTGTGAGTGCATCCTCACAAGATTGGTTTTATAAGGCTGAAAGAGTCCTCAAACAACTCTTTACAAATGGACAAGCACCATGGCCAAGCTTCACCAGCAGGATTCAGCTGTTTCCAGTGCCCTGGAAGTGTCCAGCCAAGTCAAGAGCACCAGTATGTCCCTCAAAGATCACTGGGTCATAGTTCTTGGTGTCACACTATAGATGCTGTGCTCATGGCTTTCAGAGAGGTGAATGTGAGCGGTGAAAATTCATAGGGAGTCATACAGCTTTTTCAATTAGCAAGGCACATGCCTTAAAAATAACAGATGACATGGAGAGGAAAGCACCAAGGCAGTGAAAGGAGATAGGAAACCCAAGTGTACCTGAACTGCACGTACAAAAGGCTTGGGAGGTATTTGGGAAGGCTAAAAATCTGCTTCACTGACCTATAGAGAAAATTTTAGTGGGTTTTTTTTTTTGCTATGACCATGAATAAGACTTCAAAGTCTGTGGCTTGTCTCCCTCTTAGTGGGAGTTAGGAGGGAGTAAAAATCCCACCCCTCACTAATAACCCACCTAAACTTGACAGGCACTTCTCTCCCACGACTGAGGAAGATAACCTTTCTCACTGATATTTCTGAGTCTGGAAAAAAAGAGAGTGAAAAACATAGAGAAAGAAAAAAAAAATCTGAATTCCCACTCATTTTGCATATCCAGGTTCCCAGGCACCCATCCCTTTTTTTTACTAAAGCGGGGGGAGAAATATATTTAATAAAGATCTGGCAGGAGTATGATGAAATAATGAGTAGGATGAGACCATGTTACATAAATTGGCAAAGCTCCAGCTTGTAAATGATTAAAACAAAAGAAAAAGGGAGTTTCCATGAAGACTAACGTAAAAAGCATTTTATAATCAAAAGGCCTGAAACTATGGGGGCTGATGGGAATGTCTAGCAAAACAAGCCTGTTCTGAAGCTTCCAGATGATACATGGAAACTTAATCAGCTCATCTCAGTCAACCTTAAATCAAAGAAAAGACTGATTGGAGGTTCAAAGGGAAAAGTGGGTTTGTGGCTTAAGAACAAGAGCAGGACACTTTCCTGATTCTGCCACAGATTTCCTTTGAGATCTTGGGTAAGTCACTTAGTTGAGTGGCATTAAATTTCATAGTTATTGGCCACAGTAGTTTTCCTGACATGCATATTAAAATTTGTCTCTGGAAGTGGACTATTGCATTTATATGCCTGGCTCTTTACACCTGCCCGTCCCATCCACACAGCACTGCTGTTAACAAGCAGACCTTCAAATTTCTTTCAATAATTTTTTCCTCTCTAAAATGTGGAGAAGCCCCATATACCTTTATAGCAGTGCTGTCATGTTGAATTAATGGATAATATTTCTAAGGATCTTTGAGTAGAAAACATTATGGAAGTGAGCAAATTGTCTGTAATTTACTGCTATGAGATTAACAGTAAGTGCTTTTCTCTCAGGTAGACACCAAAAAACAAGAAAGAAAAAAAAAGGAAGCTTAAGTGGTTTCAATCTCTCTGCTGTTAAGAAAAGCATCCCTTTGCAACTCTTGCTGCTTCTTTAACCAAAGCCAAAATTCAATGACATTAAAACTGAAGATTATAACATCAAGAGAGGCACAGATCTAATTTATGTTGGAAAAGAAAATTTATTACTCAAAATCAAATGCTAATTGGCTGCAGCCCTTTAAACTATGCAAGCTAGGAGGCTGTGGAGAACATACAGGTCTTCAAGGGGAGTTTGCTAACCAGATGCAGTTAGAGCCCAGCCTTAATGTCTTTTTATCTTCCAGGTTCACAAGCGTATGTGTACGTGTGTGCACATTTCTGAAAGTCTGCTCTTCTATACACTGAAAATTCAGATGAAAGTCAAGAAGAGGAAAGTTAGATCAGGGGATGGAGACTTCTTTATACTGCTTCCAAGCTCTGCCCTGATGCATTGTGTAACCTTGGGCAAGTCATTTAACTTGTCTTGCTCATCCATCAGATAGAAAGATGATGCTTATCTGTTGCATGAAAATGAGTTAATTGCTGTTTGCCAACTGCTTTCATCTCTTTGGATGAATCAGATTGAGGCCATATATGTGAGTGTATATAATTTTGCATGTGTATTTTTATTTGGAGCTTGCTTATGTCTTGGAGCATAGCTTCTTCAGGTCAACACTGGTTATCTGCTTGGCAGGGAGCCCCTATTATATATTTCTGATGTAATGCAAATCATAGCAATGAGAAACACATAAGTGAAAGGTATTACACTTATCATCATCATTAGCTGTTGTTGTTGTTATTGCTGTTGTTATTATTATTATTGTCTCACATTTGGATGCAGAGATAGGACCACTTTAAAAAAATATGGCCCCAAGAAAGAAGTCTTCTGTTCTTGGGAATAAGTCTCTAAAAATAAAAGGAATGGGAGAGGCCTGGGCCTGGAGCTGCCTTTACACAAATGTGTTGATGTAAAGTTTCCCAGGGGCATCACCAAACCTCTAAATTCATTTATTTATAGGCTTTACCACTCAGGAACTGACCTATGCCCATGCTTGGCCAGTGGGTGGTTCTCACCAAAACAATAAATCTCCTCCCTCGGGGCGGAGTCATAGCACTCACGGATTGTTTGATTTTGGGAAACAGAAGGAAATTGGCGTGAGAGACTCGGAAATAATAAGGAGAAATTCTCTAAACCGTAGATACAGCTCTTGAAAGAAGTTCAAGGGCTGTACAACCCTTGGGAGCAAAGTCTATTCCTCAACCATCATTGGAGGCATTGGTACTATGGACTGTACCTTGTCTGTGACACATGGAGCTGATTGCTGCTGAAGGATGTGGAGTTGCCTGCAGAGGCCAAAGGGGTCACCATTGCTTTGGGAAGCAGGGCTGGAGCAAGCAGCAAGACAACAGCATCTGGTGTGCTTGAAAGGTATGATACTTAAATATATGTAAGTGTTAAGGATAAAATCTTGACATTCTTTCATTCAAGGCACTCCATCATCAGAATTTCTTTAAACGAGGCCAGATTCCCCAGTCCCTCACTATCTGTGCTGCTACCTTTGTTGTGTGGTAGCAGACATCTTTGCCTCTCTGGAGTGGTAGCACCAAAACCATTACCTTTGCAGCTCTAGAAAAAGCTCTAGCCTTATGGCAATTCTCATCAGAAAGAGAGACAAGGAGTGAAAGGAACAAAATTTGGATCTGCTAGTGTCTCATTCTCTGCCCCAAGTACCAGGTTTTCCTTTCTCTGGGGTGCAATCTCCCAGTTTACATCTGAGTTTGAAAGCACCTTTCCCATGGGCAGGCTGCAAAGCTTTGGAACTTCTGCTCTTTCAGTCTCATGGACTGCAACAACACTACAGCATCCTCCATGTCAAGGTGTTGGCACGTTGTGTCTGGACTCATTCCCAGGCCCCATGGTTGGAGAAACACATATTTTCTACCCAGTGGCTCTTCCAGTTCCTCCTTCCATAAGACTGAAAGGATGGGGAAGATTTTATCCAGGCTTTCCCTGCGTGGTTGAATTTTGCCCGTAAGGACTTGTTTTTACTCATCCCACACTTTCGTCACACCAAGTATGAAAGATCTAATAGACTGGGATGCAAATGTTGTTAAAGTGTTAACTTGTGTGATTTTTTGTTCTAGATTGCAGAGCTTGTCATTATTCAAGTTAGATTGGTTATCTCGTTTTGTTGTTTCACTCTGCTTGCTTTACTTGTTGTTTATTGGTTGACTTTTATAATGACTATGATTAAATTAATAGATTTTAGAATGTAAATTAGTTTCCAGTCGTGTTTATTAGATACATCTACAGATAGGGTTTAAATAAAAACACAGCCTGAAATCAGAGTTGCAGTGCATTCTAATCTTAATGGGTGGCATGGACCTAGCGTGCTCTTTGTTAGGTTTGGAATCAACTGGAACAACTCTCTTTAGTCCACCTCTGAAAACCACGAGGGCAGGTGTTGGCACAAATTAATTTTTTTTTCTCTTTTTTACAGGAGCGCAACTTTGTTCAGATACAGACGCCACAGTGAAGTGATCAGTTCTTGCAGGCTAAGGAGGACTTATTCACTGTTGTAAAGGCTCTATAGGAATGCTAATCAAAGACAAATTTTCAGCACAAGTTAGAAAGTCCAAAGGATAGCAGCAGAAATTTCCCATGCTTCCTATGCCTCCAAATGCCTTTGCACTTGCTAGTACATTTTGCTCCTACTTCTTTTTTGTGAAAGGTCGTTATTAACTGACTCAGTCACACACACATTTCAGTCTAAACTATTTTTGGCTGCAAACAAGTCAGTAATATTAAAACTGTAACAGGTGGAGGGCACCTGTATGTCTCCACATTTGTATGTAGTTACCTATGATTACTGGCGGTGATTCTTGACTCCATGGAGCTCTTGAGAGTCATCTGGCTCTTTGTGCTGGAAGGCATCAGGGAAATGCAGTCCTTCCAAAGCATCTTGCAATTATTCTCAGTTATTGGTATGATACCAGGTCTGCTGGGATTTCAAGAAGGATCATCCTGGCTTGCCATACAGGACCCCCGTTCTCCACAGAATCAGCTCACCAGCTCACAGTGCAACTACTGACATTGAAATCAAAACCATGAAGTCTCTCCTGCCCTGCCCTGCTCATGGGGAAACAAGTCCTTGCTCTCGACTTTTCCTGCCCCTGCCACCCTTGCCTTTTGCTCAGCCACATGTCACATGTGCCCAGATGGTTTTTGCTCCTTCTGCTCCTTTAAAAGCAATTACACAGGGAATGTTAGTGATGCAAACTTGTTTAAACCTGAGCACACAGTTAAGTCAGCTTTGTAATTAATTGCCTCATCACTGCAGTCATCCTTCAGAAATGCTGTGCTGCTGGTTCAGGAGTAAGAAAGGGCCAGATCCCCAGCAGAGATCCCCCAAAAAGAATGAAATCATGAAGCTGCACAGGAGGCCAGGTCTGACCCCCAGAAACGATGAAGAGGGAGTGCCATCATCATGGGCCCACCAACAACCCAGTACGCAGAGGTGGGCAAGGGAGTGCCATGAGAGCCCCCAGTGCACCGCTGGTTTGTCCTGGGGAAAAGGATTTGTTTCCCCAAGGCATGGCCTTTGCAGTCATCCCCCCCGGGTGCTTTGTCATGGCAGGACTGCTTTTCACTTGCCTCAGAGCCCTCTGGGGCTCACACCAGAAGGGAAGAGAGTAAGCAAGGAACCCATTACCAGCATGTGAGAGCTAATGGAAACAGCATGGGACTGAAAAACATGTCACTGGGGGCCTGTCTAGAGACACATATGGATGATATGGAGGCATGGTGGCAGCACCTTCTCCCTCATGTATCTGTGGTGAGAACTAACAAAGACAAACCAGCTGAAGCCATAAAGCTCCAACTACTATTATCTTCTTTCTACTCACATCTAAATCTGCCAAGGGTATGTTCAGAGGGTAGTTTTACCGACACAATTTCTCATTGATGTGGGGCTCTCTGTACATATAAGTGAGGAGAAGGAAGAAAAAGGAGAACCAACTTCTCAAAGAGGGACAAGTAAGTGAAGAGAAGGAAAAAAAAGAAAAAAGACAGTAAGTGAGAAAACAGGATGGAGGGAGCTGTGCCTAAAAGAAGAGAGCAAAGAGTGATGATGACAAGGGGTACCAAACTGAGAAGCAACCTGGACAACTTCTGGATCACTTCATGGCCATCTCTTCAGTCCCTGGACCTCTTAGAAGGCCACTGTCCGCTGTGGACGAAAAAAGGGCTGAAAGATAGATAGCTATTTCAGATAAGAGCTATTCTTAATATTTGTGGCAACTTCTTAATTGCTACTTACGTTACAATTAAATAACTACATAGAGGAAAAGACCAGGGTCTGAATTAGAGGCAAGGTGAATGACGTGGGTAGCAGAAACTTTAGCACAAGTCCAGCTCAGAGAGTAGCCCAGGACACACAACAGCCCTCATCCCCACATCTGCGAGTGACCAGTGCAGCCCCTAGAATTGACACCTCTTGTGAAAAAAAGCCAGCTTCACCTGGATTTCTGGCAGACTTTGCACTGCTTTTGCCAGTTCTCCTACAAAGCTGTCAGCTAGTGCAGAGACATGGGTTCACAGTCCCTCTCCCACACCATCAAGCAGCTCTTTTGCAGGGTTCTGGGAGAATTCTAACACAAGGAAACAGAAAGGGCAATCAATGCCGATGATAAGATGCACTCCAGCAAACTCTTTATAATTTTTCTCACTGGGCTGCAGATGACCTAATAGGCTCTTTTCCCATCTCTAACTTCTATGAATCTGCAATCCTATTATTTATATTGACTCTTGAGGGTTTCTTCCAGAGTAAATGATGTAATTATACCCTGCACCATAACATTTCAGGTTCTGGTGTAATAGAACTAAATATGAAATTATGTGGTTAGTAAATGTAACAGTACAAAACTCAAAATCTGTATCCATGTACTGCAGCTTCATAAGAAGAATTTTTTTCCTGTTCTGTACACAGCAGATGTAATGTAATTATTGCTAGCTCAAAAGTATCACCAGACATTCATATGATACCAGCAAAAAATGCCCCTCCAGCCAATTCTTCATTCAAACATATGAAAATGAGAGAAATCCCACAATTCTATCTTATCAGTGAAGTCTAGACACATTTGATACTCTGCAAAATCAATACTTTCCAGGCTTTTAGATACATCGAACCCATAAAGAATATACATTCATACACAAAGGGAAGGATCAGATTCACCCCTGATGTTAGTCCAGCCACTTCAGCTGGATTACAAGACAGCAGACAACAGTCCATTATACAACTTGTGTGGATTATGGTTGGAAGAAATAAAACTGGCCTCCAACATTTATGCAACACTGTGTGACAAAAAGAAAACAATATGAAAGGAACCACAGCCCTGTGGCTAAGGAACTAATCCTGGACTTGGGAGATATGGTTTCTACTCAGAGGTTTGCCACAAGTTTCACAAAAGAAAAAGAAGGAGAAGGATTAGGATTAGAAGAAGGAGAGGGAGACCTTTATTGTGGGCCTTGACTGCAGGAGGACACCTTACCAGTAAAAAGTGTGATTTTGCACAGGCTACAAATGCCCTTTAATTTCCACTTAAATCCAAGTGTGAAATGGGCACAGCTCTACCAGGGGAAAGTGCCTCCACTAAATGATAATAATAATACTAGTTTTAAAAAATTATTTGAAGAGTTGGGACAGCTCTCACTTTAGAAATCTTGGCACTCCCATTTGCTTGATTAAGACAGCTACCTGCTGGTTGAATGGGTATGGTGGGAACCCTCTAGATAAGGCCTTCAGCTGTAAAATCAGGCAGTGAAGTGGGAGTCAGCACTGGGCCACGTGTCCCCTTGCAGCAGCTCCATTGCCTCTTAGTTGAAGTGTGACATCTCTCCAGGTTTGTCAGGCACAATATGACAGAACCTAAACAAGCACAAATGTTGTTTTCCTGTACAAAATACACTTCAATTATCCCAGCGTAAAAAACCCATGATGCTTGGAAAGAGTGTTTTACTGCTAGGCAAACACCCACCAGGTTTTCAGCATTGCATGATACTTTGCTCCTCAGAAGAAATCTGCACCATCCACCAAAGGTGCTCAGCCACTACACTCCCTAAGCCTGAATGCCATAACAGAGCTCTGAGCTCTGCTGTGTTCTACTTTCTTCTACACTTCTTTGCCAACTTCCCATTTGCTACAGGAGAATAAATATCACATCATTCCCACTGCTGAGTGACAGCTCCGTGCCTGGATGCCTTACAGAACTGTACACTTCTTTTTTGCCTTCTCTACAATCAATCATGGATTCTGCATCGTATGACTGAACCACTAAGATAAAAATTAACATGATGCTCTGTAATGATGTGTAGTTGCTTTCCTTTGAGCTGAAATAGTTGATCATATTCTCCCACCCCATATTTATGTCATGCTATTGGCACTGGAAGCATTAGCTTTGTAGTCACAATTATATGAGAACTAAGTAAACTGCAGAAATTTGTAAACTGTTGCATTACTAAATTAAATGCTGTTTTAACTAACAGTTAATAGTGTTTACTGCTGTGTAATAGTAATTTTCATTTTTTACTGTATCTAATGACTTTCTGATGGCTCAAATTCTCTGTAGGGATACCAAATCATTACATTAAGGATGAGTGATTTTAGTATGCAATGACTGATCAGTACAATAATATGTAGACTCATGCTTCAGCTAGTAAATTAAATCATTTACACCAGAGTGTTTGTCAACCAGAAGAGTTCTATTACATTGCTGCATTATAATGTAGAGTCTGCTCAAAATAAAACACATGCTATATTAAATCTGTGCCACTTTACAAACAAAACCCTTAAGGACCAACAATTTAGCATATAGTAGGGCCATGGAGAAGGACTGTTTTTCACAAAGGGTGGATAAATCCAGAAATTTTGTCATTCATTTGGGAAAGTAGCATGGCAACATAGAGTTATGAGTCTACTAGTTGCATCAAGCATCCCAAATAGCACTTGAACACTTCACTTGGTACCAAAGGGACCTGTGGAAGGGAAAATGGCCACAGCCAGAATCTGAATCTTTCAGATAAATATACAGCTGAGCCAGCCTCTGGACTTGATGGGATCACCACATCATCCTGAGCCATGAAGAATAAAAGGGCAGTTTACTTTGGGATGCAAACATTCAACAGATCTGTTGCTGAAATTGGGTGGTAGAATGTCACTGTGGTGACATGCTTGTATTCTAAGAAACTAGATCAATTCTTTGTTTGAATAGGACTTAAAATGCAACCTCTCACAGCATTTAGGAATTTCCTAGTGTAGGCTTTGGTTTGGGCCCAACAATTATTTTGATGTCAAAATGTTCAGAAGAACAGAAGATGCTTTAGTGCTTCAATGTTTTAGGAACTTTTTGTTTCAGTGTTTTGTTTGAGATACCAAGGGGCCTCATTTCCAGTAACACAAAAGCATCAGAGTTTCCATTTACCATAATTAGAACAGAAGGCTCTTTACTATTTGGAAAAAATCAGACCCCAGAGTCTCAAGGTTATCTCCCAAAGGCCATGCACCAATGTTAAACCATTGACTCCACTGACTTTGACCCAGTCATGCTCATGTAAATACATGTAATGATTCAGAACCCCAGTTTCCACCATCGCATAATTATGCCATCCAGAACATATTTGTAGGGATATAATGTTACCTTGGATGAATTTTCCCTGTTGTTTTGAGATACATCCTGAGACACATTCAGCATAAAGCCTTGAAGGACAGTAGGAGATGCTTCATTGTGTTTGCTAAGTTCATCGCCCAGAAGTGGCAGCTTTACTGTCAGAGAAGGACTCTGAACTTCTCATAATGGGAAAGAGTTGTGACAAGGGAAAGGCTTGTTTTGTGAACTACTTAAACCCACATGAATTTATTGCTTTTCAGGAACTTAATGACTCATTCAATTTTTTTACCCTTGGGATATCGAGAGTCACAAAAACAGTGGTATTTTGACTTGTGAAATCTTCATCGTAAAAATGTTTTCTGTCTACTGTGTGGGAATTAGGTTTCTCTGGCAAGAGCTAAAAAGTCAGGTTTACCATGACTGGTTTATTTCTTGGCATGCTCCACTGAAAGGCACTTAATGGATGAGTTTGGTAGCAAGTCAACAATGTTCAGTGGTGCCTTAACGCCTGATTCAAGGGGGCATCTCCTGTGAAGAGCAGGAGCCCACAACTGTAACTTTACATGACACATCTAAGTATAACATCCACTTTTGCCTCAGCAAAACATCCCATACTAGCCAACTCAATCAAGATCAGCCCCTTGAATTTTTTGTTGCTGTTGTTCGCTTAAGCAGCCCGAAAGAAAGAAAGAAAGAAAGAAAGAAAGAAAGAAAGAAAGAAAGAAAGAAAGAAAGAAAGAAAGAAAGAAAGAAAGAAAGAAAGAAAGAAAGAAAGAAAGAAAGAAAGAAAGAAAAGAAAGAAAGAAAGAAAGAAAGGAAAGGAAAGAAAGGAAAGAAAGAAAGAAAGAAAGAAAGAAAGAAAGAAAGAAAGAAAGAAAGAAAGAAAGAAAGAAAGAAAGAAAGAAAGAAAGAAAGAAAGAAAGAAAGAAAGAAAGAAAGAAAGAAAGAAAGAAAGAAAGAAAGAAAGAAAGAAAGAAAGAAAGAAAGAAAGAAAGAAAGAAAGAAAGAAAGAAAGAAAGAAAGAAAGAAAGAAAGAAAGAAAGAAAGAAAGAAAGAAAGAAAGAAAGAAAGAAAGAAAGAAAGAAAGAAAGAAAGAAAGAAAGAAAGAAAGAAAGAAAGAAAGAAAGAAAAGGCAAAGCAAAGGCTTTTGATCTTTTTGTTTAAAATATAAGAGTGTTAAAATGTCCTAATAATCTGGAGGCTTGCCAGCTTGTAGGCAGACACTAAGTGAGGTTTAATTTTTGCACAGAAATCAAATATTAGCAAGGGGAACGTGAACACATACAAAAAGACTGCTCATCTGGCCAACATCTGGTTTGATGGGCCCATTATTTCAACAAGTACTTATAGGCAGGTTTTTTGTTGTTGTTGCTTCCTCCCAGAGCAGCAACAAACTAGTAGAAGAGATTAAAATTTCCATATCATTCCCACACACAGTCATGCTGTATAAGTTGCCCAGAATACCTAATTCTTCCCTTTCCCTTTTTTCATTTAGATTAAAAAAACACTATTATATTTAAATACATGGGAGGGAAAAGTAAGAGTAGCAGCTAAAATTGTTACTTTCCAGTACATTCTTGCATGGCAAGTTGTGACTGTGTTTATTACACATGTTTAATGGAAGAGCTAGAATGCAAACCTGAAAGCAGGTTTGGACTGGGAGGTGAAATCGGTCATCTTGAGACTCGGTGGCTCGCAGTTCCACAAATGCACATGTATTTGTAAGCTCAGGGTGTCTCACTGCTCATGCTGAGCCTATTGATCTCCATGCAGAAAGGTGTGTCCTTTTTCACTCCACCAGGCATTCTTCCTGAAATCATTAAAGATGATAGGCAGACCTAATTGCACATACAGCACTTATTGCTATACGTGCAGATGGACTTGGGCTTGTTTCCAGAACCCCTCTTCTCTCTCAGGACAGTAGTGTGTACCTTTCAAGGTAAGCTGGGAGTCACCACCAGTCCTGTGGTTTAATGACAGCCCCATGTGCTCTGCTGGATGCTATCTACCAGGCCTCCCAGTGCTGCGAAATTCCAACAACTTCGAACAATAGCCGTGCGCTTGAAGTCAGTCTGCTGTGGGGAAGCAATGCTCCACATAAAGAAAAAACATAGACCCAAAAATAAATCTGCATTATAGATTGTAAACGAGTGACAGAAAGGCAGCCAATGCTGGAGCACATCCGTATGCAAAAATGGAAATGAGAGATTCATCTCCACCGCTGCCTTACTTAATCTGCTTTTCACAGTAAAGACATTTTTTCTGCTTGTAGAACCACCTGCCTTTACGTCGCTTTTCCTCTCTGGCATGGCTGTGACCATTTCTGAGGTTTCCTGAAAGCACATGCCAAAGTTATGGTTAGACTGCCCCAGAAGCAGTTGCATGGTATTTACTGCAATCAAGCCAGTCTACACATCTTACGGACATGAAGGGTGATGAAGGCTGGTCTGCCTTGCATGAAAGATCAGGAGTCTAGTTAAGACTTGAAATGAACCTCTCACTTTCTATCTCAAACTCTCATGTCACCCAGAGCGAACCCCTCCGAATGTTTCTCACTCCCTGCACGTGGTGCAGTCTGGCCATCAGACCTCTGAGGGCCTTCGCACCCCTGGGCTCAATTCTGCTGGCTGCCTGCAAATGGCTTTCTCCAAAGCAGGAGTGATTAAAGTTCCAGCATGGTTTTTGGGTGGGGAGAAAGGAGACAGAATGAAACTGCACAGCTATCCTTGTCTGTTGGTCTGAGACCATACATAGGCTTTCTTTCTGAAGGTGTTGCTACATCTCCTAGAGGTAATAGTCTCAGGTTTGGCAGGTACATGTTTATATGGAGAGGTTTGGGAAGGAGACAGTATGCTGCTGCCAAAGAACATGAGCTAAGAGTGCCTTCTTCCCCCTCCAACCAGAGCCGTCACGGAGTCAGCCAGGGGCACAAAACCAAGTCAGTACATGGCAGGTCACTTCAGCAGCAGGAAGGGGATAGTGCTGAAGCACAGATGAAGTTTAGAAATTAACTTAGTGGCTGTCTGTGCAGGCCTGGGTAGGGATCTCTTCTGCAGGGAAGTCTTCTTTCAGCCTTTTATTGCATAAACAAACTGCTGACACAAGTGGTCCAGAACACACCTGGAAATCAAATTTTCTTCCACTGCCCTCACACAACTTACTACCCTTCACTCCCTCTCTGTGCTTTCAGCAGGCTGCCTCGGTGCTTACAGCAACTGTGGCAGCTCCATCAGCGGCCAGCTCTGTTTTCTGCACATGCCAGGCAAAAATTAGTTGGTTATTTCTCATCTCTGATTGACATAGCTCCTACTCCAGCACAACACAGAACTTGTTTTCGTCACTTTGCAACTTTCTCAAGATGCCATTATAGTGGGCAAGGTGACACGATGTGAGGCAAATCACACAGCAACACCATAAACACAAGGGCGGGGCCAGATTCACAGCTCTGTCCTTGCAGTTTCACTCTATAGGAGCTCTGTTGAAATGTATCTGTCACACATAAGACCAGAGTTGCATATTCAGCCCACAGTGTGGTCTTGAGACAGTGCAAAGGAAGAGCACTCATCTCTATTTCTAGAGAGCACTTGTGCCATACAGTTGTTTTATGTTCTGTGAACAAGTAAAGATAAGGCAGAAATAAACGAACAAAGAGGAACAAAGATGGGGTTTCTATGGAAACACAGAATTTCCTGACCTGTATAATTAAAATTAACCATATCCCTCATTAATGGAGTTGTGAGGACAAAGAAATGTTGATTTTTTTTGTTTGTTTTGCTTTATTATATGTGAACACTTTCAGTTCTTTCTCTTTTCACTTCATCTCTCTGACACATACATGTTCATGCATAGCTTTTTACTTTTATATACGTTTTTTACATAATGTGCACTCTGTAGCTTTCCTAACTCCCAGTAATATTAACAGGACTTACTCATGTAAATCTCCCATTCATTGTTGGGACAATAAACCTCAAAGAGTGTGAAAGCATTGCAGTAAACTCATTTTTCTCAGTACTGATATGAATGTAGGATGCTAACATCCGGATGAAGTGGCACACATAAACCCGAGGATCCACTGTTGCTGGATATCATGCATCATGTACTTATCTCTCTGTCTTGTGCAATACTGAATGTACTTATCTCTCTGTCTTGTGCAATACTGAGGGAGAACGTTCTCAACAAAACACATCTGTATTTCCCACAGCAACACCTTTTGCCTGGACAATGGAAGGAGCACCAGTACTTTAAAGTTTTCCACCGTGAAACACAGGATGTCTGCCCGTAGCTTACAACCTTTGGCTCAGATTGCGCTATATATCACATGTTAAGTAGGAGTGGGACTGATCAGAGCTTGGATAGAGGACCTCCAAGGAAAGGTTTAGTCTAGCAGAAGATGGGATCAGTGATTCTCTACATGGTGAATATCCCTAAGACTTAAAATTGAACCAGCACTCCAGCTGCAATCAACTGATACTGATGGAGGTGCTAGTTTTTAAAAGGAAAATTTAAACACAGCTCCAACTCTTTTTGAGGAGAAATAGTAATATATTGCCTTCATTTTTGCACAGTTTGGCCTCAATTTCCCTCTCATGTGAAAGTCACAGAATCAGTTTACAAAAAGTCTCTTCATTAGTAGCTGCAAAGTACTGTGAGATAAGAAGTGAACTTAGGGACACCATGGTTTCCACCCACAAATAACTGACAGGTATAATAATAAAAATTAAGAATTGGGAAGATCTTGATGCCTTGGAAATGGAAAGGACAAAATTCTTCCTGGCAGAGTTACAGACATGATCCTATTATCATAATAAGGCAGGATGATAGCCTTATTTCAACCTCAAATGGTTTATTTCAGCAACGGGTATAAAGCAAGCCCTTGTCGTACCATCTGCCAAGTACCTTTGGGATCTGACAGCATGGAAAGATCATTAAAAATGTAAGAAGTTGCTGTTTGCATTAATAAAAACACAGGTTCAAAAATTAGGTTGAAAAAGCAACAACATTGTAAACATGCCTTTAAAATGAAAGCAATTTCCTCTTTGTAGTGAAAGGCATGTTTTATTTTCATTTGCTACTTAGGATGTGACTATGCCCAGTCTGGTTTCTGTGTCCTCACTGTTCCACTCTCTAATGCAGTTTGCACTCACAGAAATTAAATGTGCACTGTACGTGGGACTGCCCCTGCTCTTTCACCTGGACAGAAATAAGTGCATTTCAACCCCTACACCATTACTTCCAGAATTCTTATAATGAGGGTTGCATAAAATTGAAGCCTATAATAATAGTATACAGTTTCTTTTTTAAAGGCTGACCTGCAGTTCTGGCTTTCAAACCAAATGACTGTAGTCAGGCATATTAGTGCTTTAACCTTTTTATTACATTACATACATGAAAACAATTAAGGCTGGGATTCTTTCCAATGTATTATCATTTTCAGTTCCCTCTGGCCTTTTTCCATCCATTTCAAAGAATGTACATAGCATCAACTGAACATTCTCTCATGTTTTATTTTTTTGTTTCTTTTCTGCTTAACAACTGTCATGCTTTCAAGATCAGCCAACTACAGAGTATCATGCAACAGCAGCAGCCAACAGCAGCAGCAGCAAAAACAACAACAAAAAGTTTGGGAGTTTAAAACTCCTCATAAAATTAAATCTGAGATTTAAATTCTCCCTCATATTTTATTGTCTTTTCTTTTCTTTTTCCTGTGGTAAATGGTAATTAGAGTCAATAATCTTTTGCTGAGAGAGCACCTTGTCCTCACAGTGTTTATATCATCATCATCAAAGATCTGCCTTAAGGCCCTGGCGTGTTAATAATTTAAGGTGTGCACAGCCTAGTTATAGCAGGAAGCCTAGTTATTGAGTTTGTAAACCAGCTGATGATTTATGGGAACACCTTGCATGAGTCATGCTCATTAAATAAAATACTTCAGTTTAATAAGGAACATGGGGTAAACAGTTCTTCCCGTTACAGGGTGACCGTGCAATTGGAAATTGCTGAGTTTTGTCACCAGCTTTGCCACTGCTATTTTGTCTTAATTGTGATGTCAGGGTAAGCTTGTCTGTGTGTGTGTGTGCAGGCACGTGCATGTGCACACACACCCCCTTGAAGTACGGATAGAAAGTCTTTCACCAATGCTTTTTTCTTTCCCCCCATCCTCTCTGTCTCTCCCTCTCTCTCCATACAGCTGTTTCATAAGTTACCCTCTGATAATGAAGATGTTAAATCTCTCCTTAAAAGGCTACTAATTAAGAAAACAGAAATGTTCACAGAAATAAAATTACACAGGAAAAAAATCAATATATGGTTGTTAAATGTAGCTTGCATTTGAGAGCCATAACCATATTTTACTTTTAAACACTAGAGTTAACTCTCAGTAAAAGCCCTATGCATTGGCCTCTTCTGTTTAACCAGAAGCAACCATGCTTTGCCCACTGCTTTAGAAATCCACTGTATCTCCAAGAGATTTCAGTGGGATAAGGTAGTGTCAGCATCTACCTTCAGATGACAAACATGCCGACAATAACCTCCTCTGTATCAACTATATTGTTGGCATTTTTCAGCCTTTTAGGAACCAGGGCATGGCTCCTTAGGGCACCAAAACCAGTCGCACTTGAGCACTGGGAGTGGAAGGAGCCAGTGGAGCTGTAGCTGGAGTCTTCACTAGGCTGGAGGCTACTCCAGGGCAAAATTACCCTTGTCTTCACTGGAAGGAAGATGAGACTCATGGAGTTACAACATTTCTATGGAATAAAAGGAGAAACAATTTGAGTAATAGCATAAAAATTCCCATATACTTTTCTTGATTGATTTCAGTCTTATCATCCCAAACCAAAGGCAACTCAACTGGGTTTAGTTACACTCTTAAACAAACAATAAGAAATTAGTTTTCAAAAGAGAAAAGCCAAGTTTTTTCTGCAACTGAATATTAGCAAACATGCCATTATCCCTGCAATATTGATTTTTGTGTTCTTTATGTTTCATTTTAGATGTACTTTTCTGTATTCTTTTCACAGGGGTGATACAGCTGTAAGTTTAATTTTAGTTTAATTTTCTGACTAATAACTGAACATCCCCAGACATAGACAGCCTGTCAGGTAGCATTAATAAATTTGTTCAAGAACATTGAGCCAGGCCCATTTGTGGGGTAACTTTTGGATTTAACAGCACCAAACAAACGAGCGATCTGTCTGCCAATTTGTAAACAACGGCCTTAGTCCTCCCTTTTTTTCCAGGAAAAATAAGGCATGACACAACAGGGTGTACATACTACGTGGGCCATCTCTTTGAGGCATCTCATATTTGTGTTTTGCAACCTTTTGATTGACACTTGCGCCAGTGTAAGACCTAACGTGATCTTGTTTTGCAGAGAGAGAAGGCAACATGGCCTGCTTCTGGTGAGACCCACAAATGACATAAGGCAACCTAATTGTCCCTTCTTTCTTTTTTTTTTGCTTTGTTTGTTTGTTTGTTTGTTTGGGTTTGGAGTTTTTTTGTTCTTCTTATTGCACAGGCCCCTGGCTTAGTCCAGGGACTGCTCTGAGCCCTGTTCTCGTGCAGAACACTATCTTGCACGCACTGAGGTGTCCAGCCTGCAGCAGCTGTACCCAAACACGTCCTTGGGTGCTTTCAGATTTCAGTTGCCTCCAGGCAGCTCAGTGAGGTATTTGAGAGTGCACATTTTACAAGTAAAGGGAGTTAGGTATGTCCTCCTCACCAAAAATGTCCAAGTCACTGAGTCAGAGGCACATGAGGATCCTGGGGCAGAGCAGAGTGGAAAAAAAATCAGTTTCTTCAAAGCCCAGAATTAGTGCCCTAATTCATAAATTTGTCTTCTAAATGGGAGAAATCTTTGCAATGTCTCAACTACGATACTCCTTACTCCTGGAGGCTATAGCAAAGGTGATGTGGGAAGGAGGGACACCAGGCTGGGCAAGTGGTATCCTTTTTACAATTCAGTCATTGTAGAGGACTGCTTTAGGCTTTTTTTGTTGTTGTTCTTCAGCTTCATATAGTTTGTGGTTCATACAGGTTTCATATAGGTTGTGGTTGCCTCTTCATAATCACACAGAAGGCAGAAAACAAAACACATTTCCTTCTTATCTGTTGCTCTGCTTAGTGAATCCAAGAATTGCATCAACTTCTCCTCTGCTGGAGTGAACACCTCCCTCCAGAAAGTTCCCAGTTGATTGCACTTAATTGCCTTTTGTGCTGTGAAGGTCCAGGCAAAACACATTCCTGATGCTACCTTCGAGTCCTATGGAAACTACCACCAAATTCAGAAAAGCAATTTTATGGAGCTGTTCCTGCCAGTGCACTGATCCAAGGGCATAATAGGGCATGGGAGTTCATTCAGACAAGGGACTAGGAAATGCTCCCAAAACCTGGTAATACTAACCTAGACAGAAATATGATGCTCTTAACTCCATGACTACTCCTAGAGCACCCCCAGTCTCCTCACTGGGGTGGTGTGAGGAGCAGAAGAGGCCTTGACACTGTGCAAGCCCTGCTCAGCAGTAATGAAAACATTCCTGAGTTACCAACCCTGTGTTCAGCACAGATCCAAAGCACAGTCCCGACCTAGCTAACGTGAAGAAAGTTAACTCTATCCTGGGAAAAAACAGCAGTTTCATTGCAAAGTTTGGGGTTGCACTTCCCTCTTTTTAGCTGTGGAGTCAATGGCAATAATTTTGGATGATCTAATTACCAATGTCAGCCAGAAAGAATGGTCATATACGAACTAATTGTTTCCCTCTAGAACTCTGGTCCCTGCTGCTGTGGGTTCTTCACCCATGGCATGGTCCTGCCCCATACCAGGAGAGTGAAGGCATGGTTAGCTCCTGGTCTCTACAGATTGACACCTATTCTGGTCTTGTACCCAAAATAAGCTAATTTGGGGGGAAAGCGGGCCAAATTAAACCATTTGCATCCATCTATGTAGAACTGGTAAAGAGCAGCAGAGGATCCCATGCCCAGGCTGCACTAAAGAGGAAAGCTTCCACTTCTGGAGGCCAGGAGATGTCTTTAGCCAATCTGATGTGCCACAGGAAAAACACACCATTGCTCCTACCTTTTATGGTAGGTATTGTAGGTGGGCAAGTGACTTCCTTTTGGAGATGGGCAAAGTGGCAATTATGATTACTTGCATTGGAATAATACCTGGAGACTAGATCCCTACTGTTCTAAACTATATAGCAAACTATCTATTCAGACAAGGTAAAGGATTTTCAGACTAAGTATAGAAACATGAAGTTTCAGGTCCTGGAGGTTTCAGATGAGCTGACACAATTTTGGACGATCCTTTGAATTGAGGTCAAAAATAGTCACAAACTATAGAAAAAGGAACAAGCATGAATGTGGAATTGAAAACATAAGGAGAGGAAAAGCTAAATTAGGCCATTAACTTATAAAAGAGGTATTAAGTGGAAAAGGAATTTGGCTGGCAGGATTTTAGATTATATAATGGAAAGATACCAAAACAAGGCAGTCTCCTATACATTCTCAGGCAGGTTAACATACCTAAGCAAATTCATCCTGTAATTGGCTTCAGTTAAGTGCTCTATTCAGAGCGTCTTTGGGATAATTCAGAGTGCCACTAGGATGCCTGGCAAGTGAAAAGCTTCTGGGAATTAAGCAAAAGAGTCTCAGAAACACCACTAATGAAACAACTGGAGAGTAACAAAGAATGTGATGCTACCTCACCTGGTTTTTGTGAAGGCTGTTTGTCAACAAGACACAATGGGACTCCAATCCAATTGAAAATTGGAAAAAGAAAAAAAATAAGAAGAGTTTGCTGATTAAACTCTTGCATTCATGAATATGGGTAGAAATAAATCATGGTGAAAATGAGTGAGTCCATATAGCACTAGAAATCAGAAATCATATTAAGGATGCCATTTACCGTATTCTGGCCAAACTGCACAAATCTGTCCAGAAAATTGCACAATGAGCTCATGCTCAGTATAAAGGGAGCAAGGAATTTCAAAAGACTAATATGAAGCAAATGTTAGCCCTGCATTTCCTCATGTCCTATTTGAACCAAAGTCAACTTGCATCTGTGTTGAGGCAAACTCAGAACCTGACCCAGCCTGACTGGATTTTGAAAGCGTGGCTCCAGATGAGCAGCCAACACATGGGGTCTAGATACCTCCAGATAAGCATCTTTCCTTGGATAACAGAAGAAAAAGACACTGAATAGCATATCATCCTAAAACAGTCAGAAATCTTAGTCATAGCCTCAGTGTTCAGCTGAGGCACAAGAACAGAGCTGGAAACATTCCTTTGTAGATAGAAGTGCGCCCACCGGAGATAAGATAACCAAGTGATTCTGTAATACATAGCAGGAGCAACGTCCAACATAATCGGAGAAACGAGGTATTCCTGAAAGTTTTTGGTACCTGACAGATGGGTACCTATGTGATTTAAACCAGAAATGCCTCCAGGTAAGCTGCCTCTTATTTCCTATCTTCTTCTGGTTCAGTTTTGAGTATTTTGATAAGGTGTTGCACAGCACATGCAATCGGATTAACCAATTATAAATCCTAGTTTTCTTTACATGCATTTTAATTTAAGTTAGAAGCAGCTACCGTAGCTTATAAGCGGTTCATCTGACCAAATTATCTTTGAAATTCACTCAGGAACACCATGCCTAGCCTACACCATGAAATGTCAAACAGCCTGGCAGATGGCAAATGATAAAGGACTTGATAACAAAAAGTCTTGGTTGAGTGAAAAGGTTGATATTTGTCATCGTTACAATATCATAACACACCTCTCAACATTTTATTAGGCTCACCAGTTTGGGGCAAGTAGGCAGAAGGCAAATCACAGTTCTGCCAACTTCTCGAGCAAGTACAATTAATTCTGAGGTATAGTTATGGAAGAAGGTTATGCCAGGACAAGAGCAACATCCAAAGCTGCCAAATAGCTCCCATCTAAATAAAAGAGATTTCAGCAAGTAAGTATTTGAGAGCCTGACATCGTTACGAATATTGTGTCCATGCCAAAGTCAAATATGAGGAGCCTGCATTACAGGAAGGCCTGCAGGAGGACCTGGAGCTGCCGGCTGTACCTTGAGGACATCCAAAAGCGGTTGGCATGGTTCTTATGCTGGCAGAAAGCAGCACATGCTCACCCCGCTACTGACGACAGAAAAACAAACTGTGAAAGTGACACAGATGCCAGGTGCTGCTGAACAGATGCTGGAGATGAGGAACAGAGAACACAACAGGAAAGTCCCAAGAGGATATGCTCAGGATATGGTTGCTGACCCAAGCCCTGTGCAGCTCAATAGCCTCTTGGCATCAAGGGGTTTCTGGTCTTCTCCTCCTCCCCATCCCCACGTGCACAATATGTGCATTAATTTGAGTACATTTTTGAGGGGCAGTAGGAAGTAGGTTGCTGCTATTTTGTTGTGTTTGCTTTCAATTCTTTTTTCGTCTTTTAGGGGTATGGTTAATAGCAGTCACTGAAATTAAGACACTGACCTCTGCCCTGTGGAAAGGACATAGTCTTCCGCTCCCTGACCCAGTGCAGGAGCTCAGGGCACAAGCTTAGCAAAGGTCCTCTCTATCAAAGCTGTAAAGAGTGGCATCCTCCAAAGCCTGGTGAAAAATGTCAGCTCAGGTGGCAGAAGTGGCAGTGTAATGTTTCAAAGTCTGAAAAGGTTCTTGCATCATTTCCTGATAAAAGGGACAGCAATAGTCATCAGCAACCAGAGAATGTAGCTTCCGACTACTATTATTTTAAAGGACACCCTTATAAAGTGGAGTATGATGTAATGAAAAGCAAAATATATCGGTTTTTTTTAGAAAAGGGACTCTAAAAAGGAAACAATGGCATGCAATTGGATCTGGCTCGTTGCTGGGCAAGCACATCCCAGGCAGTGACAGCGGACAGTGTCTTCATATCGGCCATGTCATGGACACGAGACACACAGATTGAAGTGAGTCTGCACAGCTGCACCCAGAGAAACACCAACTGTGTTGTAAATAATTTTGACTTATCTGCCTGGAGATTTCTGAAGAATTGAGTTGTTCCAGGAAGGATGAGCAGACAGGGACACACCTAGCCCAGAGTCCTACAGGAAGAGCAGTCACAGAGCATTGCAGGGGGAAAGCTTTCACAGGGATGCAGACGGGGTAGCACACCAAAAACCTGACACATAGACTGCACGGGGGCTGCCCATGCTGTGATCAGAATACAAAAAGCAGAGAGAAGTGAGAACCCCAGTAGTGCAGAGCATGCGGCTGGGAGGTTGATACCCCCACTGCTGCCATGCCTTAGCAGTTAGGGACACTCCAGCTCACTAGATTAAAAACTAACACACAGTACTTGCGTTGAGGTCAGACTCCTCATTGCAATGCAGATAGACTCAGACTGGGGAAATAATTGACATGGGAACAATAATGAGAAAATCAATTGCTAAGTCAGATATCACTGACTGCAATGAAAATTTTGTGCATGGAGGATTTGCAGGATAAAGACCCAGCTTTTCTTTTAGGCTAGATGAGTCGGTAGAGCTGCAAGAAAAGGTAATGTGGTTAATAGTGCTGTCCTTGTTACCCTACTCTTCCAGATGGAATTCAAAAGGAGTCTGATGGCAGGGTGATTCTTCAGCCAAAGTTTCAGGCTATGCTTCTGTAAACATTCAAACATGTGCATGATTAAGACCTTGAGAGGCTAGAGCATTTCACTGCACAGTTTCATTAAATTTAACATTACAGCTAAAAATATATCCCAGTGTCACCCCTCATATCTCTGCATGTGGGACACTCCACTGGGTAAGGCCCACAGTGCTTGTACTACTATTTGCAGCAGTTTGCAGCTGTACTCAAAGCTTTTAATCAGTGTTCCACTAATGCAGGCAGAGCCCAAAGTGTAAAAAAATCCACAATACTATCTGAGAATACTTAATACCATCATGAGCCATTCGCCAGTTTGGTATGGTGTTATCTCCACCTTCTGTCAACAGTATCTGCTAAAAAATCGATAGAATCGTCAAGTAATGTTTATTATCACCTTGCCCCTCACACCTGCCCCACCAAATCGTCTCTCTTTGTCTCAGAGGCTGTAAAAGTGCAGCAAACTAAAGCAGAGGCATGCCTTCACCTTACAGTGATGTCTATTTTTGTTGCAGGATTACAGTGCTAATTAAAGACCATCATCATCACTACCATTACTTCTTTAGTTGGAAGAGTGGAGCACTTTTCCTCCAGGAGCCCTCTCCAGAATTACATTCATAGGTACTTCCACACCAGGCGTGCTTTTAGCCTGAAAGTATGAAATGCTTGGATTAAAATCTTCCCTGTGAAACCAAACGGCCAAGAAATTTCAGGTGTGAAGGTGGCAAACGGGGCGGTAGGTACTCTGGACCGCGTTGGCAACTTGCCCGTGTGGATGCTCCCTTCCTTCCCCCATTTCTCCCTTCAGAGAGGGGTCTGGACCCGTTTGGCAGGTCGCCCACAGCCCGGCGGGTGGGCTGTGCCGAGGGCGGTGGTCCCCGGGCGGCTCCTGGCCCGGCGGCGAGCAGTCAGGAGCATGTCGCGACAGGGACCGCTCCCCCCTGGAGCGGGGCGGCGGCGCTGGCCGCCCCCGTCGGCGGCACCGGAGAACAAAGCGGGGCCGGGCGGGGAGGGCGGTGGGCGCAGGCACCGGCCCCGGGAGGCCCCGGGAATCGCCCCTCGGGGAACAAACCCCTGCCCGGGCTCGGGAGAGTGATGGGCTCCTCCCTTGGCGGCAGGGGTCGATGGGGGGGGGGGGGGGGGTGGGAGGTGGAAGGAGGGGCGGGTTGCTATTTAACCTGCTGTCGCGATTTCGTGATTGTCACTACGTGTGACGGGACGGCAAGCTACTCATCGACCTCCAGGCAGGGAGGAATTTGTTCTCGCAGGGCCGAAGGAGAGCAGCGGGCAGGGCGCCCCAAATCAGACGCAGCGCTGTCCCTCCTGTCAGCGGTGCGGGGCGAGCTGCGTCCCCGACATCGGTGGCAAATTCTGCCGCTGATGTCATCTGATCGCCGATATATTTTTTTAATTAGGTGGCAGCTAAATGAAGAGTGATGTAGAGCATTGTGAATGTAATTATCCATTGTGCTTCAGAGAGACGCCTATAGATCTTTTTTCTTACCCCCCTCCCCTCTGAAAACTATCAAAAACCTGGGGAATTCAAATAATCTTCCGATCCCTGTGCATGGATGGAGCCTGTCAGACCCTGTGCGTGGGCTACTGACAAACACAAAGGAGCAACAATAACTGCACACCACTTACAGCACTGCTAGACTTATTCATTCATTGTAACATAATAATTTTAGATGGTCATTGAAGAGAAGCATATGTTTCGGGCAGACATCAAAAGAACAACCAGACATTTAGATAAGACAACTAAAACTCAGTTTTAAAGTTTCAGATCTAATCCTGGGTAAAGACCGAACAAAGAGTCAGAGAGCAGAAATTACGTTATTTAAACTGACACCACCTAAATCGGATCCTTTCTTCTGTGATCTCACATAAACACAGTGTGTTCATCACATCCAGCCGGCTTCATTACTATTTATATTACCGTACGCTGGCTGTGTGCAGTCAATTCATAATTGTCCAGTTTTTCTAATTAATCACAAAAGATTTTTGTTTTGCCTACAGCTAGTTCTGGGGTGACTCACAATGGCAAGCCAAAGCTCATACATCAAACGCAGCCCTCCTTTACTCCAGCCTTCTGCCGGAGGAGGCTGCTGGGCTCCCCTCGCCTCGGCGCTGCTCAGGGGGCATGCGCGGCCCCGGGCGAGAGCGGAGCCCTGCGCTCTGTCCTCTGCCGTGTGACTTGTTATTTTTATCTGATGCTCGCGTTCTCAGCCCAAGCTCGACCCAGAGATTTTTTGGCGAGATTTCTCAAATCAGAGCGTTTGATTTCCCTCTCTGGCTCTCTCGTGTGTGCATGCGCATGCTCCCCTCTCCTGCTCCAGCAATCTGAGAGCTGTGCGTCTTCAGAGGAAGCGAGCTGCATCAAACGCTGCTCAAACTTCTGCCTGATCAATATTTTCTTAATGAGCTCAACGTAACCCAGCAGAGGCTGGGGCAGCTGCTGGATCTCTCCAACTCCAAAGCAACGAGGCTTGTTGGCGGCATTTGCAGTAGGCCAGGTCGCTCATGCTTCCTCTGCCCACACCATGAAGAGGAGCTACTCACAGAAGTAAAATTTCTTGGCTGCAAGACAGCTACTTGTGAAAGTCACAGCTTGCCAACCTGAGTCAGAGGACAATGATCTGACCTCTATTTCTTGTGCTGCCAGAGGTGTAAGCACATAGGAGCTATTCCATGAACAAAGAAATGGGGCAATTTGGCTGACAGCGGCGTGACAGTATGTTCTTTCTCCACACGTTAAAAAAAAACCAAACAGAAAAGCCCAACCAAACACACCCCCACGCACACAATCCTTACTAAAAAAAAAAAAAAAAAAAAAAAAAGACACCGCTGTTTTTTTAGTCACTGGTGACATTGTACTACTGAAAGTCAGCCCAGTTAGGATCAGTTGAATTCACGTGAAGAGCAGAAAGCAATAGACACACGCTGCCTTTAAAGTGCACTCTTAACTTAAGGCTGCAAATGTTGTTAATTATGTGGAAGCTTTCTGGTAAGAAGCATATATCAATGCATCTTACTTGATCACATTCTGCCCACTGCTGGGTTTGCAAGGAGTCAGCACAGTGGTGGGAGAGGGACGTTTTATTAATAAACCCTGCACAGAAGCCTGCACTCACCCTGGGCATTTTGGAGTGAAAATGGTAGTGAAGCCAAAGCTGGTTTCTGTATGAGGAAGCACGGGCAAGCAAATAGTTACCGAGAGCAAAATAGATAGGTTTTTAGCAGCATGGAAGAGAAAAATGTGTTTTTCTATCTGATTGCATAGAGGAAAGGGTATCTCTGACTCATTGCAGGAGATTTCAGGCAGAGTTGTTTGGCGGAAAAATTATGTTTAGAAAGGCTGAAAAAATATGAATTAGCAAAAAATAATGTTTTCATAAAGTTCTGTCATGTAGGTAATTTAGCTGGCAGCAGACCCCTTTCAGCAGACCAAGGAATCCAGAAAAAAGGTGAGTGGGGTGAAGGCTGCTTTTCTCAGGTCATCTAGGGGACAAATCGCAATGTACCATTTCTGAACATACAGCTGTACCTCCCAGTGTGTTCCAGTTGAAGACACGCTGGTGTCCTTGCTTGGGAACTTAGAACTTCCCCAGTGCTCTAAGGGGATGTCACTTTTTAAGTCATCTGTGAGAAAAACACTCCACAGAAACTTCTGCAGGACCAGAGTAAAGTTTACATCTCTGCAGATAAGATAACGTGTAAAAGAGCAGATTCAAAGGATAGTCCATGAGAAATATTTTGTAGGATCAAGCCATACTTTCATTCCAGTGCCCAGCCCTAGTTTTCCACCTCAGTGTTTGCTGCTTCACGTGAACATACACAGGCCCTGCATGTGACAGGAGCACACACATCAGCTCATCATCGTAACTCTCAGATCTCCTGCTCTGGTGCCAGGGGTGGCCTTTCAGGAGCCACCACCAGCCATGACAGCACATTTTGCCTTCCCTTTTCCTACCCTCCATTGCATAAATTAACAATAGCAAAGTCCCCTGTCCTTGTTGTCAGCCGCCTGCTGGGACTCACCTTTGTAGAGGCATGTTGGCCACAATCACAGGTGACACTAGAAACCTTGTCTGAGGCTGCTGAAACCTTGGTCATAGCAAGGCTGTAGATCCTGTGCTTCCTTCTGGCTCTTTTCACTTGCAGGGAGCCAGATTCAAAGCTCAGAGAGCCCAGGGGAGTATTTTTCAACTGGCTTTGTCAGGCAGGTGATGCTCCCCTGGTCTATTGCCACCTTGCCGTAAAGACCATAATTTTGCTGGGACAAACTGCTTATTACCCAGTTGCAACCTTAATAATAACCGAGGGCTGTGATTCCTCCTAAGGAACTGAGGACCTGAATTAAGTGTTATTAATACCAACAATATTGTGCTAACACCGGAAAAATAGCAGAATTAATAATAATGTTATCTTAATGACAGTGTAAATATAAGGTAAATAGTGTACCTGGCTTCTGAGGAGTGTGAAGCCAAATGATGATTTCCTCTCAGGGCAGTGATAAACAACTCAGTCATACTGAGTTTACAGTTTTAGTAATAATTGGCTTGGAGGGGAAAAAAATTATATAAAGCACAGTCACAGGTTAACTACATTATAATTACATGGTATAATTTCAGCCCCTGCTCCCAGAGTGGAAGGCACAGTTGTTATCTGATCAGCCTCTGTGTGTAATTCCCTACTAGGTTTGGGGCTAAGCATTGCTGTGCTGGTTTTTAAAATGACTAAGCGGATATGCAGAGACTGTAATGCGCCCCAGGTCACAGCAAGCTTGGCAATGGGCTCAGGAGTGCAACCTCCAGCCATGGGCACGTGGGGCTGGAGCAAGAAGTGGTGGCAGCAGCTGCGTGGCCATCAGTGTGTGCAGCTCCCCATGCCACCGAGTTAGGGTTTTGGAGCTAAGCCTGGTGGTGCTTCCCAGGTTCACTCTGAGACTGCCCAGGCTCTGTGGGTATGGTGGCCTCGAGCAGCAGAAATGTCAGCTCCTGTCACCATGCAGGAGCTGGGACATGGTGTCTCCCAACAGCTTAGCAAATCCTGATGCCTGTCTGCCAGACTTCTCCCTAAACCAAATAATACCTGCTCATGGCACATGACTGGAAAAGGGACCTCCAAAAAAAGACTTTCTTATGAGTAGCTGCCACAGGCAAAATTGGAAGCCAAGAGCAGCATCAGGTACAAGTAGTGACTTGAGTGATATCTTCTGGAGAAAAGGTAGAAACCCATTATCTGTTGTTGGTGGTTCTTGAATTTTCACACCCTTTTCTCTTTTCCCTGGAAGGCTGATTGTGAAGCCAAGCTCCAGAGGTGAGGGGAAGAAGGGATGCTATTTGTGTTTTTCATCTCCCCAGCCCCACCCCGACAGAAATCTGTTCAGTTTCCATAAGGGTAGGCCTAAAGCAGGGGGAGAGGGGGGTTCTTGTCTGTTCTTTTTTCAACTGTGTCAATCCACACACTTCACTTAGGACAAGTAGGACAAGTCAGGTCTCTTTTAATGTGTGATCAGGTGCAGGGACAACCAGAATCATCGGGTGGCTTTTCTTACAGTCCTCTATACAAAGCCTCAGCTAATTTTCCCAGGCTCTCATGGCCTGCTGTAGGTGACAGTAGATTCTGAGCCCAGGACACTGGAACATCTGATTATGCTCTACTTTCATGAGGTTGTCCCATGAGCTAACTCAAGGCACTGAGCAAGAAAGCTGAACATTTTCTGCATGCACAATTAATGCTTCTTCTGGGGGAAAACAGAAATGTCACACACCTGTGAGGTACTGCTCCTCTCCCATCCAACCTGAGACCTCTGTGCAAGCAAAGTCCCCTTGTCCCTCACCACTGGTGCCTCACACAGACTGCAAGGCAGGCTGGAATGACTCTCAGCATTGCTTTCAAAGAGGCTGAAAGGCACAACCCACTCCCTGATGAGTGAAAATGTGGGTCCCATGTTGCTCACTGTGCAATACAAGAAACATGAGAAAGGTTGAGGGGGAAAGGGGAGCCCAGAAAGGCAGAGATGTCTGTTGGCCCTGTGGTGCAGGGTTATCATTATTAAAGTGAAAGCAACATCTCTATCCTTAAATGCACTTCACTGCAGATGGAAAGCTTACGTGGGAACCAGTGTAATTGCTTCCCAGTGGCATTGTAACAGCTGCAACATTAACCTGTTCTCTCCCAGCCTCCATGACTTGGCTCAGCACCTTTCTCTGGGATGGCCTGGCTCCCTTCTTGCTTGGCCAAGGCATGTCCAGACACAGAGGAGCTATTCTGGCAGTGTCAAAAGGTCCTGCTTGCTGCATGCTTTGAGATTGCTGTATCAGGTTTGTATGGCAAGGTTTCGGGGAGGGACCCCACGCTGAAGCAGGGGAAGAGTCTGAGAAATTCTGCCCCTGAGGAGGAAGGAGTGGCAGAGACCACAGTGGGATGAACTGACTGCAACCCCCATTTCAACTGTGCTGCTGTGGGGAAGAGGTAGAGAAAATCAGGAGTGAAGTTAAGGCTGGAAAAAGGGAGGGGTGGGGTGTAGGTGCTTTAAGATTTAGTTAAATTTTCTCATTATGCTATTCTGATTTGATTAGTAAAAAATTAAATTAAATTAATTTTCCCCAAGTCGAGTCTGTTTCGCTAGTGACAGTAATTGGTGAGTGATCTCTCCCCACCCTTATCTCAACCCAGAAGCCTTTCACTGTATTTTCTTTCCCCTGCACAGATGAGAAGGGGAGTGATAGAGCAGCTTGTGGGCTCCTGCAGCCAGCCAGGGTCAACCCACCACATATGCAATGAAGGAAAAAGTTCCTCCAGGAAAGCCATAAAAGCAACTCTTGACATGCAGTCTAGCTCTGGTGAGGACCAACCCACTGGGAGTTCAGTGGGAACTGAAGTGAAACATAAGCAGCAACAGGAGAGATCCCCACAGCTGAGCAGGGCTGTCCTCCAGCCAGGGGGGACAAAAGTCCGGAGCTTGCAGAAGGACCTTTGTGTCATTTGGGAATTTCTACCACAGAGTCATGTGAAGTCCATTTCTGTATTTTCTTGACTAAAGCATTCACCACTTGTGCTGTTTAATAGGAAGCAGCTCAAAATATTGTGCAAGCTGATTTGGTGTCTAACATCTGTGCCTGTAAAGTTTTTTACTCCTTCTTGTTCATGGGTATGTCTCCAAGCATTTCCTCACCTCCTCTTTTCTTTAAATCATTTCTCTCTCAATCTTTATTTGTGCTACAGAGAATCTCCATGAAAGGAATATCTTTGCCCTGTTTACCATTACCCTTGTTAGACTGTTTAGTAAAAGGGCTTCAAAGAATGGCATAAGGACAGCACTATTTTGAACAAGCCAAGGCTGGCTGAGAACAGGGAAGCCAACCCAAAATGTTGGTATCTACCCTCTTGCAAAAAGCACTCAGGCAGCAGTGGGGCTCCGCTCTGTCATAACACTGCCAGAACTGAAGGTTTCCTCATATTTCTGTGAAAATCTTTCACAGGAACCCAGGTAGCACAAGCAGCAGGGGAGGTCACTGGAAGTGACTTTCTGTCACTGGTGTACTAATGGAGTAGTAAGACAAATGTAACATCTTGACACGTCGAACGTTTTTGCCTGCTGGTGCTAAGCTGGCTGCTCCTCAATGGGGCTCGACTTGTGCAGGGATTCCTGCTGTGCTGTGTTTCTGCCCCCATGCCCTCAACCCTGCCCTAGATAGTCCTCCAGCCCCTCTAACTGTTCTTTAAAATCCAGCATTTTAGGAAGACCCTTGGTCACACCAGGAGCATATTTGCATTGCCAAACACACATAATTTCAAATAGGTGGGCTGACTCAGGAAAAAGCCAGGAAGGACTTCAGATGGACTCCAGA
This sequence comes from Aphelocoma coerulescens, assembly GCF_041296385.1. NCBI lineage: Eukaryota > Metazoa > Chordata > Aves > Passeriformes > Corvidae > Aphelocoma > Aphelocoma coerulescens. The sequence continues at coordinate 76,901,887 of NC_091015.1, read as the reverse complement.
ATATCAGTTCAGAGCTGTGGGGCAGGAAAGCTCCTTTCCTCAGGATGCTCAGGAACATACCAAGACTGATACACTGCCCATAGAGAGCTGATTTCCACCCTGGATGCACCCCATCGGTGCTGGGGCATAATTCTGGCTGACACCACTTGCAGTGCACACGGGAGGCTCCTTGCTGCATTCAGTGTCCTTCCTTGGAGAGTAGGCCCTCTGCTGTGGATTTCTGTTGATTTTTTTTTTTTTTTATCAGGCTAAAGAGGATATATTTTATCATAATGGTTTCAAATCCAATGTGTACAGGCCAACGCAAATAGGGTATTACAAGTTGAAGAACTGTACCTCAGGCACCATTTTATTAGAACTAGTGTTTACATCAAACAATACATCCTAAGTACTTCATATTAAGCTTGGACAAATCATTTGCCTGAGGATTAGGGTGTTGTGCCACTGAAATGTAATCCTTCTGTTGATTTTTTTTTTCAAGCTGCCAAACCAAACATGGTAAAATCAGTAACTGTTAAAAAATCAGAAGGGTGAAAACCTTAGCCTCAATTTGACATGTTAAATGAAACAAAGGAAAAATTATCAAGGTGGGTTTGCAGAAAAATATCTGAACAGCAGGTCAGATTTTCATCTGCACAGATCAGCAAAACTCTGCAGGGTTACAAAAAAATGTAGTGATGGGTTTCAATGTTCCCCCATGGGGGCTGAGGAGGGAAGAGAGGGCAGGTCTGACTGCCTCCCATAAGGTGTAGACAACCCTGGCACATGGAACTGAGTGGAAAATTTGGGGAGCTGAGCAAGGAACAGTGGCCAGAGCAGGCTGTTTCCCACAAGGCAATGCCCTGTGCCCTGGTGCAGCCCAGGCAGCATGCCCTGCCCCAGGAAAAGGGCAGGATGGCATGAGAGAGAGCCTCACTCTTCTGGCCTCTGCTCCCAAAAATGGAAGAGCAGGTGTTGAGATACAACATGCAGATGCGTAACACCAGCTGTGGGGTGTGGTGGGTGGCAAGGGCCCAGCCAAAATTTGTAGTGTTGCATGAATTGGAACCAGGCCAATCCCTACTGGCTTCACAAAAGCAACCTGTGCTCCACAAAAACACCTCACACCTTTCCAGTGCCCAGGAAAGCACATTTCTCCCCGTGTCTTACACAACCATGGCATTTGCTTTCCCATGCACGTGCTGCTTCAGCCCCTTTTAACAAAAACACACCCAAAGGATGAGTACTCAGGCACACAGGACACTCCGATGGGAGCTGCCATCGTGTCCTGAAAGGACAAGGTTGGCATCAAGGTGAACATGGAACACCTTCTGTCTCCTCAGAGGGATTTAAGTTCAAGTCAGAGACAACAGGAGTATTACAGAGATGCCATCACTGAACCAAACACCACAGTAATGCCCTGGAGACTGTTTTCAATAGAAGCCCCATAGCAATGTCTGAGGGGGATACATTTCCACTCTAGGTAAGAAAATACCTAGATAAAAGTGTTTGGTTCTATTGAGAGAGAGAGGAGTGGGACTCCGGCTCCAAACAAGGAAAAGAGAAAACTTTCCTGGACTTCTGCAAGACTGGCATTTCACCTGTGTGCAATTTTGCTTCACTCCTAAAGGCACCTGCACTGCAGAGCAGTCAAAAACAATGAAGTGGATAGCAATTCACAGAATATGCCTTGGAAGACACTGATACTTGGCATTTAAGCATATCTGGGTTTCTGTAAGACTTTGCAGCCAGAATTCCCCAACAAAGTGTACTAGTATGCTTTGGTTTTATTTGCATGTATCTGTGCCTATTAATTTATCTACATCTGCATAACACTGCATCTTTGGGAATGACACACAATAGATCTATGTCTTGAGAGAGATGTAGATACAGATATAGACACAAGAGACTTCTGTGAAGAGGTTACCCAGCACTGTGACAAGTGATGGTATGCAAGCACATGCAGTATCCATGGGTCTGACCCCACAGGCAAACAGATAACTCCCAAGTTTAAAACTAAGGACAATATTAAGTGTTCCTGAATAAAGAATTAGGCCGTCACTGAAGCAATAACCTCCATCCCTTTGGAAAGAAGTGTCAATGAAATGACATAAAAAACCCCACAAATACTTGTACTCTTGCATAATTGGGAAGAAAAACAGGGATTGTATCTAAGAAACCCGCTAGTAATTTGCTAATATGCTCCCATACTTGTGTGCATACACACTAAACTTACTGCTTGTTTTAACACAGTTTATTAAAAAAAAAAAAAATCTAAAAGTAATTGATATTCTTGTACCAGCCATGAGTTACTTGCTAAGTAAACTGAGCAGCAGCTCTTTGCCTTTTGTGGCTGCTGAGACGTGTCGAAGACTTGGGAGGGAGCTCAGCAGCTCAAGTCAGGTGTGAGAGCCAGAGACTTGTATCTCACCCTGCAGTCCATCAACCCTCTCACCAGCCTCATGGGCAGCTCCTGCCTTGCCAAAGGTGGGCAGAACACCCAAAGTTGTGTCTGTTGCTGAGTGCCCATGATCAAGTACTGCATTCCCATGCTTCTGTCTAAGACTTCTGGAATCATGAGATTTGTGCAGGAGCACAAAGCTGAAAGTTTCACTGAAAGTCCAAAAGGTTCTGCTCAGGCAACACTCTCCTAGGGCATCTAGATGCCCAAGCATCTAAAAGTCTTGTGAAGATCATGGTTGCGGGGTCTCGATCAATGTGTCTGGTTTGAGGGGTATCCACAAGAGGTGGCATAGATAATGCCTAGTCCCTGCCCATAAAGAAAAATTCATTGATGAGTATCAGGGCATAAAAAAACTTCAGCAGTGCCAAGTACCATGGTTTTATTGCAAACACCACAGTTAATACTTTTGAAAATGAATCTTTGGCTCAAAATTACAGTCTCAGACTCCAAGCATTCTTCTGTCGAGTTGGAACTGCTGTTCATTCTGTTAAACCAAGGACGTACTGAGAGATGTCTTGATATTTCCTCTCCTTATGGGCCCATTCTGGAAAGCCATGGCTCCCAAATCAGCAGAGGAGAACGGGTGTGCTGACTTGCTGAAGCAGTCATACCAATTGAATCTCCCCGTAGGTCCCATCCTGTCGGCAGTCTCAGTGTAGCACCCCTGAGCAAGGCACTGCTTTAAGAGTTCTGCTTTGCCAAGGCTCCGAGTACCTCTGGTGAATGCTGCTGCCTTGGCTTCAAGCAGAAATTTCACAGAGATCACACATGTGCGAGTAGGTTAAAACAAAACAAAAAGAAACCAACCCACAAGAGGTAGAACCTGAAAAATTAGGAAATTATAAGCAAAAGGGAACACAGGCAGGAGTATTGCACACAAAGGGCAATAACCATGTGGAATAAATTAGGGGAGTAGGCAATGGAAGCAAAACATGTAAATGAGTTCCACAGACACCTAGGTTTGTTGCTACAAAAGCAGTGGATGGGGGAGAAGGATGGAAAAGCTGAAAAGTGGAATTAAAAGGGCCTTCTCCTGTTCCCATGGCCTTTTCTTATGGTTCCTAAACTCTCTGTTTATCTAGGTGTTGCTGAGACCCCAGGTTAATAAGCACATGGTGTTTGTAGGTACCACATGTACAAGCACACCTGGACAGAGTTTCTCTTGATTTACATCGAACACCCAGCCTGCCTTCAAAGTATAGTATGAGGGTCTCTATTGCAAATTGAAATACAAGTGTCTTGATTTCCCTGAAACTTTGAACTCTTATTTTTACTGTCCTTCTAAGAGGACAGGGGAGATGATTCAGATATATATTTAAAAAAAAAAAGAAAAAAAAAAAAGAAGCAGAAGAGAAAGGAATTCACGAAAGCATGTTCTGACTTGAAAGAGCAAAATACAGTATGCCTATACATGGGAGAGGAGCAACAGATTTTATAATATTAAAAGTAGCTTGATCACAAGCTGGAGCTGCCCAGCTTAATCTTATTGCACTGGTTTTACTGGCATTTTAATGTGTTACCCAAGACTAACACTATATTATTCACTAAGAGGTTTGTTCCCACCACAGGATATAGAAACATCGCTGCTATTAGCACAAAAAGGGAGCCACATAGACACAGTGAAGAGAATAGCCCCTTGTGCACATATACTTTTTATGATAATGCTGTGGAGTAACTCTCACGGGTTTTTTCTCCTTGTTTCCCCCTGTGCTCACTTGTGGTGACGGGATTGTAGCTGCAGCCAGGTTTGGTGCCCAGCCCTGGGCTCTTGTGCTGGGACCAAGGGGATATCACCCCATCAGCAGGGCAGAGCAGAGGCAAGACAGAGCTGCCTGCTGCAACAGAGGAGATGCTAAATACAGGCTTTCTCCTGGGTTGTGCAGGCTTTTTAATTTATCCTGGTGCTAATAAAGCATCTACTGTAGCTCAGGAAGAAAACAAGCCTGGGGAATGGCAGTGGTGGCTGCTGCAGGCAGAAGGAGTCAGCCTAGGCTGCATAAATTGAGGGTTTCACATGCTCTGCAAAGAGTCTGTTTGAGAGATGTAAAGAGGTAGGAGACCATCAGACAATCTGATCCACAGCTTGCACAGGGAAGCTGAGGTTGTCGAATGCCATGCCAGCCTTTCCCAAAGGAGCAACACTTCAGTCAGTGTGCAGGAGGCTCCTCACCTGCAGCCCTTGCAAGGGCAGTTCTGACACTGACCACGAGGGTGGACCCCTGCCTTCAGCAGCATCAACCACCAGTGTTTCAACACTTCACTTAACAAAAGCCTCACAGGTGAGACCCCTTTCCATGCATATTCCTAGCTTCTTTTGCTACTCGATGAATTTTGGGATAAAACACAGGTTTTTTTACAGTCTCATTTGAAATGGACCTTTAAAAGGCAAACAGGACAAAAGAAAAACCCACCACCACCCTTTAGGCACTTCAAATTCACACATCAAGCAGGAAATAAAAGTTGAATGGGAAACATCTATTCTCACCTTCTGCATTTGCAATATCCTTATATTCAAGTTCTGCATGTCTTGAGCAGTGACTTTATGACTGTAGTCTACCTCCTGATATCAGTAATACAAGCACACAAGACTGGCATGTTAGTGGGATTTAGTTAAAGCAAATTTTATTCATGTTTCCATCCATGGATACAGGACAAATCCTTCTTTGCACCCAATAATCTAAAAAACCATTTACAAGGCACTTGTAGTTTGTTTCCTGAAAAGTCACACCCTAGTGCAAAATGTTTCATATCTCCCTTTTATTCTGTATGTCTATACCATTCTTATTTCCTCCAGTACACTGGAAACCCTACACCACTCTATAGTGGGGAGTAGAGATAAATTATTTACACAAGAGTTTAAAAGGCAAGAGGCTTGCATTTCTTTCCAGTACTCTGTGGGGTGGGATGTTTGGCCTTGAACAATGTTCTTTAACAACTTGGTGCTTTGATTCCCCTCTCACTAAAGAACTAACATCACACTGTCCTTCAAGTCCTCAGTGGAGGTGTTGTGCACTGTAAATGCGCAGCACTCACATGGCTTTTGCTCCTACTGAAACTGCTCTACTGACAAGTGAAACAGCAAAAGTTCCTGCTTCCTCCATTCAAGGCTGCTCTTTGCCCCACAACCCAGACAGCCTCATCCAACCACCTTTTCCTGCTAACAAGAACTGCCCAAATAGAGGCTAGTTTAGGGTACATCATCTGAGTGGGGGCTGTGGGCCATGCATTTCCCAGGAAAACTGCTTCTGTCTTTGTGAGCCCCAGCACAGGTGAAGTTCATCAGTTCTCCTGTCTAAGATGCATTATTCCAATGGCAGAAGGATGAGTGGCATGCTGAGCCATGGCTGTGTTAATCAAGTATCGTGGTGGACATTTAACCACTTAAAACCTTTGCCCAATCACTATGCAAAATGCCTAGCTAGGAGAGAATAGGATATGTGTGTCTGCTGCTGAATCAAATGCAAATAATCATGGAAAACGTTATCCTGTTTTCCCTGACAGGTTATCATAAAATATCCTGGCCTGTGCTTAACAGACAATAAAATAAAACCCAGTATTAACAGGATTCCTGTTGAAATATTAATTGATTGACTGAAACACCAAAAAACAATGGAAAGGAAAATTCTTTTTTTTTAGAATGGCCACTTCATGGTAGCTGGCAGAGGAATTACTTCTGGATTTTCTCATCCTGTTACTAGCACATTGCTGTATCTCCAGATACCAGCACTGTTTTAGAAGGTACAGCTAGATACAACAACAGTTCTACTTTTACAGTCAAGGGACCCATAAAACTCACTAAATTCAGAACCTGCCTATCTCCTAGCCCCAAGATGTCAAAAGTCCTAGGGCCAGGAACACTGGACTATAATAGTAAACCAACACAGCGAGAGCTAGATAGCCACATCTAAAAAAGAACTCGTTCTTCAATTAGTTTTAGGTAAACCCAAAAAGTAGCAAAGTCTCCTGGTAGCAAGACCCCCCTGACATCAGTGGGGCCATCTAGCTAATTTCCTGGGGGACACACTGGAAAGGAAACGGGGGCGATTACAGAGTTTGACCACCTTATGCTCCACAAGCTATGATCTCAGATGCTGGGGTGGTGGTGATGCCTCCCTGCACCCCAGCAGCACAGAGGGTCCTTGGGTGCATGGCTCCAGAACTGATTTTCCCTCTCCAAGCACAGCTGTGAGGGGCACATGAGCACTGCAAGCCATTGCTGTCCCCTGACTTGCAGAGCCTCTCCTTGCCTACATGACTTATCTGACTCACTCAGAACAAAATTTGGAGAAGAAGGACTGATCATGCCCTCACTTGCCTGGGAGGCATTGCTGAACCATCATCAGAAATGGCCTGATTGCTCTGAACAAGGGGAAGCACATTTTGAAGAGGCCTAGGCAGGGATGCCAGGACATATCACGCTGCTCAGCTATGTTGCGAGTCCTTTTGTGGAAGTTCACAGGAGGCGCTTAGGGACAGGACGAAGGGCAGCAGTTGGGAAGCCACAGGTCTGTCTGTCATTCAGAGGACCCTATGGAAAAGGCCGCCGGGTTGCGTTCTGCCAGCAAGGTTCATGTCGAATAGCAGAGACTGGGTCTGGGGGAGGCCATCGAGTTTAGGGACAAACAACCCCTTTGAGGAGCAGCCAGAGAAATGGGACACAGCCACGGAAGAAACGCAGCAGTGGATGCATGCAACTGTTCCCACCCTGGACACTGCCAGGGTAACAGCGAGGAGGGAATCCAAAGTGACAGTACTACTTTCTCGTTCAACAGGGTGAATCCAGGACACAGGCACAGATTAAAATGTGACTTTCCCATCACTTTGGGTTCAAACCTGGGTGTTATTTATAAGCAGGGTTGTGGGGTTTGCTTCCTTTCCTTGAGAATTTTTCCTTCTCATTAATTTTATCCGTAAAAACAGAAGAGAGAGATCTATCAGTAATGGTATGAGGGATGACATGATGCCTTGGCATCTCAACCCCTTTGTCCAGATCTCCAAACACCAAGGCCTGGGAGCAGCTTTCCTAAAGTGACAAGGCTCCCTGAACTCAATGGGTGCAGACTGTCCCATGAAGATGTCCCAACTGCAGGATCCAGTTTTCCATATGGCTGTATTAGATGCTACCCTGACAAATGTAAACCTAAAAGGCATAGACCTAGAGTACCCTTTTTGTCTTTATTTTCTAACTTATTCTTAGAAACAGGCCAGAAAGTATTTTTAGTAAAATTTTCACCTGCTTCCAAGTCACTTAGGCTGATCTTAAGGTAAGGACATAGACATAAAGCACACAGGGATCAGATTTTTAAAACACTGAAGTACCTGAAAGTGCAGAGAGACACCTAGCTGTTTCCCATTGCTCTCAGTGCAGAAGAGCTGGGCATGGGCTAGTGACTGTAATCCCAGTACCTCTATAGTGTAAAAAATGTGAAGAACAAACAGTAGATTATAGAAGGGACACAATGCCTTTCATTACTCTCGAGTGTCAGCATTTTGCAAGTTATATTTTGCAGCTTAATCCACAGCAGGCAGCCATGTGTGTTGGGGATAAACCTAGTACAGGAGCCTGTGCTAATCAGTTATAATCAATTATATTGCTCAAACAGACAACAAAAGCACAGTACTTGTGGACTGTGTTACAATCCCACCTCCTCCAACCTATTCCCTATGACAGAAGTAATAGAAAAGAATGCAATTCCCCCCAGGCCCCAGTCTGGTTCCCAGTCTCCCCATCACCATTGCCTACATCCCCATCCCAGCCCACCATCAAGAGATGAATGAGCAGCCCCATTAAAAATGTGCCCATGCAGAACATGCTGTGAGTGCTCACACTAATAAAAGTGAAATGTTGACAAGTTTGGAAGTGTTTATTCTCATGGCTTAGCTAATTACTGTGTATAATGTTGGTTAAAAAACTTAGACTTCCCAGTGAGTAATGTACAAACCAAAACTCACATGAGGCCAAATTTTTGCAAGAAACAATAAAATGCTTCAAAATTATACTGGCAATGGAACTGCAACCAGCATGACAATTAGACACACTGTTAATCAGATATGAGCAATATGAACAAGATTATTTTATTAGCCTGGGAAAGATGGTCCAGCTTCTTCCAGCTTTCATTTACCATTTCCTTTAAGGTGATGATGATGATGATTTTATTGTTAGAATAAAATTTTTCCTGTTGTTTTCATCTCGAGAATCCAACTGACTTTACAACAGGGTAGTTACTTAAGTCCATCTCTCAAGGAATTGCTGCTCTCTCTTCTGCTGCTGTTCTACTGAATTGCTTTTATATTCAAACCCATCTCTTTGTTGCTATTTTTAATGTCCTTGTCCTGATGAGAACTACATTCACACCACCACATCAAGCCTCCCGCAAAGGGCACTCACCTTTCCTTCCTCACTGTAAGGAAACACACCTCAGCTTCTCCAAAATCAGTGGTTTAGGCTGTGAGCTTCACTTAAGTCCAGACTTCAGAAGACAGGCAGAGCACTGTGGGTATGCTCATAGCTTCCTACACAGCTCCTAAATCTCTTGGGCACCACACCTCAAAGAAAACTACCACAGTATCAGGGCTGCCTCCAGCACACTGATGCTGGAAGCCCTGTCTGAAGTAGGACTTCTTCCCTTGTCAGACCTAATAGGGATATCTTCAATAAGCTCTGTGCAGGAGTCTTCACATCCCAGAGGGGTGCAGAGCAGTGCTCATTCCAGGGAGTGTAAGGGGAGCACCCCAGCAACGCCAAATGTGGTTCAGCTCCCATGGGTGCACTCGCCAAAGACCACTATGGGATTAAGTAGCATAAACTTACACCTGCAGGTGTGAAAATGAGCTACGGTATCCCTCCCTGTCCTGTCCTGTCCTGTCCTGTCCTGTCCTGTCCTGTCCTGTCAGTATTCCTTGCAAGGGCAGTGGGATCATTCTCCAGGTGTCCACTGAAAACAGCACATAAATGTTTCAAACACCACAGCCATAAAGAAAACAGAAGGTGGAAAGCCTCAGCACAAACCCTTAAATAAAAAATATTCTTCTCCCCTCTGTAGGATTTTACAGGCTGAGGAATGATGTTAACTGAAACCTTCATTCTACAGCTTCTTCTCAGCACACAACCAGCCTCAGAAGTGTTAGTGATGTTACCTGGAGAAGACCTCTTAGATTTACAGGCAGTAGTTAATCTTCAACTCCAGCAAGGAAGCTGTGCTGCAGGGTTAGTAGGAGTCACCATGTTGGTAAATGGTGATCACATTGCACACACAGCCCTGAGTGAGTACCCTGCAATATGGGGAGAGGTTTCCTGGGCTGCTTGCAAAGGCCCTCAGGTTAGGAAGGTCTTGCCAGGCAAAGTGGAAAGACCCTTCTTCTCTGTGCAAGACAGGCTTTAAGGCAGGGTGGCCTGGGCAGATGAAGCCTCTGAGGACAAGGCATAGACAGGATCTAAGAAAGAAGGATCCATAAAGTCACCCTTGTCTTGCTGGCAGCAAGAGTCAGGGCTCCTCTCTGCTGTGTCTTTATATACTGAATTCAATACCTTGAGTCACTCTGAATTGGTCCATTTGACCAGCTGACGAGGGATAAATGGAACATTTGAGCTCAGGGGTGTGTTTTGCTCCCTGTGGCTGCCATGCAATGAGAGCAGCCCTGCTCCCCTCTCTGTTTTGATTTCCTCCACAATTATGTCCCTTCTCTGGAGAGTACCATCCATAGCTCTCAACTGTTTTGGCTGAAGGAACCCCTGTCCATCACTTGCCATGCTGGTGGATGGGAATACCTTGAGGGCAGCCCAAGATGACTGCAGGCACCAAGGAAGTCTCAGACAGAGGGAGAATGGCAACACTGTTGACTCTTCACTGAAGACCCATTTTCCTGACACCTAGCCAAACCTGACTCCTCTGGAAACAAAATGAGCAAGCACTGAAGGAGGTTAGCTTTCATAGAAGCCAATGAAAAGACAGTTTGCCTACTGTTATATGTAAGTAACACCAGCCAAACACCAATACCCAAAAATAGCACAGTGGATATTTGTAAGGGGCCAGATCACAAAGTCTTGAAGTCATTTATTAGTCATAACTTCAAGGACTTCATTAGACCTCTCTTATACAGTAGCCTATGCCCTGTATTGAGCCCAGTCACTTGGATTAGACTCAGTCACATCACCTGTATGGACATCCACACCTCTGCCAAGGTATAGGGGGGAACAGGACGAGTGCTGACCTCAGTAGCTTATTCAAGTGGTGAATCACCTGCCTGTGCCTTATCTTGCATTTGAATTTGGCTCCGGTTTCTGGCCTTCTGTTTTGGAGAAGATCCCTTCTCTGCAAGGTATTTTCTACCCAGGAGGGTATTGTCATGCAGGGCACTTGTTGCTCACCACAGGATTCCCCTCCCAGTTGGCGGCACTAGCCCCAAAGGCAGAAGCCAGTCATACTATCTGACACTAAGTAAACACCCCAGCTCCATTTGAATGGAAGGGCTGTCCAAGTGGCCTCAAAAAAAGAAAAAAAAAATCCACAAAAACCCCTTGCGGGGCTCTGCTGTATTTGTTTTAGTTCCCCTTTGCTGTCTAGAGGAAGGGGAAAGGAGACGATAAGTGTCCCTCAGCCCCCTTCTCCAAGCCCTTTCAGCCCTGGTCGGGTGCATATGTCCCCCTCACCCCTGTACTGGCTTTCGGCTCCCCTGGAGCTGAAGAGTGAATAAGACCCCTAGGACATTGTCTCTAAGCTGATAATTGCAGCACAATTATCACTGGCACAAGGCGTCTCTCATGCCATTTTGACCCAAACTATGTCTTTTTTCTGTATATTTTTAATTAGACTCAAGAATGCAGAAAACCCAGCGTGAGATCCTTTCATTCCCCTTTGTTTAATATCTGTTATTATGACATTAAGTGTAGGGTTTTGTTGTGGTGGAGAGTTCAAAATCCCCCTCGGTTCTGCTGCTGTAGCCGTGGGTTCGTGTACATTAAAGTGGTCATTTTCGGATTAGCTCTTGCCTTCTCTTTGATGCATGTGAAACGCTGAGCCAGTTAGTTGGAGAAGGCATTTTACCTCTTTTGTTGCCCTTCCTCACAACCAACGGCAGCGAGAGGACGAAAGCCCCCTGGCTCTCTTAAACCAGAAAGGAATTTCCAAAGCGTTTAAAGCTTTAGTTGCCACTTCTGTCTGGGGTTGTCTGACAAAAAATAGAGCGGGTTTTCTTCCAAATAGAGCAGGCGGCGAGGAGCCTCGTATTTGCTGCTGTTGTTGTTATCATCGCCTGTTCACTGGGAATTTGGGAGTCCTGAGGGCAGTACCAAGACTGAACAACGGCACAACTCAAAACTTTTCTCTGGGATAAACCTTTTAGTGATGAGAATCAGAATTTTGCGGCAATCAAAGTTGGTTTTATTTCCTCTTCTCTCTTCCTTTTTTATTTTTCCTCCCCCCCCCCCGCCCTTCTTTTGATTTGGCAGTTAATGGGAAGCAGAACAAAGGTTTGATTGAACAAATGCTAGATTTCACATACACTTCACATTACACAGGCAGCCCTGTGGTTTCTATCCATTTACATAAGACCTACACTCTGCACGGCTATTTCTGTGGGATGTCTGATATTTTCTTCCGAGGAGGGAGCATTCTTGAGCCTTCAGCTCTTCCCACTTTAACCGTTCATATCATTATAACTAATCCTAAGGGCTCTTGATTAAAATAAAACTGAGTCAATTGGAAAAAAAATTGAAAAATTTGTTAATTACAAAAAAAAAAAAAAAAAACAAAAAAAAACACGCACACAACTTTGCTGCTGCTTTAGACATCATCCCAAATATTCGTGTGAAAGTCGAGCAAACGGGGGGAGAGGGAGTAGAAGGTCGGGGTGGGGGGGGAGGAAGTGTTTATGTCAACACGGCTCAGTGATGGAATAATGCGCTCCAACGTGAAGTCAGAGCCGCGGGGCATGTGAAGTCACAACTTCTCCAGGTGACAGGTGCTGCAGCAGTTCAGATGCGAGGCAGCCGCTCCTGCTCCCCTCCCGCCCCGGGCATCGGGAACCGGGGAGCAGGGGCTGCCCTTCGAAACGCAGCTCCTCCGCTTGACATACGGATGGGAAAAAGGGGCTCATGAAATATTCCTGATCCACCAGAATAATTTTTGCCTTGAGAAACCTGCTTCCTTGTTTTGGGGTGGTTTTTTTTAGACCCTAATACGGGCCTAATCAGCGAGATATGTTTTAATTTAAAAGCCAGTAGACTGCAGCTGAACTGCGCTACCGAAATCCGATGTAAGGATAATTTGGAGTATTCAAAACCGCTGAGTCAGCGGCGGAGCCCATCTCCATGGCTAGAATATTGTTTTTAACTCCCGCTGCTGTGTTTCACTTACTGTTATACCGATTGTATCGTGTAATTATTGTTTGTTTTCCAAAAATGTAATTACTTTTTTTCTTTGTTTCCTTTGCAACGTTAAATCTGCCAAATGCCTGACTAAGACAGCTCCAGAAAAGAAAAAAGAAAAAAAATTAAAAGCTACTGAAGGACGAAGGGGTCTTTTTCTCTCTCTGTAGCCGAACATTTTGCCTCTCGGGGACCTTCTTCCATCGACTATTTAATAAAGATACCCGCACGTGTAGAACCCCAGCCCGGTTTGAGGAAAACATCGGCTCCGGGGCGGTCCCACGCGTTTCTCGGGTGGTTTTCCCTCCTGGCCGCGGGCGCGGGATGCGGCCGCTCTGCACGGAGCGATCTGCCGGAGGGCTAATAGCAATAATACAAATAATAACGATAATAACATAAAGCTGTGGAGGTGATTCCAGCCTGGTGCTGGGGCCAAGCTGCACGACGGGACCAGGAGGCCCGGAGCACGGGAGTGGCCTGGGGGAGCCGGTGGAGTCCCCTGTGTGCCCGCCTACCCTCTCCGCGGGCAGACGGAGGGCCTCGGAGGTCTGCCTGCCGGCGGCCTTCGTCCCCAGGCGGGAGGCAGCGGGGATGCTGCCCCGCAGCCGGGAAAGAAGGTCCCCGCCCCGGCACCGGCCGCTCGGTGGCAAGTTTGGCCCTGGGGCCGAAAAGAAGAGAGGATGGAGGATGCTGATCTCCCGCTGAAAATTCGCGTTGCTGTTCTTGGGGCAACTTTAAGGGCTCGACCCGGAGCGGGGGGGGAGCAGCCCGGGCGGAGTGGGCTGGCGTGCCAAAATGCGGGGCGCGCTTCAGCTCTCGCAGTGCCAGATGTGTCCAGGCCAAAACCCGAGGAGTCAGACGCCCAGACCAGTGTTCAGCATCGCGCCAGGAGAGGTTGCTCGACCCTCCCTCCTCTTTAATGTAGGATTCTGGAAAGAGTGACACCATATAAGATCGGCTCCCCCGATATATTATACCTGCTTTAGTCAAAACGGTGCAGAAGGATCCGATTCCCCACACACCAGAAAACCTCCCCCCGGCTTCCTTGGCACGTCCCCCCGAGCAAAAGCTTGCGGGCAGCACCGGGGAGAGACCGGGCAGCTGAAGACACTTCTCACCGCACCAGCGTCAGACATTGCTGACGGGCTGATTCTGGGAAGAGGATGGATGGGAAGGGTGGGAAACCTCGCCCTCTCCTTGCATGTGTAGGAGGATCAGCCGCCTAACTCCTGTCCTCAGGAGCGGGGGGTCTGGGGTTTCTCAATACGGAGAAACAGATAGTCCCTGAAACCGCAGATTTTATTTCTGGCAAAAAATGCTCCCCCAGCCAGCGTTTGTGTGCGAGACAAGTAATTGTGCTCCCTTGCTTAAATAAATCATTGATGGGTGAAATTACACATGCTCACTTAAAATGTAATGTGATTAAGAGATTATGGGATCGCAGTTAATATGTTGCCTCACAGCTTCTGGACCCAATTCCTGACACCAGAAATCCATCAGCCACAACTGTCCCTCCTTGCAGAGAGGCAGCTCCTCCTGCCACCGGCAGCCGTGAGGGTTGGCCGGGAGGGGGGACCGGGGGTCTCCCGCCTCTGCTCCCCGCAGGAGGTCGGAGAAGGTGAGAGGGAGCGTCAGGTTTGCGTTCAAATGAATAATAACTTCTTGCTGTTGTTGTCTGGGGGGAGGAGGAAAAAAAAGTTAAATGGAAAGGCAGGAGACGGGGTGGGGGGAGGAAGCGAAGGGCTGGGGCTGCGCCTGCAAGCTGATTACCTCTCATCTGAAAGCTGCTCCATTTCCTCACACATCGGGTAAGTCCTTTATCATGAGGTGGCACAAGCCCTGCCGGGGGCTATTGGTCGCCCCGAGGAAGGAGCCGGGATGGCAAGCGGGATCCTATCATCAGGCTGCATAATAACCCCGGGCTCGCCACAGCTGCGCTGTGACCCTTTGTGATGGAGCTGATAGCGCTCCCGTGAAATAATGTCCTCCTTTTGGGTGTGAAATCACCATGTTTATTAATTGAGCTAGACATGAGGGTTACCTTTTTCTTTCCAAGCCATGAAAATTTGTGATTCAGGGCAAATGGTTCCCCCTTCCCACTCAAGTTGTGTTGCCAAGGGGTTGAGAGAGAAGGACCAGCTGGGGAGAAGAGCTATTTTGGAAGGTCGAGAGGGACTGAGCTCTATGGCAAGTTCAGAGTAGATTCATGCGCAGACACCCCACACCTCTCTCAACCGCAAAAACAGTCCCCAGGCAAGCACCGCGGGGAAATACCAAACTCATTCCCAAAGGATGGAAGCCGGGGTAGGGAGGGATGCGCCCCTCGTAGCCTGCCCTGACCGTCCCGCGTGGGGATGCGCGGCGCCCCACGCCGCGGTTACCGCGCAGCCCCACGCACGCACTTTAGGAGGTGGGCCGTGCCGAAACAGTACGGCGACTGTCTCCACACGCACTTTTCTTCCTTTTTTGTTTTTTTGGTTTTTTTTTTTTTCTTTGCAATTAGGCTTGTAACGAGCTTATTGCAGTATGTTCTTCTGGGCCAATAATACTTGTATTTAACCTACTTAAAGCCGACCTTTTAAAATATCTGAAATATAAACACGCCTTTTTTTTTTTTTTTTTTCCCCTCTCCCCCCTCCTTTCCTACTCTGGTTTAACAATTTAACGTTTGACTCTCCGAGCTGGAACATGCAACCTTTCACCAGAGCACGGAGAGAGAGAGGGAGGCGGAAAGTAGCAAAAACCTGCGAATGAGGCGGAGGGACTGGCTTTTCCCAAGCGTCCGCGACACGCTTCCAGGTAGGCAGCTACCCCCACCCTCCCCCGCCTCCCGGGGCCAGATTTCTTCTTCCCTCACTCCTCCACTTCCTCATCCTCCTCCGGTGGGCAGGGGGCGGCAGGCAGGGAGCGAGCTGGGTGCCGCCAGGAGCCGGGGTGACAACGCTGGGCGTCGGGACCCACGCGGGGACAACCAGCTCCCGGGGAGGGGTACGGAGGAAAGGGAAGCGCTTCTCCCTGCGCGCCGAGCAGCCGCGCGATTTTCAGCCGAGCGCTGCCTGCCGGGGGGCGGGCGCGCTGCGTGGGGCCGGACACGAGCCTCCCACGGGAGGCAGCGGCACTCCCGGCTGCCTGCCGCTTCCCGGCCGAGGTGGGGCTGCGAGGCTGAGGCAAAGCCACCAGAATAACTTGGTAACGAGTGTGTGCATTAATGCCCTCTACGCCCATCACGCAGGAACTGAACGAGTCTGTTTCCCATGAAAGCCCACCCTCGCACAATCTCAGCGAGTTTTTTCCGATCAATGGGAAATTTAAACCTTTTTTTTTTTTTCCCAGGGCAAACCCGAATATGCTAATTTTAATATTTTTTATTTTACTTTTTTTTTAAACTGTGTAATCAGAATTATCCTGGGATTATTTTTTTCCGTTGAATGACATTACAAAGAATTTTGTTAAAGAAAGCCAGACTAATTGCTGCCAGAAGAGTCTTTTCATAGAAAAGTCTGGTTTTCATAAAGCAGTTTCTGTGGATGTTGCGGTTAAATTCAAACGTAGTGGAATAGTGGAAAGAGGATTTTTAATTTTTTTTTTTTTTAAGATAGATAGATAAAGGCGATTTTTCTCAGCAGCAGGAAAGACCACGCTTTAGTAAAAAAAACTATTCAGGGATTCACGGGGCACACATTGAGAGGAGCAAACGCCGGCACACACCCGAGTGACCGCATGTTTGCCGGGCGGCTCTGCCCCCGCGGCAGCTCTCTGGTGCTCCCGCCCCCCGGCCCGGGCCGGCCCGTGTGTCCCGGCAAAGCCCCTCGCAGCTCCCGGGGCAGTTTCTCCCGGGTCGGGGCTCTGCGGGCTCCCTCGCATCGCAGGATGTGAAGTGCGGCCGTCCCATCGGTGGCCCGACACCCCGTTCTCTTGCGAAAGTCTCGGTCCTCACCTGCGGCGAACCCAACAGCGCTGACGGGGGAGGCAGGACCCCGACCCGGAGCCCCTCTGTCCCCGCCTCCCGGCACCAGCAAGGCGGACAGGACACCAGGCAGCCTTAGGGAGCGCAGCGGCCTTCCCGAGAAAGGTGGGCCCGGGGTCGGCCGCAGTGCTAGCCCGGGGAGGTGAGGGGGGCCTGCCACCCATCAGCCGTCCCAGGCAGCTACGCAAAAACGAGAAGCAAGAAAGATCTGAACAGTCCCGCAAGGATGTAAAGATCGCTCACATTTTTCTCTTCTTTTTTTCCATTTTCTTTCCTCTTTAATTTTAAATCTCCCTCGGTTAACCATCCTGCTTTCCTCTCCTTTTACTCCCTCAGCTAGGGGGTCTTAGGTAGAATTTTTAACCCACTTCGCAACATCAGAAACAGAACAGGACCCCCTCGTCTGAAGGAAGAGTCAAAACAAATAAGTAAAAGACGGAGTCTTTCCGTGCCGCGGGGCAGAGCCTGCCCCACCGTGCCCCTTCGGGGTCCCGAGCCGGTCGGAGAGGGCAGGAGCATCCCTGCTCCTCTTCCTTGCCCAGCCGCTCTGTCCCGCCCGGTTGGGGCTGGCTCCGCCGTGTCAAAGGGGAAAATCGGGATGGAGGCAGATTTCTGCGAAAATCTCCCATTCCGTTGGCCACAGAGAGTCGCGGGACTTTTCCAGCCGCTAATTTCCAGCCCTTCCCCTATCACCAGCAGCACAGCTACCGAGAGGTGGGGGTTCCACACACCTCTTCATAACCTAATGCCCTCTTGGACTCCTGGAGCTCTTCACCGTGGCAGGAACAGAGAGCTCAACCACCTCGCGGGATGGCTTGCTTTTTTTTTTTTTTTTTTTTTTTTTTTTTTTTTTTTTTTTTTTTTCCCCCCCAACAACAACAACAACATCATACTCTAACGCCTTTGCAGACAGAGCAACCCCAGCCCGGTGCTGCTCGGCGGCCCTTTTGTTCCCGGTGGGGAGACCCGGTCTGGCTCGGCTCGGCCCGCCGGGGCTGCGGGGAGCCCGGTCCTCCCCTCCCTCCTCTCGCCGGAGCGGGGACGTGATAAAAGGAGACAGGGCTCTGAAAGGATTTGATTGAAATGGCGTGTGCCAAGCTGATGGGAGCCAGCGAGGGACAAAGCGCCGAGGAACCATGGACACTCGAGCAATTATTCCTCCACGCTGAAGGTGGATTAGTGCAATGGAAAGAAGCATATGTTCGGCCTGGGGCGACACTCCCCCTGGCTGGGTTTAGAGAATGAGAGCGGAGAAAGAGGCTGAACCTGGAATATCAACTATCCGGGAGACAGCCCACCCCACCCCCTCTTATCCCAGCCTCTCCAAAAGTCTCAGGGATGAAGACATAAATATACACGCCCATAAAGATGAATAGATAGATACAAACAAACACACAAACACCCAAAAATACAGATGCACACGCACCTCTAGGTACAGCCGCACATGGCGCTGCACACCGGCTCTGCACAGATAGGCGGGAGCAAGAGGCGCCCTAGGTGGAAAACCTCCCCGGGTATGACAATGTGAGCAAATAAACAGTTGGCCTCCAAGAAGGTCATAGCAGCAGCCAGTTCTGCTGGAGGCTCCAGTTTCCCCAGACCT
This sequence comes from Aphelocoma coerulescens, assembly GCF_041296385.1. NCBI lineage: Eukaryota > Metazoa > Chordata > Aves > Passeriformes > Corvidae > Aphelocoma > Aphelocoma coerulescens. The sequence goes on along the minus strand of NC_091015.1, from coordinate 76,883,508 downwards.
TTCCCAGGAAACTTTCCAAAAGCAGCTGCAGCAAGGAATGGGGTGATCTCCATACCCCCTACTGGGGCCATGTCCAGGCCCTCCTGGAAACACAAAACAAAATCTCAATTGCCCCTTTTCCACCTGATTTTCTTCTAAGCCACAGCCACCTCCTGTTCTCTTTCCCTAGCTCCCTGCAAAACCCCATCCTTTCCAGCAGGATAGCTGCAAGTTCTCCCAAGGGCATTAGGATGGGAAGAAGCCCCAGCAGCCAGCCTGCCAGCCCCCATCCCAAACACCGGCATGCCAGGAACAGCCTGCATCAAGCCTCCGTGGCAATGGGACACCCATCAACTGCTGTCCTGGATCATCTACACCCATACACAGGCTCCAAAACTCAGGCAGGCACAGCAGGAGCACATTTTTAGCACTAATACAGTGCCGCTTGTTAGGCCTAATGAAGAAAAAGAGCACTGAGGCCAGGCACAGCCCCTGCTTTCCTCCCAGCACTGCCCCACTGGCCTCCCCCTGCCTGGGCGCACCAGCAGTGATGCAGTGTGGGGTGTCTCCCCAGCTGTTGTCCAAGCCATCCTGCTTGCAGGGCAGAGAGATAAACTCCACCACAAGAGAGGAGGAGACAGGACAAGCACAGGAAGCAGCATCAGAGGGCAAGGAGGACAAGCTGGAGGGAAGGGCACCTCCAGCAAACTTTAAAAGGAGGGAGGGAGATAGAAGGAAGAGAAGGGAATACAGCTCTTTCCTTCTCCTGGGAGCCCTGAAAGATGCTCTGCTCTACAACCAGAAACATGCCCCAAATATTTCACATCTCCACTTCTTTATCCTTAGCTTTGGGGATCAGGATGGACCATACACAGAGAAAAGGGGGCCAGCTCTGACCAAAGCAGTGCTGAGGCAGGAAGTTCTGCAGGATGAACAAGCAGGTAGGAACATAACCAAAAACACTGTATAGAAGCAATATACATCCCTCAACCTGCGAGTGTAACTGCACAGCTCACACTCCCGCTAGAAAACAACTCTCTATTCAGAGCCCCTGCATCTGCTTTCAATCAAGTATTACAAAGGGAATTAACTATACCACAGGCAGCAACAGCAGTGGGGCTTGAGAGCATCTCTGGACAGAAAAGGTCTCCATGTAGATGCTGCAGATCTCCTACAGAAAATAGGATGTGTGTGTGTGTGCACAACATGCTCAAGGAACAACGTGGTGAAATGGCTTGCACTTCACACCCAACAGTCCTCCACCCCCCTGCTGAACACCAGACAATTTCTTCCTCACCTAGGCTTTCCCAGTTTCCCCTCCTTGCCCTGGTTTGAAGATCCTCTGTGCAAATGAGCTCTGTGACTACAAGCAGGACAATAACCATGGAGCTTAGAGTAACCTCAGGGCCCTAGTTTTGAGAGGGAGGGACTAATGGGGAAACCACAGGCTTTGGGCGCCAGCATGTGCCTTGCAAAATCAGAGCCTGAAAGAAAAGTGCCACAGGGAAACAGCGGGTCCCTCCTACACTACCAGAAAGCTCTCGATAGTCTTATCCTGATTTCCACACTACATTCACTCAGTGAAGATGCTCTAATCGCTCTGTTGGTATGATAAAAATTTTGGGCCACCAAAGTTGAACTCAGCATCAGAGAGACATGACTACAGTGGTTGTAAGAGGGAATAAAAGACAGATTTGTCACCTTCATATCTACATCACCAGAAAGGAGTAACAGTTCAAGAATACAAATATTCTACAAATAGCCACCATAAGCTATATGTCTGTTTACCCTGCCTGAAATATCAGCTTTTTCATCCACCCAAGAAAGCCTAAGAACTTTAGAAGAAGAAAAACAAGGCTATTTTGCTATTCTGAAGCCACTAAAGCTCTGCTAGTAATGGGTCATAAAAGACTTTCACTTTTCCTCTGTTTCCAGATGCTTGCTTTAAACTACTTCTTTTCAGGACTCTAGGGTTACTAAACTGAATACTGCAAGTGGGGAGGTTGCAGCCTATGCAGAATAAATGATTTAAGAACTGGGCTTGGCTGATTTATTTTTTCCTCCGTATTGGAGATAAAAAGAAGGAACACATTCTAGTAATCCCTACTCATTTTCACAGCCATTCTTGCACCTGTAACTCAAATAATGAAGCCATTTGTTATTTATATTGCACTTTCCCCTCCATTCTAGATTTCTAACGATCTGACCCTGTTTTATGGCCCTGACAAAGCCTGAAACCAGTGTGGACTTCCAATAATTGAAGGATATAAGGAAAAAATCTTTAACTGGAATGAAGCAGATGTTAGCTTCATGCAGTCCCCTAACTTGATTATTCTTTGGACAGGTTAGACAAGCATTAGTGATTGATAATGATGCTAATTAACCCCTTTCCTTTCCAAACAGTAAACCAACGCCAGCAGGATTCTGCAAACAACACACACGAAGTGTGTACCAGTGTCTGTTCAAAGTGGATCAGGGACACAACTTCATTGCCCAGTGCTCAACAAAAACCTTATCCTGCTGACACCAAGCTGGCTCCAAATCTTCTCTAGGACTTAACAGTTCCAGCTGCTTGCAGGGCAGAGAACAGAGACATGGCTCTTTCATGCAGAAAAGGTGCACGGGACAAAATCGAAGGCACCATAATTTTTTTTATACTCCCAACCTTTCACATTTGATTATGGAGTCAGTTTAAATCCCTCTGCCCTCACTAGCTGGGATGGACTTCACACTGCTCCCCATCGGAAGGGTGCTAGTTATTTCAGCTACACTTTCCTAACATGAGAGCTGAGGCTCTGGGAATCTGCTCTGGGCTGAGACATGCACGGAACAAGGAGGGAAAAGGAAGTGCACATTCTGGAATTTAAAAGGGAGGTAGAAGATGAGTAAACAAACAAGGAGCTGATCTGATTATGCAGTCAAATTTATCATGGACAATAAAAAAATTGCCTTTAAATGTAAGGGTTTGGATAAATGAATACTCCTAGCAAGTGAATAAAATGTATTCAATTAACTAAAAACCTTGTGCACTTCTGAACTGAAGTGGAATCGACTGTAATTGATTTATTTGAAACCAGAGGTTAAGGACTGAATTAGCTAAGTACAACTGGGTATTTCAAGCCACTGACTTCTCAAATGTCAAATCCCTTCTATTTTAAATATTATTTCAGCTGCGGGGCATTGCTGTCCTGATGGCTGTTCCACCAGTTAAATCTCAAATTATATTAATATTTGATTTTTGGAGGGTGGGGTAAAATATGGTACAAAGAGGAGGGCTCTCCTTGTTCACGGTGAAAGAGCACCAAGCTGTATTTTGGTTCGCATGTAGGAATTAGCTTAGCGTGGCAGCAATGGTCTAACATTCAGCCACCATTCACCCTCGTTTCAACTGATATGGGGGAAAAAAATAACAACAGATTTTTGTTTAGTGTATAAAAGCATGACCTAGAATTTCACTGCTGCACCTCGATCACAATGTTAAAAATCATCCAAAGAATGCTGAAGTAATTAGCACGTTTTAGTAACTGCACATTGGTCACAGCAGAAGAGGCTGAACCGAACCTAGTCTGATTTCCATTATCGCCTGTAAAATCCTTCCTTAGAAATAATAGTAATAAAGAAATCTATGCAAGGTCATTTCATTTCTGGTTTTTGGTGGCTTGATAATGCAGCAGCAGGATACTTAAAATGCGCTCTCCTAGCATGAAGTAGCTAATTATATCTTTAAAACATTATTTATTATGACCTTATAATGTTCTAGCATAAGACTGCTTTATACATTGACCAGTGTAAAATGATTATATTGGGTACAGGCTTCAAAAAGTAACAAGCATCTGTAAATCCAGATATGAATGAATGGTATTTAATAAGATTGCTTTCGTTTAAAAATGAGTATTTATGTGTTGCTGTAGAAAGAGCAGCAATGTATTGCTGTTTATGAATGCTATTGTGCCTGAGGTTAGGATCCCCCACACAATCTGAGATGCAGCCAAGAAAAACAGCCCTGATAGACAATGCTTCACTTCACCTGCTACAATACTGTGCATTTCATTTATGTCAAGAATATGTACAGTTAGGGTTCATTCACCTCATTATTTTGTTACATCTACTTTACGGTTAACCAGTCTCTCTTGGAAATAATAAATGTTTTTTAAACAATTGCAGCTTTGCATTCAAAGGATCCACTTTCAATTTATAGAAAAAAATATTCACCATTTTTATAAACTAGCTGGCTCTCGAAAATAGAATTTAGACTCCACCAACTCTCTTTCTGCTTGGCAAGATTGATTTTACACTGCCTTCCATAAGTAGATTACCAAAGCAAAATGAAACATCTTGGGCTTTATCTAATGCTCTGCTTCACCAGCTCTACCAAACGTCAAAATATATGGGTAAATGTTAATTCTTTGTGCAGCTTTATTGTAAACACCTTCCTCTTAACCTCCTCAATTTCTGCCTGAGCAAAAAGGGGAAAAAAGGGAGAGAGAGAGAGAGAGAGTCACGGAGGGAAGAAAAGAGAGAGAAAAATCAGCCTCCACTACCAAAATATCATCAGCACTTAAAGGAGACCCTCTCTTTAAAATGCCTTTACATTCTAAACTGCATTAAGTCTCCCTTCCTATGATATAACATAATCCAGCCTGATCCTGACTTCACCTATCCCCCAGGCCAAAGAAAATAGATTCAAAATCTGAATTCTCACATGTTTTTATAGCCCATCTTCAAGACGTACACTCAATTTTTTTAAAGCGAACTTCCCTGTTTCACAACTGGTTTCCACAAGAAGAAACTCAAGATAAAAATTTCAGTCCCTTACAAACTGACACAGCCATCTCAAAATGTCAGTCTGTGCATTCCAGTAAAACACGAACCATCAATCAGAAATAATCTGTCTCCTGCAAGATTTCACTAAAGTTCACAACCGTGAGATGATTTTGCTGGCATAGACTACGGAGCTTTTCTTTTTTCTTGAGGGGGAGGGAGCACCCAGCTCTGATTTATCAGTACATAATTTTTTTCATAGCATTCATTTTCAGCATTTTCTCAGTCATGATTCTTTTTTAAATGTCCTTCTTGAGATGTGTGTTTTAATCTCTGCTCTCCATTAGGACAATTACATGTACAAAATTTTATAGGCTTATAATTCTGTATGCTGTATATAAACATAAATAAAAACCTAGAGGTCAACATAAATAAAATAAAACTTTTATTTTTTAAATAAAATTATGTTTTGGTTAAAGAAAAGATAGTGTGTCATTTTTGTTAGTAGTACAGACAATTTTTTATCCAAAAGAATACATTGTGCTTTATTGTGTCATTTGTCTGAATACAGACTCAGTGGAATATCTAAATGATACCCTGCTCTGAACTCCAAGTTGAAAGTAAGTTTTTATTATACTTGAGGGAAACAATGGGTTCAGCTGCTTATTGCAAGGAGCAATTGTCAAGGGAGAGTTAAACTCAATTACTGTAACCATACTGAATAAAAAATACTGCCAAGAACAAAAATACGCCTGGGTAAAGACAGCTACTGAATAAAAAAATCGACATAAAGCGTATCAAATATTTATTTATCTGGGCAACAAAGGACTATGATACATTGATAGGCATGGAAACTACTGCCGGCACAACTCAATACAATACAACTATAACTGCTTCCAATATGGCCAGTGGAAATACAGGATACCAGGTGGTCCCAAATGTTTGAAGTTCTTTGGGAAAAAAAAAAAAAGGAGTAAAATAAAAACAAAAGAAAGGGAGAAAGAAAAAAAAAAGAGGGGGAAAAAAGGAAAGTAAAGCTAAATCTTGTTTTAAAAGACAATATTAATTTATTGCTCTGTTGGTGCTTTCGGGAGAAGGACAGTGGATGAAAATAACTTTTTTCATTTTCCACAACACATAAGGGTTGTAAAACCACTAACATGTTTAAAAACCTTGCCAGGGTCCAACATCACTTTATTTTATCTTCAATGAGAAACTAAATGTCATACTAATTATATATAAAAATTATGGTTTTTTATTTGTTCAGCTGCTTCATTGTCGCTTTTAACATGCTACAACAGGGCTAAAAAGGATGAATCCCAGAGAAAAACCCCCAAAAAACCTCTGATATCTAAATAAGTACCATGAACCACATGATGAACTAAGAGGGGAAGATTTAAAACCCACTAAACAAGAGGTAAACGAGATCACCAGATAAATAAAAAAAGGCTTAAAACAGACTCACCATATTTACAATTCCCATTAAATTACACATAAATAAATATATACATACATGAACACTGATTCCCTTATATAATAACCGTGAATCGTGTTGCAATAGAAAGTTCAAGTTGGTCGCTTTACCTTGGACAGGAAAAAGTTCTACAACTGAAGATATGACATGGAACCGCTTGTGTTTTGTGTTCAAGTTTATTCACAATACTGATAAAATGTCATCAGTCCTTTTTGCCTTTTGTATGTCTGCTGTTGCTGTTGTACTTTTTCACTTGTTTTATTTTCATTTTTAGTATGGCTACAATCTTAACTGAAGTTTATGTAAGGGAAGGTGGTGATTCAGTCCGGTGAAGCTCATAGAATTTTTAAGTATTATTTATTTCTTTTTGTTTGTTTTTTTTTAATTTTTTAATATATTTTTAGAAAAAAAAGTCCTTTTCTTTTTTATTTTATTTTTTTGTTGGTTTTTTTTTTCTCCTTTTGTTTTATTTTAAAAAAAAGTTCACAAACTCAAGACAGAACTTTTTTTCTTTGCTGGCTCCGTCCCCCTGTTCTGTTCTCTTAGGCTCCAAACTGGGGTAAAACGATGGTGGCAGTGGGAAGAGGGGGGAAATTTAAGCAGGAGCAAATGGAAATGTGGATGCTGGGAAGGGGTGTGGAGAGAGGACAGAGCAGTCCTGCAGAGTCAGAGAACAGGACTGGCAGAAGGACGCTCATTCTGTTGCTGTAGCCTGGGGTGCTGGGTGCCAGGGAGAGGGAGAAGGGAGATGAATAGATCGATGCGCTATGAGGGGGAAGGGAGAGGAGTGTGTGGGAGGGGGGATCCTCACTTTCGGTGCTTCTCCTCTTTGTCGCCGCTTTTGGTGCTGTTGTCTGTGTGGCTGTTGGGGTTGTTGCTGAGGTACATTTTGTCCATGGCCTTGAGCGCCTCAGTGAGATAGTTCTGCAGGGCAGTGACGGCAGCACACACCGCCGGGCTCCCAAAGCCGTGCGAGATGAGGTTGAAGTGGGTCAGGCAGCTCTGGATGCCCGGCTCCAAAATGGGGTTGGGCCGCGAGTTCCCCAGGGGAGATCGGTCCTGAGCCAGCAGGTCGGTGAACTCTTTACAGATCTGTCTGTAGCACAAATGGAGCAGAGAGACAGAGGGAGGGAGGGAGGGAGGGAAGGAGGGAAGGGAAGAGAGAGGGAGAGAAATGAACCATCACTGGCAGCAGCAAAGCCCGTGCATTCTCCCTGCTAGACTGCACAAGCCCCTGGATCAAGGGGGCTCCTGCTCCGGAGTGCACACACTCTCTTGCTTCTCCCACTCCGCTCTATGCATCCTTCCCCCTAATTTTCACACTTCCCCAGCACGCACAAACCTCTTCCCTTCACCTTGCATGCACACATAACAGCACACCATAAATCACACCCTGGCCCCATCCAACACACAGGCAGACAACAGGAACAGGGAGACACATGCCTCTTGCCCCACCGCTCTCCATACCTCAGCCCTCAACACTCTCCACAAACACACATCCCTGCCCAGCCGGGATTTGGGGCACAAACACTGTTTAAAGTTCCTGGGCAGGCTTAACAGATGGGCTGTGATATCCAAAGGTAGGTTAAGGGATTTATTCACATCTTGGAAGATCCCTTTCTTTGGGGGGAACCAGAGAGAGATGTGGGCCTCTTCCTTCACAAGGCTAATACACACACCTATGTGTCAGGAAGAGTGAGTGAGGGCAGAGCAGGCAATTGAGGATTTAAATTAGGGTATTCTGAAACATTTATATATGTAAATCTCTATCTCCAAATCCAAAGGGACCTTTCCACAGAGGGGAAGGCTGACGCTAACCAGCGCCTGGAAATTTCCTTCCAGGGAGGTGAGAAGGGAGGATACGAGGGCATGGTGCAGAAGATAGGTTATATCACCCACTCACTGCACAAATGGTTGGAGAAATAACGCACCTTAGAGCAAGAGAGCTCAGGGGTGTGTTGAAACAGTTTGTATTCTAAAACCCGCATTAATGTCTTCCAGCCATAAAGCAGCTCCCATCTCCTGCTTGTGTCCTCTGGCACTGTGCCCTTTGATGACACCTCCATTGGTAATTAAGGGCTACCAAACAACCCTTTTAATTTCCAGCAAACATACCAAAACAATCATTTTCTTTTCACGCACCACCTGGAAGTCTAGGCAGCCCCATCAACGATAAACTCTGCTAGCATTTTAACTGCGTACAGATTGTCATTTAAAATATATTTTTAATATCCCTGTATTTGCTAAGTAACAGAGCTGCTTAGGCAGGAAGAACCATTGCTGATTTTAATGAACTGAAATCAGTTTAATGTGCCAGTTTTATTTTACTGTCAATGGGAAGCCTCCCCCTTCTACTTCAGTTGATAAGCTAAGTGAATAGGCCCAGAAAATGTTTTGCTTTGAAGAATTACTGCTTTTTCTGTAACTAAACATCCACCCTCAATTTTCACAACTCGCATTCAAGGTAATCTGTGCCAACTGATTTGATGGAAACCAAGCTGGGTTGCAGAGTTCTCCTATACAGGAGGGCCAACACACACCCTCACAACTTGCAAAGCCATCAACCACTGGTTATGCAGCAAACAAATATGTTCGCTAATAAAAGCCCCAAATCCGAGTTTTCCCCCCTCCCTCATTTCTAAGCAACATGCCAAAAAGTTAAATGTCTTACTTTGTAGCTAGAAGCATGTTTTTTCTTGTGACTTGCTCGTTTGGATCGGAATGCTGTCGGTTGAGAAATTCAGCTACTGCTTTGGCAGGAAATTCTGTCTCACAAACATACCCAAAATCTCTAGCTAGATGTACTGCTTCTCCTGAATAGGGAGGCACGGGTGGGGATGGAAAGAAACACATGGCTCATCAGTACACATCCCACAGAGGCAAAAGTCCATTTGAAAAAAACTCAAAAAAAACCCACTACATTCTACTTGGGCTCTTCTTCTCAAAGGCTTGGACATTTTCTCTTTGAAAAAGTTAGGGAAAGAAATGCTAATTACATCTTATCTTGAAGTTTTCTTTGCATCAGTTGAAGGCAATGCAAATGTGTATTTTCATGACAATTGTTACAAGTGAAATCTCGCATAAGAATTTTTAAAAGTTCACAATGACTAGCAGATACTTTTAGACAGACAGGCTCCATCCACCTAGAATGTGTGCTTCGATTTACATCTCCATACCTATGGAGAGCCATTTATGTACATTTTATTCACAGCTATTTACTCTGAAAATGTGTTTGCCTCAGCCACATCGCTATATTCTTTTGCATTGCATCAATGATTAATATTGATCATAATTACTCCTAGAGCTCTTCTAAATAAAATGCATTAAACAGCTAAGTGTTTAAAATTTAACTTGATCGCATATAATTATATGTTCACCCCCAAACAATTAACCATGAGAATTTTAGGGTCATTCCACTGAGTCTGTCTGTTTTGTTGATTTTCAAATCTTTGGTTTTAATTTCCTGAACCAGTTGGTTTTTACTGCAGGGCTTCCTGCCATTAGCTCTAGCTCCGGAAGAACGCATGCGCCAATTAGAGCTTCAAAGCCTCAGTCCAGTGAGCTTGTTTCCATAAAATGGAGCGGATCATAAACAATAACAGTACTCTAGAAACTGCCTCATCGCTACAGGACTCAGAGCCCCAGCAATGTTTATACTATCATCTCCCCAAAATTAGCCACCATCACCAAGTTATCTGAAGATCGGGCCTCTGGTTTTTGTTTTTTTTTTAAAAATCATTCTTTTCAAAGCCATTGTATGTGAAAGCCAAACAGAACAATAGATTACCATAAAACCTTCTCCATATTCATTAACATCACAAATAATGTTAAGCATCTACCAAATCTAGACTTTTTACAAGTTTTCCCCTCATGATTTTTTTACCACAGCGTGTCAATGCAATTGCAAAGCCTTTTCAGAAACACAAAGACGCGGTAATTTTCACGCAGTATAAATATAGTTTGTTCACTAATCCTGATGTTTAAAAAAATGATGCCTGGCATCATCGCACAGTGCTCTTTTCCCCATCTCTTTGCACATGAAACATTTTTCGCAGAATGCAAAGCGACAACAAAACAAATTCCTCCCTACACAACCAAACTTAAGCTGAACCTGGACAGCTCGGGCTGAGCTTAAAAGCACTTTACAAACAGAACCGGTCTAAAATGCAGTTGAACCCATACGTAAGGGGAAAGGAGAAGGATCTATTTGCAGGCCTCAGACATACTTTGTGTCAGCCAGCGTGACACAGCCACTGCTTCAAAACTAAATGACTGCAAACTCCTGAGCTCCCCACCTCCCAGTACAGACAGCATAGAACATCCCAAGGCATTAAAAGTAAGCTGCACCTTTTCTGGCCAAAGCAAAGCAGAGGAGAATGATATAGCCAAGGGAACATGTGTTCTGAAAATGAGAACCAAAAGGGAGTGGGGGCTGGTGGTGGTGCAACTTTGAGGCTTTCAGGACACCATTAATTCATGGCTGAGGTCAAGGATTCCCAAATTAATTCAGGAAGTAATGGTCACGCATTTCTTAAATGCAGATGTCAGAAAAGTTAAATGATTTACTGTTATGTGGCTGCAGGCTGAGGGAGAACAAGCTTAAAGTAGCTGCAGTTTCTGACATTTAAAATTGCTTGGTTGTCCACCTGTGGCAGAAGAACAACACTGAAGTATGAGAGGCTCTGCTGCCCGTAACTTCCAGCCTGATATTCAGGGGTCTCTTACGGGGCTAAGCCCACAATCCCTCTTCACAGTGATCCTTCCCGTGCTGCTCCCAATGAGATCTGCTTACTCCGTAGAGGGATTACTCATTTGAATGAGTGAGCAAGATGGGGCCCTGAAAACAGCTAGCTCGGAAACTTAAAAGCAAAGAAATGGTAGAACGCTTTGCTGAGTCTGCAGGACTCGCACAAACCCGTTTCAGGTTATAACAAAAAGCAAAGACAGACAATTAACCTGATCTTTTTTTAAGACACAGAAAATAACACCCTTCCAAATGCCAACAAGAAGCACTGACTCTGGGAAAGCAGAAAAAAAACCCCAAACGACTCAACACCAAGTCTTCTCCCATTTGGCAAAAGCAACAGGCACATTTTCAAAACAAGCCCTCCCAGCTCTTTGAGTCACTTACCCTCCACGAGTGATGTGAGCAAGGTAACGTTAGCAGCTTTACGCCTCCCGGCTGGCAGGTTTAGTCCTATTTTGTCCAGTTTCTCCCTCAGAGATCTCCCTCCGTTTTTAGACTTTGCCCTGCTCCACACAGAAAGGCATTGAGAAATGGGGCCTGGGGGAACACCTGCTCCTACTTTGGCTCCCACCCACACATGCCCCAACACATCGCCTTCCCATGGAGGGGAATAAAGGCACAAGGGACGGGATACATGGCTGTGGGTGGCCGAAGACCAACTGTTGCTGAAAGCTGAATCCCAGATATAGGGATGGTGCTTTGGATGTTTCCACGTCTAGAGAACAGGGGCCCTCACTAAGGTCTGGATCAGCCCCAGGGCTGATGGGGAGCTCTGAGGTGGCTGCCTGAGTTCCCAAGGTGCCATGGACACAGGGGCAGCTTCTCCCCAGGTGTGATAGGAGGAGGCCGATTTGTATGGCCGGCAGCCCCAGACCATCACCGCCCTCACACCAAACTCTACATGGCCCATCTGTGGCTTCTCAGCAGAGCTGGACTAAGCGGGGCTGCAGAGATAGGAGCTGCCTCAATCAATCCTGAATGCTATTCCCTGCCCAGGCACTGCCTAATTGCCTGGGTGAGCCCACAGGGTGCCCACCACTAAGCCGGTCATGGGGGTGCGTGCCCGTGGGGGGTGTTCATGGCCACGACGGGGGCAGGGACACGCAGGGGCCCTCACGGCGGGGCTCGGGGACCGCACGAGACCGCGCGTTGCCATGGCGACAGCGCCCGGGGCCCCTCCCGCCGCCCGGCCGCGCTGCCCCGCCAGCCGCGCGCGCCCCGCCCCCTAGCGGCGGCCGCCGCACTCCCCCCGCGCCACCGCCCCGCGTGGGCGCTCGTCCTCCTCCTTCCCTGCCTCCATCCCTCCCTCCCGCACGGCACAGCCCGGCATCCCGCCTCCCGCGTCCCCCCGCCCCTCACCTCCGGAGCACTCCGCCCAGCAGGGAGGCGTTGAGGCACTCGGGCGGCGACAGGCGTCTCTGCACTTCCGCCACCGTGACCTTGTACTTGGAGGTGGAGCTGAGCAGCGAGAGGCGGCCCGGCACCGAGCAGAAGACCTCGTTGGGGTTCACCACCCCGCCGAAGAGCGCGTCCTTGTTGATGGGGATGGAGGAGACGGCGTTGTTGTTAGACTTGGAGAGGGACACGGGGCCTGCAGGGAGGGAGGAGCAGGGAGGTGAGGGTGAGGAGCGGGCGGGGAGCCGGGGAGGGAGGAGGAAGCACCCGAGCCGCTCACTGCGGCCAGCCCCGGCCCCGCACCGCCCGCGGGGCAGCGGGGACGCAGCGGGGGCACCCCTCCCCTCTCTCGTCGGGAGGCGCAAGGAGGGAGCCGGACAACCCTCGACCCGCAGCGGGGAAATTGAAAAGAGCCCGCAGCGGCCCCCCGCAGCCCCTGTCGGGCGCCGAAGCCGCCGGGTGCCGCACGTCGGTACCGCCCGTGTCGGACGGGCAGTGCCCGGGCAGCGGCGCAGCCGGCAGGATGTGTGGCAACCCCGGGGCCCCGCCAGCGCACAAATTTAGACGTGGAAAACCCGTAACGCGGCGGAGAACCGGCACCCCAAAATATATCTTGGTCCCTGTCCGCCGGCGGCTGGCGGGGAGGTGCCCTGCCGCCGTTCGGTGCCTCGGGTCCCGGCCGCCTTCCCTTTCTGCTCTGCCTTAGCCCGCTCTGCTTGGCGGGCGCAGTCCAACCAAGCGGGGGGCTCTCTCCGTTTTGGATAGATCACTTGTGACATTAATAGCTCTGGGAAGGCTAATAGATACAACAGGAGTTAAACGAACTCTTGAGATTACTAATAAAAGAGCCAATTATCATGTCGACTTGGAAAGAGCATCTCTTAAGATTTATCCCTTGCACATCTAATTTGACGTGACAAAGGCTTTACAGGCGGGGGGTGGGGGGGTATGAAACTTCAGGTTCGCTGGCTGTACAGCGATTAGGGTTAGAGAGGAGAGTGCCTCTACTCAGCACCTCTTTCCAGTGGTGGCCTGGGGACCCAAATTCCAGGCGGCCGCGCAGCCATGGCACCCCTCAGAGCAGGCAGGAGCTAGCTACACCTTCCAGCCTTCCAGTTTTACTCCAATAGCATCTCACTATACAGCATCCAAACACAAAACCCATCACTTTCCACCGTTCAAGAACCTGCTTTGCAAAATGCCTTGTGCCACCTTTCCCAATCCTTCAGTTGTGGAAGAACGACGGGAAATGAAAATCGAGTGAAAAATGAAATAAATATTTTACACGATTTGGGTACCAGCTTCCAAGCAATCCAATTCCAAGTGAAGCAAGCGCACAAAGCCAACGAAAACCAAACCACCCTAACAACCGACAGACACCAGTTTCCAGAAACTCGCCCCTTGTTCTCCACCAGTCCACCTCATCACCGGCGTGATTTAAATAAGAAAACCCGGAGGACGGAGAACAACGATTTCACTTTCACAGCCCCGTTTACCAACAACGATTCGAATCCTCCTCTCAGCCAAATGCATGGGGCAAACCATGAAACCCAATTGTTCGCTAACGCACTAAAAGACCGGCTCGGATTTTCTAGATCATCTGCTAACATTTTTCCTCGTTAACGACAATAATGATTAAAATGCACGGCAAACGTGGCCATTTAAGAGGGCAGATTTTACCGCACATCGCCCGTTTTTCTTTGCTTCCAACCTTTCGGCCAACACTACATGCCAGAGGAAGGAGCGCGGGGCCGGGGGGCTGGAGGGGAGAGGGGGAGGCCGGGTAAGTCCTCCCTGCGAGCAGTCCCCAGCCTGTGACGACATGTTTGGTATGCGCAAGGAAGCGGCTTACCTTTCTTAATTACAGTTTGATCTGGGATGTTAATACCGGGGTCTTCTACGTGCTGCAACAAAAGGAACAGGCAGGGATGTCAGTGTACAACCACAACAAAAGGCAGGGAGGGCTGAGATGGGATGGGGTGCGGGAGAAGTTGTGTGTCGTCCCGTCCCCCCCCCCGCCCCCATTGCCGGGCACGGTGTAGGGAGGGAAACAACAGATCCTGCATGGAGGGAGGGGGGGAAGGGAAGAAGGAGATTGGGGATGGGATTTCCTTTATCGAGAGGAATCCTGCATCCCTCCCAGCTCTTTCCCCGATCCCCTAGAAAAATATAATAAATCACTCACACACCCCCGGGGCCCGAGTGGCCTTAAGCTTCTGAGGGCTCCCTCCTCCCGTCCCTTCTCTCCTCCCCGGGAAGCAGCCCCGGCCCGGCCCAGCCCTTCCCCGCCGCTGCGCCCGCTCCCGCGCCCGCGGGAGGGAAAGCACAAAGGAGCGCGGACCGGCGCGGGGCCGGGGGGGGTCCACGCACCCCGCGCAGCCCCGGGCTCCCCCACTATTGTCCCCTCGCAGGTTCCGCGGTCGCGGCTACAGCTGGGGTTCGCGCGGCGGAGTCACGACGTGATTAGAAAGTCAAATGAAATCATGTTTTCTAATTCCAAAAACTGACAGGCAATATAATGTCTGGCTGTGTTTACAAATTAACACCAGTGCTGCTGAGATAGAAGATTTCGCAATCGTTACAAAACCCAGGCATTACCATTTAAAAAACTATTACTTCCTTCTCTAGTCTTTGTCCAACAATAATACTGATTCTAACATTTTCCATTCTGTCTTGGATTTATGCTCCTGTTAATTGTGCCTGATCTCAATGATTCCGGGTGGATGGTACTAAGTTGCTTTATTACAGGTTTTATTATACTCAATGCTCTCATTTGTAACTTGCCTAAAGTGCTTCTGGATTTAAGTATAATTAAATTGAGAAATGTTCAGAAATGACTACTGCTGCAGTTCTTGTGTTTTAACTATATGGGGAAATATGATCCCTTTATGCATGCACCCTAAACCCATAAAGTAAATGTAGTGTGGCATAATACTTTTATTTGTGTTATTTCTACACATATTCCGTACAGGGAGGACTGTTAAGTTTAAAATCCCACAGAGATATTTTTGATTAAATAATTTTCACCGTCTACTTGACTTTCTTAAATATTTAGCAGTTGTTTTTATTAAAGGTTAACTGTTGCAGCAACAGAAAAAAATCAAAAATTACCCTCCCGAGTCAGATTTCTGTAAAGGATTATTTTTTTTTTTAACTAGATAAAATACTCCTAAAAGATACACCTTCTTATTTTGTACTCTCTTTCATGAAGCCTGCTGATTCAGTCTTACAGAGAAAAAAAAATGGTTAGGCTGGCTCAAGGATTTAAAGCAGATGGCATTTGGTTTTCACGAAGTATAGCAATGCTATTAATTCATAGATCTGCAGAGGAGGCTTCCCGAATCAGCCCACTGCCATAGAGCACAACTGAGGAGAGGGAGAATTCAAGAGAACATTTTAGGTCATGTTCTTCCTACAGCAATCAGGGGCTTGCAGTCAACAAATTAGTTTATTCTTGCGATTGCCTCCATGTTATTTTATATCAAGTTTAAAGAATTGACCTGCTTTTAACGGATCCAAATTGCTTACTAAATCCTCCACTTTGGAAAACGTATGCGTTTATTGCAAAACTGCTAAACACAACCAGCAATTTTCTGTGGCTAATTTAGCCAGATGAGGGCTGTAATAAATTCACTATTTTCCCCGAGTATAATTTACAAAAGATTTCAAAATGACCCCCAAAAATAGGTAAGTTCATCTGAACATTATCCTTGCAACACGAAACTGTACTCATTAAACTGTCAGCAAATATATTGTTGTAATATTTGATCCTGTAATTTGGGATGGCATTTCAGCAAAAATCACATCCAGATACCACAGTTCCCTCCTCCTCTTTCCTCCTGCAAGTCGAGCAGCTTCAGTCCCTCAGCATGAGCTCTGTGGGCTTTAATAAATTTATTGCCATGTTCTAATTCCATTTTTGGGGAGAAACCCAGAAAGAAGAACTTTGATCATAACCTATCATGTTGCATAAGACCACTTTCCTAACTGAACAATAGCCCTGGCTTGCTTTGTAAGTAGCCTGTGCACTAATGTCATGCTTAATTAGAAATCATTTTTAAAGTGTGTACTCATCGATAACAGAATTAGGTCCCCCAAATAATACATCCTCCAATAGGCTCCCAACATTTAATTTAATATAGGGTGTAGCAGGTCTGACTCGAATTCGATAACCTATAGGTAATGATTTATGAGGTCATCCCTTTGCACCGCTACTAAAAGAAGGAGGCAGCATTTTACTATACCTCTTCCCTGATTTGTCAATTAATTCCTTTAGAGAAGAGGATCTGCCCATACCATCTTATAACTTTGGATGTGGTTATCCCATATGCCAATCCTGTAATCATGGCAAACCAATTTTTCCTTCTTAGGCCACTTTACCCCACTTTCCCCCCATCCCCCCTTTACATTTGTGAGATCTCGTTAAATGTCCTCACAGGCATTTCAGACTCATGTCTTTCCCAAGGCAGTAAGAAATCCCCAAATCCACGGCCCTGTGGTGATATTATATATTCTTCCAATCGTAACAGCTTATTGTCATTGAGAAGGAAAGATATTGTTAACGATGACAGTAATTTGATTTATTTATATTTTAGTGGGCAAGTTAGCGGGGAGGCGTCGTGCAGGGACGAGCTGTGAGAACCTTTTGTTCTAGGTGGGGGTTTCACTTTTCCCTGAGGGGGGGAGTTCTCTTCTTCCCTCCCTCTCTTTTTTTTTGGGGGTGGGGGGTTGGCTCCCCTCCCTCCTTCTACCCCCGACGTTGAGCTCCGGCGGTAAGAGGGAGGAGTGGGCCCTGGGGCGGCCCCTTGGCTTACCGGCACGTCCTCGATGGCGTGGGGGATGGAGTGGAGGGGCAGGTCGGCCAGCCCCGAGCCCAGCCCGTGCGGGGCGTGCAGCAGGTCGTCGTGCCGCCGGTAGTCCCTGCGTGGGTCGAGCCCCGAGAGCTGGTGGGGCAAACCCCGGTGCGTGTGGAGCAGCCCCGTCTCCTGGCTCTGCCTCTGTCCCGGCCATCCTGGATGCTGGGGCTGTGGCTGGGCATGGAGGGGGTTGAGGCTGTACGGGTCGTTCACGTGGGAGTAGGGGTCCTGAGACTGGGGGTAGATGGGCTGGTAAGGGGGGGGAAAGTAAGGGGGCTGGAAGTCGGCGTTGGGGGTGTGGGAGAGCGGTGGGGCGCTGGTGTAGGGAGACTGACCCACGGTCCCCAACTGGGGTAGCCGGGCTGTCCCGTTGCTGGTACTGTCGTGGCGCTCCTGAGGTGGGGAGCGGGAGCGGGGGGGCGTTGGAGGGTGGAGGGGGGTAGAGGAGGGGGAGGAGGGGGAGGGGAAAGGAGAAAAGAAAAACAAAGATAATATCAAACTGATTCTCCTCAAAATCGGCTTGAAAATTTCTTCTATAGGGCAATGATGGGCAAATCATCGTCTCCGAGGCAGAGAAAAGCAGATCTGGAGATCTGTCTGCCTCTGATTTCCCTTCCCAAATAATTAAGGGGCAGTCTCGCTTTTTAAAAAACAATAATAACGGCAATAATGATAACAGCAATAATAGCAATAATTATAACAGGACTGCTTATAATAATTAATAAAACATTGCGGCGGTACAGGGTGGATTCACAACAGATCGCGCCCCTGCATTTCAGGAGCAGGTATTTCCCACAAATAAAAAGAATAATTCACAAGCAGGCGTTATTGAAATAATAATTCTGCCACAACCCAAAATCCTTCCTCTGGCCCTTAATAGAACCGAGATAAATACTGTCGCTGAGATTACCGATCGCGTCCCAAGAAAACCCTGCAAAATCCAAGCCCACTGCCATTTTGTTACCAGAAGACGCCGAAATAGGCTCCAAACAAACCGGTCGTTCCCCCCAAGAGTTTTAGAAATGTTTCGGAGCGAAAGCACTGCCGTGGTCCCCCACCTACGGGGAGAGCCGTCCCGATGCTCGACCGAACCCCGGGCTCGCCAGCGTGCGATTTCGGAGCGCAGCGGGCAGCGGCGGCCCGGCCGCCGGGGAAGCGGAGGAATGCGGCAGGCAGCCGGGGGAAGCGCCGCCGCCCCGACGGGCGAGCGGCACCGGAATGAGCCCGGGCGTTTCGGCACGGCTCCGCCGGCTCTCGAGGCCGGGCAGATGAGCCCACATGAACGTCTGGGGAAAAAGGAATGGCCTCCACGGAGGAGGATTCGATGGAAAGAACCACGATCCCGAAAAAGGGAAACGAGAAAGCGAAAATATTACGTTTTGCAGGTGGCAAGGTGAAGGAATCGAAGCGGTAGGGTCCAAGCAAAGCCTTTTGCCGTTCGCTTAAAGCAGACCAAAAAAAAAAAAAAAAAAAAAAAAAAAGGGAGGGGGGAGGGGGAGGGAAGAAAAGAAAAATAAAGAGAGAAGGGGGAAAATGTAAACCACCGAATTTATAAAAATGAAGGAAAGGAAAAAAGCCCTCTCCGGAAAGCTGGGTGCGAAACCCCCACTGCCACCGCCGACAACAATAGCAACACCCAGCGCGCACCGAACCCCCTCTGAGAGAAACGTGAAGCAACTCACCATAGCCGAAAAACTGTGCACTAACATCTGCGAAGAGTCGGGGGTTACAAGTCAAGGTAGAAAAAATAACGAAAAGGCAGAGGAAAGGGACCGGCGAAGCGCGCAGCCCCCGGTGGAGCCCCGCGGGTGCGGGCGCGGCGCGGGCGCGGAGGGAGCGCGGCCGGAGCCCGGCGCTAGGCGCGGGCGGCAGGACCGGGGCGCCGGGGCTGCTCCTGCACCGCGGGCGCGCCACGATAATCCATCAGAACTTGCACCGATTTCTGCTGCCCTTCATCGAGTGTTCCCAAGGCGAGCTCTCTATCCTGGCGCGGTGTGAGGAGTCAAAGTTGGTTTCTTTTTTTCTTTTTTTTTTTTGTTTTGGTTTTTTGTTTGTCTGTTTTGCGCTTTTTTTTCCTTTTTTTTTTTTTTTTTAGCGTGTGTGTGTTTGTTTCTTAATCCTTTTTTTTTCCTCTGACTCTTTTCTTTCTTTTTCTCCTTTGACTTAGCTGCTGCTTCACTTGAGCTCCTAATAACAGATCTGCTGCCTTCCTGGAGACTCCTAATAGCAGATATTCATGACTATTAATATTACACGAACACTTAATAAGGGAAGAATGGCTGGAAATCGAGCGTGAAGCGAGAAGGCAACTCAAGGCAGAGCCTGTTCTAAATGACGTCCATTGAATGAAGAATCAGTGTATCTAATCAGAGATGGGGGAGAGGGAGAGGGAGAGAGAGACAAAAAGGGAGAGAGAGGGAGCGGGAGAGAGAGAGGGGGCACATGCTGCTGCGTCTGACGAATCACAGGAAAGGGGCAACATTTTAAAAGGTTGCAGGGCATGCAAAAGTGAAAGAGAAAGAGATCCGGAGAGAGGGAGAGGGTGGGAGCCAGGAGGGGGGTGCAGAAGGGGGGTGGGGGGGGGGGGGGAGTGGGAGAGACGGGCAGGAGAGAGGGGAGGGGGCGCGGGATCTCCCCCCTTCCTTCCTCACCTTCGCTTCGCTTCCCTTCCCTTCCCCCCGGCTACCGCCTCCCCATGTCCCCAGCCCCGCAGTCCTTCGCGGGCGCACCTCGGGCTGCGGCTGCTGCGCGTAGCCGGCCTCAAAGCCCAGGGAGAAGAGCGGCTGCTCGCTTCCCGCTTGGTTCTTGCTGCCCTCGGCCGCACCGCCGCCGCCTTTGCGCGGGGTGGGCTCCGCGGGCCCGCCCGCCGCCGCCGCCCCGTCCATGCCTCGACGGCGCCCCGCCGAGGGGCTCCCCTCGCCGCTGCCCCCGCGGCGGCCGCCCCGTGCCGCCGAGCCGGCTCGCCTCCGTGCCCCGCGTCCCGGAAACCGGCTGGGAAAGTTTTTTTGGGTGTCTCCCCCTCTGGGTGTCAGCCCTCCTCCTCCTCCTCCTCCTCCTCCGGTTCGAGCCCAACGCCGAGACCAGCGGGCGCCCGGGGCGGGGGGGCTGGGGAGCCCAAGGAGCATCCGCCGGGCTCCCCGCGGCCCCCCTCTCGGAGGATCCGGGAAGAGACGGGGGAAAAAGGCAGGAGGCAGCAAGGCGGGGAGGGAAGGAGGGCGGGAGGGACGCGGGGGGGAGCGGGAGCCGGGTAAAGAGGCAAGGCGAGCGCTTCTCCCGGCCCAGACAAGCCGGGGCTCCGGCGCAACCCGTCGGACTGGCTGTGCAACTCCCAAACAACTCCCTTAAAACAGGCACCGCTCCGCTCGCCGCCGCCGCTGCCCCGCCGCAGCCGCCGCGCCGCCGGCGCCCGGCCCCACGCTCCGCCCGCCCGCCCCGACCCCCCGGCGCTCCGGCCGCCCCGGGCGCTGAGCGCGGCTGGCCGAGCTTTCATGCCTTTTTTCTGGGTTTATTTCTGCTTATTTTTTTTTCTTTTTCATTCCTTTGTTTTTTTCTTTTTTTTTTTTTTTTTTTTTTTTTTTTTAATTTTAAAGGCAGGTCCTACCCCCGGCACGGTACAGCCACCCTCTTTTCCATCCTCTCTAAAAGTGTCCTCGCACCCGCTCCCGAGGTAAACACGGAGAGTCAACCCCACACGTACGCAGAAAATCCGGCGGGTTCGAGGAGCGGCTGCTGCTCCCTCCGTGTTTGGTAACACCTCGGTGCGAAGTCCCATTAACGCAAGGCAACAAAAACCATTTGCGATGAAATCCACACGCTCGCACGTGTGCAAACTGAAGACCGGTCCTGAGGGGAGGGAGGGGAAAGAGGCACGCTTTCCACCCGAAATGCAGCTGAGGAATATGTGACTTTTTTTCCGGGTTGTAAAAAAATTTTAAAAAAAACCAAAACAGAAACAAAAAAACCCGACCCACCCAACCAAAAATAATAATTACAAAAACCCTAAACAACCCACAAACTCCAACACCCCTGACACCTCATTCATAGAAATCAAGCACCCGCCAACGAGCAGATCTAAAAGCTCAGCTCCCGCATCGGGAGACAGCTTCATCTCAAACTCCTCGATCTGGGACTAGATCGCCAAGTCACTTAGTCGGCGCTGAGCCTGCCGAGTCCTCGGTCCCTTTCCTAAACTACAGCATCGCCCAAAACAGCGTCAGGTCGGACGGGAGAGTGCCCCCTTCGACCCAGAGATGCATGTCGGCAAGGCTCCGCCGAGGCTGGGGGGATCTTCCCGCGTGGGTCACGACCAAATAACAGCGTTCACTTGCAAAGTAGAGTCTTTTATTGCGCGGTTTGAACGCACTGCACAGGCAACTTTTTCGAAACGGGTGACAACAGTATTCGTTGGTTTGAGACTAGGCATGGGTCCTGGGCATCACTCTTCTTTTTCCCCTTCTTCTCCTTTTTGTCAGATTAAAAGACACTCGCCTCTTTCTAAAAATATGGATGCACACACAGACACAGAGAGAGATGCGCGCACACAATCTGTGCTGAACGGCTCCAAAACCGAATGAGGTGGGTTTATTTTTTTTTTTTTCCAAGCAGTTAAATTACTATATCTCAAACCCGTAGGAATGTGGCCCTGAAAATTTGGAGGCTGGGGGAACACTGCTCCCAAACCCGTGATTTCAGTTAGGCAGCTGACCCCTGTAAATTTGTGCAGCTCGGTATAATGAACCCGCAGATATATCGAGATATATCGAAAAGGCTGCATTTAAGAGTCGGTCCTGAGCCAATTTATTGGGATGCCTCGGGTACCTAGAGAGCAAGAATGATTCTCTTCCCTTTGTCTCTTTGCCTTTTCATTCATTCATCTGTCCACTCATTCAGCCAGCCGCCTATCCATCCATCCATCTATCCATCCATCCATCCATATGGATGAGTGTAGCATCCTACAAGAGCCTTATCTATGGAGGATCTACCTATAGACCAGGCTGCTTCTGGATCCTGTTTGCCTTTCCTCATACACTTCCGACAAAGCCGTGTTTCCACAAGCCCCGAAGTTCCTGGGGAAGGACCCCAGCCCTCTCCGGCTGCAGGACCGCAAGGAAGCCTGACGACGGAGTAGAAGTTTTCCTAAACGAAATTGAGAGACGGAGGGATGCTGAGGTCTCCCGCTTGCAGCTGTGGGGCCGGGGCTCTGCCCGGGCCCGAGGGAAGCGCTTACCTCACATTCCTCATACTTGATATTATCCGTCAGTTTCCAAAGCATTTTCATGGATTGGCGTGAGAGAGAGGATTTGGTTCTCCCTGCCTTGCCTCTCCCTACGGTGGCGGTGCCGGGCGGCGTGGGGAGCGCGGCTGGCGGAGGCTCGGCAGCGCTCCCGTCCGCGCTCGGAGATCTCCCTCTAATGGTGGAAACTTTTCCCTTTTCCAGCTCTTTACCCACAGTCTAATCGCCTCATTAGCATATCAACAACAGCCCAATTGCTCGCCAGCACAACAACCTGCAGCGATGGACACAGGTAGAAGGGACCCACGAGCAAAAAAAAAAAAAAAAAAAATTAGCAACAACAAAAGCTTTCTTCGACCTGCCGAGCCCCGGCGCGGGGGAGTCAGTGGGCCCTGCCTGTCTGCCCCCGAGCCTCTGCCTGCCAGAGGGGAGGAAAGTGGCCAGCGAAATCAAAGAGGCTACCGTCCGATCTGCAGAGAGTTTAGGGCTAGCCATGAAGCCACCCCATGAGATTTATCTCTCCCCCACCCACTTTTTTTCCTTTTTTTTTTTTTTTTCCGCGGGGATTAAAGAAAGCAAAGCAAGGAGAAACGACACTCGAGTCCTGCTCGAACGAGGTTATTGTCTGCGGAGGCTTCTGTTGCCCTCTGGATTTGGCTTTTTTTGTGGATATTTTAAAAGCGTCTTTCCTTCACTAACTAATTTTTTTTTTCTTCTCGGCTCGGTTGGCTATTGGTCTTCAAAAAAAAACACCACCCCAAACAAATCCAGCATTATCTCCCAAATAGAAGTGGGCGAGCGGTAAACTGAATGTAGCAGGAGCCAAAAAGTCTTTTGCAAGCACTTGAGCAAAAGGACAAAACAATGACCACAATAAAACTTTGATACTTTCTTAGGTGGAGCGCTTCATTTGCTTAACAATATGCTGCTAAGAGAGCGCTCAGGCCGCCCTCCTGGGGGGCTGCTTCTACACCCTTCCCCTCTTTTATTTCCCCGAGTGCCCAGCCTTGCTCCATCCCCAGAAGGCTTCGTTTTTCCCGTTTTCCTTCTTCCCCCCTCCCCCCCGCCCCGGGTGATCCCTCGCTGCTCAGAAGGGCGAGGCATTCCCCTCTCCGTGGGGCTGGCGTGTCGGGCCTGGCGCAGCTCCCCACGCTAGCCGTGTCCCCAGGCGTCCCCAGGAGCCGGGCATCCCCATGGCTCCCTGTGCACCTGGCTGCCCTGCTGCTCAACGAAACTTCCTTTTGCCGACGGCAAAACCTGCCTCGTCGGCCTGGAAGACCCTCCCGGGGCCACCCTCCCCCCCGCCCTCGACGTCGGAGGAAAATTTACTGCCTCTGGGAGCAAATGGCCCCTGCACTCCGATGGGGGGCCGCAGTGGGCCCTCGGGGGCCCGGCCCACATGTCGCCACGCCGGGAAGGGTGGCAAAGCCTCCGGGCTCCCGGGACTGCTCCTTCACGCACGCAAACATTCATGTCCCCAAAACGGATTTTTTTTTTCTTTCCCCTTCCCCCCTCCTCCACCATACTCCCACCTCCGATGCTCTTTTTCACCAGCGCTTTTGTCTGCCATTGGCAGGAGAGTAAATTGTTGTTTTTACTCCCATTGAGGTTCAAATAGAGCTGGCATATTAAGCCTAGTTAATGCCCCGGGGGGGTGGGGGGAGTGCTGGAGATGAGAAAAAGAGGAGGGAAGGGGGTTGACGAAGGGGCCCATCGCCCCTTAGCGCCGTCCTGTCTGAACCGGGGCGGTCGGGAAAGCCTCCCACACGGGACAGCCTCCCACCTGCGGCTGCTCGGGACTCCCGTGGGCCAAAGGCCTGACCCTTTTGCCTTCTCTCGCCAGGCCCGGGCCGGTGGAGCGCAGCGTTGCGAGGGGAGGGGGCGGTTTTCCCCGAGAGATCCACACGGGGCAGCGGGAGGCGGGTCCGCGCGGCCCGGCCCCTCCGGCCAGGAGCGGCGAGGGGGGCCCCGCAGCGCCGAGGAGAAGGACCAAGGAAGGCCCGCGTGTAAGGAAAAGTCGGGAATAGATTTCAAGGCAGATAACCCATAAATACGATTGTGCAAGAATTGATTTCAGTGAAAGAAAAGAAAATCTTCTTTTGATCACTTCCTCGCACTGGTCTGATAAAAAGATGTTAGCAGATGTAAAAATAAATTCAATATTTTTGTTTACTTTTTTTTTTCCCCACCTTTTTTGTTTTTCTTGGTTTTTTTAGACGACTTGCTGCTACCCTAAAGAAATAAAAAATAAGGTAGTCTGGGGAAAGACTTAGTCGAGAGATTTGAAAAGTTGGGAGCAGAAAAAGAAACTAGGCTCCCATCTGGAACTGGACTGTCCTGGGGAAGAAGTAAATTTTCAAAAAGTCAATTTTTCCAAGAAAATCCCGTGCTTGAACAGGACGGCGCATCTTTCCTTTCATTAGTCGGCAAACCGCGGTCATCCGGCCCGAGCGGACGGGCATCACGGCGCTGCAGGGTTTTTCGAGTGTGTCCCGGTTTTGGAGCCTCCGTAACTCCACACGTGTAATCTCGGCCCTGGTGCTTGTGGGTCCCCTCGGGTCCGTGGAGCCGGGTGAGGCCCCGGCGGGCCGCGTGTTCCCCGCCTGGCCTCTTTCTCTGGTGGGTTCTGCTTTTCCCTTCAGCTCTTCCCCGCGGGTGTGCTTTCCACGGGCGCCCCCGGCGCATCTACTGCCGGGTGGGACCCGGCAGAGTTATTTTTCCATGGGACAGGCTGGGGTGGGAGCTCGTAGAGAGGTTTCAGCTCCCGCGACACGTCCCCGATGCGCGGCGGGTCACGCGTGGGGTCCCGCCGCGTTCCGTGGGCAGCCCCCGGGCTCCGCGGCAGGTCGGCCGCCGCCAGCCCCGGGCACAGGGACGCCGGGCGGGCACACACCGCCCTCGGCCGGCCCACGCTGTCGGGGTCGTGTCACCCGTGGCGGCGGCGGAGCAGCCCTCGCCCCTCTCGACCGCAGCCCACCGCTCTCTACCTGTTGCACTCGGGCCTCACGAGTGGCCGCGGGCAGCCCCCAGCACCGAGAGCCGCAAAACACCCAACCCCAGCGTCAGGCTCCCTCCGGGCCCGTCACCTTTCTCGCTCCAGCCCTGCCTCCCGTCCCAAAATAACAATAAGCCCCCCCAGGGCAGAGGGTCACCTTACCTGCCATTCCCCCATCTTGGCAAGGATAGACATCCTGGCTGCGGGCTCCGAGTCCCCAGGTCCCTGCTGGTCATGGACTGCGAGGGCAAGCCACTCGCCTGGGACGCCTGTGGGTAAATCCTCCCCTTACCTGCGCCGGGACTCTCTCACCTGGCCATAAAGAGCTGGGTGCTCCCTGCCCGCGCCTGCGCGCTGCCACCGCGCTGCCTGCGCGCTGCCCCCCGCCACCGCGCTCCCACCGCGCCCGCCCGGCCCCGCCGCTCCCGGGGAGACGGCGGCGGTGCCCCCCGGAAGGCTCCCCAGCGTGCCCCGGGCGTCCTGCAGCCGCCGGACGCCTGCCCGCTTCGCCATGGTGCCGTGTCCCGGCGCTCCCCCAACCCCGAGCAGAGGGCAACTCTGTCTCTGTCCGCCCGGGTGCCCGCCCGCGGCCAGGGGGGGGCGGACGAGGCCCCCGAGCTTCACCTTCCCCCGGGGGGCCAGTAGGTTACCTCGGGGACAAGTCGTCAAGGAGTACATGGACGTAGTAGTAGTAGTAGTAGTAGTAATAATAATAATAATAATAATAATAATAATAATAATAATAATAATAATAATAATAATAATAATAGTAGTGACAACAACATCAGTAGCCCAGAAAGGCAAAGCACCGGGAGGGCTGAACTAGCCCAAATGGGTAACGGAGGCACTGCTAATGGCCAGGGGAGTCCGGGGAGAAACAAAGACACCCCATCCAGTGCAGACGGTCTTTCCAGCCCCTGGTACGGGGGCGGCAGCGGCCGGGGTGATGCGTCACCAGGCTGGCCGGGGTCTGTCCCACTGGGCTGAGTGGGAGCGGCGTGGGGTGAGGGATGCAGCGTTCCCCCGGGGGAAGCTGGCCTGCGATAGCCTGTGGCCCTTGGGCCTCCCCACGTCCGTACCCCTTGCCCCGCCCAGGTTTTGTTGGTTTTTTTTCCCTCGGGGATTCGAGTGCCGAAGTGCCCTGGAAGCTCGCCAGTGTGTCGCGCAGCCCTGATTTCACACTCCGAAAAAGTCAGGAAGCCTGGACCCTGCCTCATTTCCAGGGGCTGGACACTGGGGGCGTGGGGAGAAGCAGTACTCCAGCTACAGGATTTTGGAGAGGGATGCAAACAATTTCCACTTCGCAATTGCACAGCAAGCCCTTTCACATTTCAGAGACAGGTGAACGGGGCATCATGTCCCACGTATGGGACAGCCTGAGGCTTCCTGGGTGTCGGGGTGCGTTGTCACCCACCAGTGAGGCTGCGTTGGGTTGGGTCCTGGGCTGACGCCAGTCTCCAGTAGAAGGAGGGGAATCACACCCCCTCCCCCCACCATAAGGGCTTGGATACAAGGACCTTATAGATGGAAGTTTCAGCCCTGCGTCCAGGCAGGTGGGAAAAAGGGAAGCAAGAGCTGGCACCCGCAGCCACTGAATCCCGGGGGAACGCCGCGGGCAGTTGAATCGTCGACTCCTGCGGGGCTTCGCTTCTCATCCACCGCCCCAGCGAGCCGGGGTCGGCGGAGGCCGGGCCCCCTCGGCGGACACCGGCGGCTCCCGCGCGTCGGCGGGGCGGGGCGCGGGCAATGGGCCGTGCGAGGCGCGCTTCGCACCGCCGCTCCCAGCGCCGGCCCGCGGTGTACAGTTAGCGTCAAATTACAGCAATTAACCGGGCACCGGAATTTAATTACACAGCCCTGCCCCTTTCCCACCCCCCCCCCCCCTTCGGTCCTGGGGAGCCTCCTGCTCGGGGACGACGCGGAGCAAAGACGGCCCCGTGCAAAACGGGAAAGGGATGGGGAAGATGTACGGAGATTTCGTGGCTCCGGGACTCTGCTGCCTCTCCTTTCCCCGCTTGCTGCTCTCCCTACCCCCTCGAGCCCTCTCCAGGGGGCGGCAATTTTGGCCCCGTAACGATTATTTTAAATGCCAGCTTTTATTATTACTATTTTCTGGAGAGGGATGGGGAATTAATTCGATTTTAAGTTGGCCTTCTGCAAAACGTTCCCAGTAAACTTGAGTGCCACATTCTTCCCGGTAGGATCTTTCCCTTCTCCCCATCTCCAGCGCTCCCCACACAGGGTTAAATCTCCGGGCTCAGGACCCGGCTCCCACAGCCCGGCTCCCGCCCCGCGGCACTTGGCAGAGAGGCGGCCCGAGCGCAGCCCGCCCGCGGGGCGGGAGCCGGGCTTTCGGGGCTGTGGGCAGCCCTGGCTCGCATCGGACTCATCCGTGCTCTTTTTTTTAGCCTAGGGGAGGAGGGCATGGGCTGGGCGCGCTGCGGAGCCCGGGGTTGTGAGGCTCTGCTTTTTCCCTCCCTGGGGCATTTGGTGACCGCACTTCGGGGATGAATTCGACTTCCCTGGGCCGGGCGTTTAGAGGACGCCTTTCCCTCGCAGACTTGAAGGCACACCCGGCCCGTGTAGGGGACTGAAATCGCCGCACCCTGAGCTACTGTCACCCCTGAAGTGCCAGCTCTGTCTCGCCCTGCCGCCTGCCTCCTCCCTGTGCCAAGGGAAGCTGAAGCTCAAGCACCTTCTCTCCTCAAACAAAACTGTCTTCTAGCGCGAAGACATGTGCGGCTTTTTTTCTTTTTTTGTTCTCGCCCCTCTATGTCACACCGTGTGGTTCACAGCTTGTAGTGATTTTGGCAGGTGGCTCCGAGGGCGTCATCGCGGAGCTCTGTGCCCTCTGAGTTATTTCCGATGGACGCGGCCGTCCCTCCCCGTGTGTCACAGCGCGGGTAGCACAGGGGGCAAAGCCCTACCCGCTTCCCTTTCCCTTCACCGGCAGCATCCTTGTGGCTAAACCCCTCCACGGATCTCTTCCCAACGAGAAAGTAGAGATGCCCTTGGGAGGCATTCACCTTCCCGGCGTCGAGGTTCCCCAGCCGGTCTGAGTTACCGATCTCATCCCTGAGTATCCCCACCAGCCCGGCTCCCAGATGCCGGACAGGTCTTTCTTACTCCCTCCTGCCTGTTCTGCCGGCCCCGGGGGCGAGCCGCAAGATAAACCCGGCTCCTGATTCCCTGCGGGGAGTTTAGGCTTGGTTACTCTTCTCGCTGTTGCTTTCCAGTTCTCCCTGCCCCAGTGCCGCCCGGCTGGGGAGAGGCTCAACGCGGCTGATTTCCGCCGGCTCACTGACACATAAATAGCTTTTCTTCTTCTTCTTTTTTTTTTTTTTTTTTTTTTTTTTTTTTTTTTTTTTTCTTTCTCTAAAGTAGTTTTTGGCAGTGCCCGGTCTGCGCCCGTGGGGCTACTTGCAGCTGAGGCGATCCCAGGGCTGGCAGAGGCGCCCGCTCCGCGCCGCCCGGGACGGACGCTCCACGGTGGACGGGGGCTGCGGCCGGCAGCGGGGTGGGCTCGCTCCCCGGCGGGGTCGGGAGGAAGCACCCCCCGCCCCGTCCTCCGCCCAGACCGAACTCCCGGCGTCGGTATTTTCGGAGGGAGAGAGAAGTTCAGGTTAGTGTGGGTCTGTCTACCTCGGCTTTAAGAGGCTGGGGGAGAAGCGGGACAGCCTCTGCCCCCGGGATGAGTGTTGTCTTCACTCTGGGCACGGGGCATCTTCCCGGGTTCACCTTAGAGCAGAGAGTGGAACAGAAAGAAAAAGGCAAAAACCGGCAGGACATACAAACAACCCAAACACATCAAACCCTACAAAACAAAGACAAAAAAAAAAAAAAAAAAAAAAAAAGGAAAAAAAATACAGACACTCCCCGCCCTTTTTCGCTCGCACTTTGCGATCCAACACGATTCAATTACTTTTGGGAGGCCGGTGCCGGAGAAGGGGAGGTGCTCTGTCTCGGGTGTTAGCGGAGAGGTTTTTCCTCGGTTGATTTGGGAGTCTGTGTTTTGTTTTTATGCCCTACTGTGGGGGGACGGGCCTCCGAGCAGAGCAGTCTCAACCCTGCGGCCAGTGGAACCGGGAAGCCCTTCCGATGAGCGACTTGGGATGTTGCAAAGGAGAGAAAAGAAAGAATAAGAGAAGACATCCGTACGCGTGCACCTGTGACCGCCTTGTCCACTGTGCTGTCTCCCGGCTATTCAGTTTAGCAGAGTTTGGGGTTTTTTCAAGCCCGTTTCCCACAGGAGAGAAGCTCACCGAATGCAACAGGTCGCTTCAGCTGCTCCTGGGACCTCACGAAACCAAATGCCCCTTCCCTGTCCTTCCTCCTCCGGCCCCCCCCCCCGTCGCGATTTTGCTCCGGGATACGCTTTGAAGGGGGATGTGGGACGTCCCGCTTGGACAAGACGCGGAGCCGTCGCCCCTGCGCAGCCTCTGCGGAGGAGCGGGAGGAGAAGGATGAGGATGCTGTGACCCTGAGTTACGACACTGTGGTACCTTTCCGCGCGTCTCTGCCATTCCCCCTCACACCCCACACCCCCTTCCGAGACCCCTTTGTCCCCGGCCCGGAGTTTGAATCCTCGGAATGTTGTCAGGAGGCTGGTCAGTTTGGAAATCAGCATATAAATAGTTATAAATGCATATAAATAGCAACTTTTTTCAATGACAAATGACGATCTCTGACTGCAATTTTTTGGAAGTGAGATGAAACCTTTTTTTTGGAAGGGGGAGAAAAAGCGAAGTTTTTTCCAAGGAGCACGTGGGTCTCACCTGCTCATTTAATATTTATTTGCTAAACTAACTACACTAAACCAACTAAACAAGCAAAACCGGCAAGTAATCGGGAGTTAAAACTGAGCACACACACTGCGGTGCCAATGCAATCCAGCTACCGGCGACTGGCCGGTGTTTGCATGAGCAACCACATGGTGCAAATTCCCATGCTGTAGATCTCGTAAGGAAAGGTAAC
Source organism: Aphelocoma coerulescens (assembly GCF_041296385.1). Lineage (NCBI taxonomy): Eukaryota > Metazoa > Chordata > Aves > Passeriformes > Corvidae > Aphelocoma > Aphelocoma coerulescens. Next base: position 76,853,094 of record NC_091015.1, on the reverse strand, counting down.
AGGTACTTTCTGCTTCACCAGATACCTTTCTCAACCGAGGCCCTTACGGGCTAGCTACTGTCATTGCCATCTCCAGAAAACGAGCTCCTAAAAAGATTATCCCTACAAGTAAAGCGTCAGTGGGGTAAAACTCTGGGCTTCACCTTTTTTTGGATTCCTCAGAGAGTAGTTTCATGGTCTCAATACAAATGTGGTGAGGATTTTTTTTTTTCCCTTGCAAAGCACAATACATTCATGCTAGAGACACCAAGCACTTTTGTCTTTAGAAAAATAAATCTATCCACTGTATGCATGTCAAGATCTGATTATTTGTTCACTCGAACCTGGATGCTTTTTTCTGTTGTGCATTTCATTTTCTAAACAGACAAAACCCACCCTGTTTTAAGAAAAAGATTGCATTTGCAGCTTGGATATAAAATTGGAGTATTTTCTGGGCAATTCTGACTGCTCATGTGTCCTTCAAAAGGCTTTTGCATTCAAAACAGGCAATTATTTTGCCAACAATCTCATAGCAGTAGATTGCAGTTTTACTGATCATGCCACTCCAAAATAATTACAAATAAGTTCTACTTTACATTTATTTTCAATTTTTCATCAACTACACTGTCAGATGAAATCCAGAAAAGAGTATGTTGCCTAAGGTCCTTCAACATGTCCTGTTTGACAAAAGAGTTATTGCTACTTACAAATGTTCTAGGAAGGGCTGCTTTTCTCTAGGCAAAACTTCACTGCCTTTGCTACCCCCTTGCCCTAAAATCCACTGATGCAACTGCACATATCCTGAGTACAAAACACAGTTACACTCCAGCATTAAGTCTCCATATGGTGAGTTTTGCTTGGATTAAGATTTCGAAACTGAGCCCATAATAAGATATGCCATAAAACCTCAAACAACCCTCCTCCCCCAGGGATATTTATCTTACACATTTAATTGCCCAGTAAAATAAATTCTGTATGTGTACACTTATATGGGAAGGATTTTGATCTGGTAATTTCAGTGTATCTTCTGATCTGTAGGAGCTTAGAATGACATCCTTGAAAACTGTGGAGAAGCAGAAACTGTTCCCTGCTAAATAATGCCTATTCAGCTGCTAAATATTTACACATAGGCAGAAATAAGCTTTCCTTGTAATGCTATCTCTTAACTCTATATTAGCATTCAAGAAGAAAAACAAATGCAAGTCATTTAAGCATAGGCCAAATCCTTGCTTCTACTAAAGCAAATAATAGAGCTCCACTGGCTTGCATGGAGCAGAATGGGGCTCCTTCGTGTTTCCCCCATGTCATATTAACACTGTCATTTTTGTAATGACTTCCCTCTTAAAGCACTCACTGCTGTATAATAAGCTCCAACAAACCCTCAAGAAGTGCAGTGTTATTAGTTTATCTGCTTTACAGATAAGTAAACTGATGCAAGGGGAAGATAAGGAATTTCCCCAAGGTCTTGCAGCTGGTTTGCTTGAGATCAAGGGAAGGAAAGGAAACCAGTAACAGGGATGGAACTAACCACCAGAACGTGTCCCATATCCAGGAAAGCATTATTAAGAGGAGGAGGAGGCAGTCGGAATCTCCATAAAACAGGCCATTTCCAGTCAGATACCTCACTGTATCTGTACCTCTTTGGTGGCTAAACTTGGGCACTCATGTTTGAAACTCTCAGCTTCTCCAATAATACTTTGGTGTTGCATCCATCCTGGCATGACATGATATAATGGAAGTGGAATTTCATTTTCAGTGCATTGAATAAAACACGCTAATAAAACACGTTTAGAAAACAAAGCCTGGTATTACCCACAGCAGAGTTTTAATAAAATCTACTTTGATATTTCTATGCTAACATTGGAACTGCTGTCTGCAAGGCATATATTTTAAAGTGTCAAATAATTACAATAAGACACATTATTGGAAAATGACTGTTGGAGGTTCTGACGTCCAAACCAAAATTAATCTGGACAAAAAAAATCTCTTAAGTGATTTTTTTTTTTTTTTTAACAAGAAACATCCAAAGCTCTAGTCTTTAATCTAGTCCAGCTTGTATGCAGCTGCAATACATTTAGCCTTTAACATTAGCTCTAGCCATTGTCCTAGGACATGTCTACACCCCACGACACTTTATGGTATTAAAAGAATTGCTGTGTGGCTACAGCAACTTGTCACTAAGATATATCACTCAGTGGAGAGCAAGACAAAACAAAACAGCGAACAACACGGCTTTTTTTTTTTTTTTCCATGGCAGCTTATGCTATGGGTATAGTTTGCTCAGCTCAGTTGTGTTTATGTGGTGTTTCACACCAAAATGTCCTGCCTGCCTCCCTGACAAGTATGGAGTAAAACTTCTGGAGGGCAGTGAAAGAGCAGGTTGTGCACTGGACAATCTGGTGCAATCGTTCCATATAGCCACTGAAGGAATACCAACCCGCTACATGTATAATCTAATTGCAGTCAGGGGCTGATGAAATCGCTCTTGCACCAGCCTCCTCCCTCTGTCAAAGGGAAACGAGGGTGTGGTTGGAGGTTATGGCAGACGAGCACTCACATTACAGCTGTCCCGGGGATTTTCAACTTGGTGTCCATTCCAGCAGCTGCAGGCACCACCACCCCAGGTTCAGTTCACAGGGACAAACTGACCAGATGGAGGTTTAGGCTGTCATCTTCACACTCAGGAACACAAACAGTTGGACACTGGACAAACAAACTTTTTATTCTCCAAAGCATGGTATTACCATACTGATACAATGGCACTTTTCCAAATTCACCAGGGAAGTTTGTCCAGAAGAAATTTGAGGCCATGCTTGCAAATGCTGTGCAAGCAGGACAAAGCGATGCACCAGCCTTCTACAGGAATCAGACCCCCCACACACACCTGGGTGCATCCCATCTGTCCTCAGGACTCCCCCTGGGAGAGGCACAGAGTCCTTAGCAGCCAGCAGCCACCCAGCCTGTTTACACCAGGCAAGTGTAAGCGATTGCGAAGCCCCAGTGCCTTTGCAAGTGAAATCAGTCTTGAGCTGATGAGCTGCTCCCTTAACGCTGCTCTCTCCGGAGCGGGAGCGAAGCCGTTCCACTGCACCGGCTGAGGAGCCTGCCAGAGAGAAGGGATAAAGGAAAAAGGCTTAGGCTTGGGTTTCTTTTCCTAAGACTTTGGCGCCCCTGTGTGTCTCCTTTTTGAGAAATTCAGTTGAAGAACAACCCCAGGCTTTTCTCCCTTTAACCCAGCACCAGAAACACTGCACTCGAAACTGGGAGAGCTCTGCCAGGACAGCCTGGATAATGCTACCCAGCGGCCTAACTCTATTTTGAACTGTGCCATTTCCACTCCTTACCTCTCCTTCTTTAGGTGCTGGAATTGCCTTCTTTGGCAACTTTATCCAAAGTGACTAATGTCCTTAGAACACCACTTCCTGGAGTCAGGACATCTATCATTAGCTTTTCTACATGCCTGTATCTCCTAGTATGTCTGAGGTCCAGACTGGAAAGAGCCCTAAAGACAACAGGTTAAAAAAAAAACCCAAAGCATTTGATGTATCTTAAGCTATCAAAGTGTCAGATTTACAAATTAGACAGACAATACATGTGAAGTACTTATCAATATCTCTACATCAGGGTTGCACTACAATCAATTTTTCTTCAAAGGTGAAGGCAGGAGCAGAGGAAATTCGACACAAAAATTTAACAAAATCCTGAGATGAACTGTAAATATTTTTTTCTGTGAGGTAGTTGAAATTATTTATTCCATATCTTCAAAATAACTGTGACACAGAGGAATGAAGTGAGTTGCCTAAGGGTACAGGGATGTGGCAAGACAGCTGGACATAGAGGAAGGAAATCCAGCGAGCCCGAGTTCTGGCAAGATTTACTCTGTTTACCAGGAGGTCCTGGTACAAATGGGCTCTGCAGAAATGAGTCTCATAAGTCTTTGTCCTCTTTCCTGCCTTCCAGCTGTCGGTCCTTATTTCAAAACATGTAAGAGATGGGCATGTCTGAGGGGTGTGGTGTTTATTTGGGGCTATTTGGAAAACACACAAACACACACTCTGCAAAGTGTCACTGGAAAAAATATAACATGCAAACACAGGCAGGCTATCACTTGCCCCAGTCAGGATCACCTGCTTCACACTCAATCTTTCTAACCTGGAAAAGGCCCTCCTTTCATGACACCCTTGCCTGCCTTTAGACAGATGGCCCCAGCTGTAGGCAATGTGGATGCAGGCCTGCCCTGCCTGTATTTATGGGTGGGTGGTTACCGTGCCGTTGTTTCCCACCTGGAGTGCTTATTACTCCTTTCACCAGTTCTTCTGCGATAGCCTTCCTTGTCAGAGGTAAATCTGGCCCCTAAGGCAACCACACAGGGGAAGCTATCCCAAAAGGCTTCTCTCACCTGCTTCCCCCAGCATTTCTTTTTTTTTTGTTTCTACCCTTCCTTCATGCAGTACCAAGTTGCCCCACCAAAGCTTTTGGTAAGGCACACTGCTTAATTCAGGTAGCCAGCCTAAAAATAACCCCAAAGAAAAAAATTAAGGAGCTGCTTAATTCAGGGGACTTGTCTTGTGTTAGGACTTAGGATATCTACCTTGATGCCTGTTCCCCTGCTGGATATTGGCATGTCTTAACCCCTGTCTGGTCTTGCATGCTGTGGGCTGCATTTCCTAACTTAAGAACATGCTGCTACTTAATCTTCTTTTAGACCCATTAAGGAACCCGAGTTTTGCTAAGTCTAGTGTTTATGTGGAACCTTCTCAAGGGTAAAAGCCTTTCCCCATGTTCCTGGGAATCCTGCTCCCAGCAACACAACCAGTGGGGCGATACTCTTTTGCTTGCCTCAATTTTTGGCTCTCCCCCTCACAGAGAAAAAGTGGTGCTTCTTTATTTTGGACGGCTGGCATTGGTCGCAAAAGCTACTGGGTGAGTGTGAGGTCAAAGTCACCCTGGGATCGTGTGAAATTGATTTCCAGTGCAGGAAAAGAGTTTCCATGTTTACTCCCTACGACAGGGCCCATTATCTAAATAGGGGATATATCCCTCTTGTGAGGGAGCTCAGCACAAACACTGCTCCTAAGGGCTGTAAGCCCCAACTACCTGCACTAATGGGTCATGTGCTGGTTTGACCAGGTTTACAGGCTGTTGATTGAACATAAGAATTTAGAGCATGAACAAAAAATTGTCCCATAAATAGGCTGGCTGCATTTTAAACTAAATTAGCCCCACAGTGAATGGCCTCCTCTCCTGTATTACAGCATGGCTGAGCCTGCATTGGGGATTGAAAGGGATTCATGTGGCTGGTTAAGAGCAACATTATTAAGATTATTATTGGGGGCTGGAGCAGTCCCAATAGGAATGCAATTATTCAGGACCTTTGAGCTACAATTATGCGTGACAGAAGAAACCTAATATGATGGCAGAGAGTATTTGGGCCTTTATGGCTAAGTAACTCACAAGCAGACAGGGCTTAGGGCTCTGACAGATGGGTTGTGGTGAAGCTCGCAGTACTGGTTGAAGATGTTTCCATCTCCAGCCACTCACTCCAATAAAAGAGCTGGCAGAAGGGAATTGGTTCCTCAGCCTCAGTTGCTTTTGGTAGAAGCTCAGCACCTCAGGCTGTGGTTTCACACCACAGCGAGTTCAGTGACAATAGCAGCCTAAAGGGATTCACACCCTCTTCCTCAGACTCCTGTCAACTTCTTGCAGACCTGCTGGACTGATTCAGTTTGTTATAGGAAAAAAAAAAATTAAGAGGGGAAGGATTACCCTTCCCTCCAAATTTAAGCAGATCAATGCCTGAAAGTGTTTATAGTCTGGTCCAATCTCTCCAGTCAGCTGGAGGCATAGGATGGGAACAGTCACCAATTTGGAAAACAGGCCCTTACCTTAAAATGCTGCCGAGGACGGTTTTTTCCCTGCCTCTTTCATTCCTGTGCCCGGAAAGTGGTTTTCCTGCTGCTGCTTGCAGCCTCTTGGAGGACGGGAGCGCTAGCCCGTGCAGGCAATCTCTTCTGGCTGGACTGTGCCCTGCAAGCAAGGACACAGAAAGCATGAATGATATTGGAATGGAAGCAGTGTGGACAAGAGTGTTTGGAACAGCATGAAAATTTGCTAATGTTTTCATCTCCGAGTTCGTCCCAGCTGGTTTACATGCGGCAGAAAAAAACTACCTCGTTATAATGGGTGACTACCTACAGTTTATTGGAACAGAGCTGTTGCTAAACGCATGGAGTAGCGATGTATTAACACATTGTAAAAGGCTGTTTGATCACCATGGGATTCCAGATGAGCTAACAACAGAAAATAAGCCGTGATTCACAAATGACTCATTTCAGCATTTCTCTTTGATGCAGCAGTTCAAGCAAGCCCTGTCTATGCACATTCAAATGAGTTCACTGAATAGTCATTGAGCCCAGCCACGCCGTGCTTACAAAGTAATTTTTTTTACAAAGTGTAAGTACAGTTTTTAAGTATAAAAATTGGGCAATTTCTAGCAAGCCGCGCCAACGCGTGACTCCAGTCACTCCTGCCGACAACGCCTTCCGACGCTTAAAACCTCGAAACCAAAGACTAGTTTTCCGTGATTCGAGCCCTCCAAGTGCGGGGGTCCTGAGAAATCACGCCCCTTGGTTCGGGCATCTCCTTCCAGGTTGAAAATTTCAGCAAAGGGTGCAATGTCCCAGCGGGACGCTTTTCTCACGGGCTCGCCACGACAGCGCCCGCTCCTGCCTTGCGTTGTCCATACCCTACGAGCCGTCGTCCTCTTCCTCCTCCTCGCCCCGCCACGGGCTGCGATACTTTATCCAGCATTGCCATCCAGTGGCACAGGCGACAAATGACAGCACAGCTTGCGGATGGGAGCGGGGACCTTGTGCAGTTCGACGCGGCGGGGATGCGGCTTGACAAGGTCGGCCCGCGCCTGGGCAGCAACCCGAGGGCTGGATGGAACGAGCCCTTTACTGACAGCCTGCCGCGCCGCTGCTTTGTGCCAGCTGGCTGTAGCCGGAATGCTGCGGAAAAGGCGGCGAACATTTAATGTCGGCAGGGAATGGAGTGCTAACTGAAAGGTACCCGGCCCCTTTCAGAGAGTGCCTGCTCGTGGATCCCACTTTTATTTGAAGTTTTGTGTCGTGTTCTCTTTGTTTTTTGGGGTTTTTTTTCCCCCTGGTGTAAATTCACAGCGCTTTAGCAGCCAGAAGTCTGCTTTAGTATTCCTCTATGGATTGCAGAACTGAGATTATAAATGGTCACTCTAATGCACTCATCTAGCCATATTTTTTTTTCTCTGAGATGTTGCTAGCCAGGTTGCTCCCCAAAACCTCGAGCATTAAGTAGCAAACGCAGAAGCCTACTGGTAAAATTATCTGAAAAAATATGGGATCATAATTTTCCCAAGAAGACTTGCAATATTTACATGGATCTAGTCTTTGGAACATATCTATCACCTACCCACTCTTCAGGGCATAGCCATGCGCCATTTCTTGCTGCCCAGAGAGAAATCCTCTTAATCAGCAGGGTTGCAAAGGACCAAAACCCAACCCAAAGGAGCCATTTTTCACTACTATTTGGATGAAAAAACCCAAAATCCAACTGCTTGTGTATCAAGTATAACATTTATCATCAGTCCTGCTGAACTGGGGAGGTCCAAGATGACTGGAGGTTAGTCAATGCAATGCCCATTCCCAAGAAGGGTTGGAAGGAGGATCGGAGGAAATACAGGCCTGTCAGCCTGTCCTTGGTGCTGGGAAAGGTTATGGAACAGATCGTCTTGGGTGCAATCACATGGCACATACAGGACAATCAGGGAATCAGGCCTAGCCAGCATGGGTTTATGAAAGGCAGGTCCTGCTTGACCAGCCTGATCTCCTTTTATGACCAGGTGACCTGCCTGGTGGATGAGGAAAAGACTGTGGATGTTATCTACCTGGACTTCTTCTATAGCACAATCCTGGACAAGCTGGCAGCCCACGGCTTGCTTAGGGACACTCTTTGCTGGGTTAAAACCTGTCTGGATGGTCACCTACTGTGGTGGTGAATGGCACCACATCCCATTGATGGCTAGTCACTAGTGGGGTTTACCACAGCTCAGTATTGGGGGCAGTCCTGTTTAATATCTTAATCCATGACCTGGATGAGGGGATTGAGTGTACCCTCAGTAAATTCATGGATGACACTAAGTTCAGGAGGAGCGTTGATCTGCTGAGAGGCAGGAAGACTTTGCAGAAGATCTGGACAGGCTGGATTGAAGGGTCAAGGCCAATGGAATGAAGCTCAACATGACCAGGTGCCAGGTCTTGCACTTTGCCACAACAACCCAATGCAGCTCTACAGGATGGGGAACAGAGCTGCTGGAAGGATGCCCACTAGAAAAGGACCTGGGGTTGCTGGTTGACAGTGTCTGAACATGGGCCGGCATGTGCCCAGGTGGCCAAGAAGGCCAAGGGCATCCTGGCCTGTATCAGCAGTAGTGTGGCCAGGAGGACCAGGGCAGTGATTGTCCCTCTGTACTCAGCACTGGTGAGGCCACACCTCAGGTTCAGTTTTGGGCCCCTCACTACAAGATGGACATTGAGGGGCTGGAGTGAGTCCAGAGAAGGGCAACAGAGATTAGAGAGTGAGTCACATGAGGAAGAGCTGAGGGACCTGGGGATGTTCCGCCTGGATTAAAGGAGGCTCAGGGGTGACCCTATCACTCTTTACAACTACCTGAAAAGAGGTTGTAGTCAGGTGGGGGTTCACCTTTTCTCCCAGTTAACAAGTGACAGGACAAGAGGAAATGACCTCAAGTTGAGATAGGGTAGGTTCAGGTAGAACGTCAAAAATAATTTTTCCCCTGAAGAGGTGGTAAAGCATTGGAATGGGCTGCCCAGGGAAGTGGTGGAGTCACCATCCCCAAAGTGTTCAAGAAACGACTGGATGTGGCACTTAGTGCTATGGTTTAGTTGGCATGGTGGTGTTCGGTCAAAGGTTGGACTCAGTGGTCTTGGAGGTCTTTTCGAACCTATTCTTTGAATATATAGTTCTGTGGTAAGTAGTTGCATAAGAGGAGTCAAAAGGATTGTTTACTTTTTGCAAAAGCCAGGTAGAAGGTTACTTTGCAAGTCCCAATGCAACTGCTGGCCCCACATCATGAGGCAGGTCCTGCTACCACAGCAGAGTTTATCACCGCAGATCAGAAGGTGCTGGTTGGTGAACACCGGGGACAGACTGCTTGGGGACAGTATGGTAGCCTGCAACAGATTAGCCACAAAGAGCTGATAAACAACCCCAGGTGCCTGTGCCACTGAAACCAGAGTGGAATGTGTGATACTTAAGGCCAGGCAGACAACAGGAGGAGGACCACACTCCTGGTGTTCCCATGAAAGCAGTCAGGTTCCAGATGAAACTGAGAACATGCAGAAGCTTCAGCTAGCTCCCCAGATGGCTATGTAGTTTTCCATGTTAGTGTGGCAACAGCAGGACTGGTTGGAGGAAAAGAGAGTAAGAACCCACCTTTGCAAGAGGAAGTTAAAGCAGGGGGGCATTGACAGACGTGATGCGCTGTTAGACCCAATCAAATAGGATGTAAAACACCACAAATTTCATTCTGTACACACAGCAGCATCACTAGAGCTTAGTCCCTGAGCAGGCTGGATATTAAATTGATCAAACTGGTAATGAAAGTGGGAATTGTTCCATCTCAGCTGACACAAGGCAGGTGACCTTATTAAAAAATATGCCAGTGTATTTAATGGGGTAGGGCAGTTTCTTGGGGAATTCATTATTAATGTGGCTATAACTTTGGAGATCCCCTAGCTAATGCCCCTGGAAAAAGTCTTACTTCCACTATGAGATGGCCCAGCTGAAATTTTTAACATGGTACTATATGATACAGGCACATAAATCCAGCACTGTGTTCTGACAGAGAAGCCAAGTCACTGCAGAACTGCTGTATTGATTAGAGGACATGGTGGCCTCATGCTGGACGTAGCAAGCTGGATGTGTAAGAAACCTCAGAGCCTGCTGAGGGGTGCAGTGTATCTCTCTGTGGTCTGTTCAGGCTGACCACCAGGAGCAACTCAGACTCCTGTACTGTTTAGTCACAATGGAAGATGCTGTTCAAGACACTGAGCTCATGTAATGTCCTGAGCAAGACCTGACCTGGGGAAATCTTGGAATCTACTGACAACCAATGGCCTGGAGCATGGCAGTGTTTGCAGCTGAGCTCTGTGTGTGTGTGAAAAGGGCCTGAGAGTGAGAAAAGCAATTGTCTGTGCACTCCTGAGAGGGAGCAGGAACTCAGGAGGGTCATAATATCCCAGACCAGTATTATGTCCCCAGCAGGTGCTGAGGCCTTTGAAAGAGCAAAGATGTGCAAGCAAATGTGGCACTTCTCCTGGCACCCTTCCAGCCTACAGCCATGGGCACAGCAGGACTTGTGAGAGGAACATAACTACTGTGTATCCAGAAATGGTTCTCTGTCATGAACTTGCCCAGTCATGTAACATAGCCCCCACAGAGATGGAATAAGCAGGGGCTTAGGGATAAAGCTGCCTGTTTTCTTCTGATTGTTGTAGGTACAGGGGAAGGTGTACATTCTTGCCAAATAAAAAGTAGTATAGCAAAAACTAAGCCTAAATATAGGCTTGGACCTCAGGCCAAGCAGAATGATCAGTGTGAGCAGCAGCCAAGAAGCTGGAAGTAGTTTTCAAACAGAAATTGAGCTAAACTGGAAGGAAAGAAACAAACACAGAATTTTGACTGCAGAGTACAGCTGTAGTTCAAAGCAGGATCCAGACATGCTGCAAAACAAAGGTTCCAGAAAGCACCATGAAATAACCTGTCTCAGGACAGAAAACAGATGTTAGGATACCAGCTGCCAGGTGTGTATAGTAACTGGGAAATCCAGTAAGAAAACCTTGGCCTGGGAGCAGCTGTTTAGCAGGAAAGGACCAGACAAGACAAGGCTGTCTACAGGAGCTGAGGAATGCAATGTTGTGCAAGACAGGAGGTTTCCAGTCGTTTTCTAGCCTCTTTGCCCCTTTATAACCCTCTTAGCAACTTTCCAGTGACCCAGTATGGGGAAACTAGATTGTCCCAGCTTCAGTAATGCCATCAGGGTCTGTCTTCAACCCCGTGGGGACTGGTGATTGCAGCCACTCCCCTTCCAGTAAGACAGCCATAAAAGGTTTTTGTGTAAGAAGTCGAACAAGGGACCAAAACATAAACATGAGCCTCCACCCTAAGCAAAAGCAAACAGAAAGGTGCTTGGCAATTTGAAACACTCAGGAGTGGAGTTTGAAGCTTTTGCTGAGCAGTTTTGGGTGTGCGTGCATCAGCAGCTCCAGAAGATAACCAGGAAAAAGATGTGGAAATGATGTGAAAACCTGATAGAGCCTGAAGCAGGGCTCCTTCTAAAAAGGGTGATACAAGCTTCCATATATCTGTGGATGGCAAAGATGGGGGAAAACATCCTTTGTCTTCACGTTAGAACTGTGGTAACTTTTAGTGCAAGTTTGGGTCTCACACAGTGTGAGGCAGAGGGCTCAGCAGCACAGGCTGCTTTGCCTAGACTGTTGGTTATACAGTGAGGAGACCCTGGCACACAGTAAAGCTTCCAAAGGGAAAACAAAGCAACAGAAGCTGAAAATCTTAGGCTAAATCTTAAGAAAAAATTTGGGCTACAAATGGTGACATTTCTGCTGGTGGGACGAAAACTGCTGCTGTGCAGCACTGGCCAACTTCCTTCCCCGACAGCCAGTGTTTGTTACAAATTACTTCTGCCAGTGGTTTCTCATTACTCACAAAGAACCTGGCAGGCTCTAGCAGTCAAGGATGTCTAACATTATCTCCCAAGCAGACGTGGGGTGCAGTGTGATGGGGATACTTTCAATCCTAAGGCCCTTTGGGAGAGTCCAGAGGCACAAAACCCAGGGGGCACCGCACAGATGCTAGCGGTGAGGAGAAAAAGACTTTTCCAAGGCAAGTCCTGGCTTTGTTCTACCTAAACCCAATGCAAAATCTCTCCTAGGCAGGAAGGCATTAAGGACAGCAGATACTTACTACAGCCCTCTGAAAGAGAATCCTGATAATTCATTGAAGGAAAAAGAGAAGGAACGGGTGTCAAACTTGTATTATGATGAGAGGTGAAATACCTGTCAATAGGTAAACTGTTACAGATTTAGCATTTTTTGTTTTCTTTATGCTTAGGATGAATCACAAAAGTATCACAAATGTTTTTTCTTCCTGAATGGTCCAGGACTATCCCGATTTTAACCAAACTGCAATGTTAATAGCAATTAGCAGAGATCATGAGCATATCTTTAAAAGATGACAAACTCCTCTTGCTACCATTGCCGAGTGTAACAGGATCCCCAGCCCAGCTAGAGCCAAGTTATGTTACTGTAATATAGACCATCATAGGACAGAAAGCTAGAAAAGACCTAGAAAACTACCAGGTCTGAACCAGTATGACCTGTAAAACTGCTGAAAAAGCTACGCCTAACCTGCCAATGAAAACCATCATCAGGAAAATTCCAGCCTCTCCAGACAATCTAATCCACATTTAACTGTTTATCACTACAAAGCTCCCCTAATGTCTGATCTTCACCTCTTCTGATGCTATCTAAGATGATTAGTTCTTGTTCTATGCACAGAGAACAGGGAGAATCAGCTACTCCCTTCCTATTTGAACCAGAATTTGTTTCTGGTTTACCTCTTTTTCATATTTGAAGACTTCCTGACTTCTTTTTTTTTTTTTTTTTTTAATGCCATAATAAACATATATTTTTCAGTCATTCCTGACAGTAGGTATTTTCTAGATCCCTATGGGTTCTCTGCTCATGTTGTACCTGGCAACAAGTTATATTGTCAGAATAAAGAGCATGGTGGAGGCATTAAAAATAATAACAGTGATCTGATCCATATATCTGTTCTGTCTGACACAGCCAGTTACCTGTACCAGCAGCCAGGGCTCTGGTCAGATTTGCTTGACAGAGCAGGTGACTTCCACCCTGCAAATCGAGTTGCTTTACTCCTCCAGCTGCTAACACACCTGCAGCTGGGAGCAGACCCTTGGCCATGCAGAAACCAGGCTGCAGGGACACTGCCCTGACCTGACACCCCCCTGAGTGTCTGACACCAGCTGCTTCACTTCACACACCGAGAGGAATGCCTTGGGTTCGTGTTCATAAAGTTAGCAAGTGCCCAAATGTTTGCAAAACCCAGTGTAAGCTGCCTTTGGACACTCCTCCAGGGCAACCAATAGCTGCAGGTGTATATTTGTACTTTACTGTGCACTAATGTGCATATTAATCTGCAGTAGGAAAACAGATCTCTATCCATGCCTCGACTACACCAGTGTCAGCTATAAAATCTAGTCATATTTACAGAAGAAAACCAGCATCACCTCCACAGCCTGCCTGTCCTCTGTTAGGATGTGTTTAATTATGTCTTGCTTTCCCTGCGCAGGAGGATAAGTGAGCAGGGAAGAGAATGCCGTGCTGTTGCTCCTGAGCAGCTGATGAGAAGTAGTTTGCACAGAGATGAGTACAAGTCCCTGTTGGAAATTAATTGGAGAAGGGAGATGTAGAGTGCTTTGCTTTGGAGCAGTAGTAAATCTGACTTGCAAAATGTGCTCTGGTAAGAGACTAGGCAGCTTACCTATTCCCGAAACCTGTGTACCTAAAAGTCTACTGCAAATGCAGACAAGCAGCGAAGTTCCTGCAGGGTAAGAAGCTCTGTGTCTGGAGCTTGAGAGCACTGCAGGACACAGGCGGATGAGATGGTGCCTTGTCTGGCCCCTGCTGTTTGTGCAGACAGATGTGCTCACTGATTGTGTGCAATTAGATTACTCGATGGTTTTGCTGGACCATGTGAGCTGAGCTAGCATTTGCCTCAATGTGTCATTTCATCTCTCCTCCTGTTTGCTACCAGCACTGCTGCGTTGTGACCGTCCGGTGCCAGTGCGTCTGCCTGGGACCTCCTGCTTCAGGTAGGTTTGAATTTTCTTCTCTTTCAGTAGCCAGGTTATGGCTGGCTGGGAAGTGCAGGAATGGCAGGGACTGCTCTGAACAAGAGAAAAAGGAGGGCAGAGCAGGGATAGGAATAAATTTTGACTGCTTTTGTGCTCAGTGTGCTTTCACTTCCCCTGTGTTACATCAGTGCATATATTTGCCTTCCAGCTCAGACAAGGCATGTGAGTACAGCATGTGTTAGAGAAGACCACTTCCAGGCAGGGCTGCTCCAAGGAGAGAGTTTTAGAGACCACAAACATTGTATGACATCCCAAACCAACACAAGACCAAAGAAGTTTCATCTCAGTGTAAGAAGGTGTGAAGGATTAAGAGATCCCTTACTTGAGCACAAAACAGCAATCTGTGGCTACCTGCACTTCATAACCAGAAAAACCACACTGAGGAAACATTGTTTGCTCCCTACTGTGAATTTAACAGTGGTGCCAGTTCAAACTGACAGCTTTGCATGAGAGGGTCAAGAAAATGAATATCATGATAGAGATGGTTTTGTCTTAACAACAGAATAGAAAATGCTAAGTGGCCCCAAATAAACATGAAATGCATAACATTCATCACTACTGACTGAGGCCAAACGGGAACTCAAAACCAATGTGCAAAACTGGTGCATTTTTCTTTTTAATTAGCTAACAAATTAGCTGAAACAAATTACCTATATTTATTAAGGCCAGGAGCAGTTTACTGAGTACTAACTCTATTCCTAAGATAACATCCTCATTGTCTGGAAAGGTCTATTCCCATTCATCCACCAGGAAGACATTTCAAACCCCAATCCTACTGGGGAGTATGTTTCCACTGAAGGAGCCACAACAAAAACTTCTCTCATGCTAAAATTAGAATTGCTTCAATGCAGGTCCAGGGAACTATAGAAAGGAGTGGCACTGCAAATCTCAGTCAGCAGCAGCTTTAGTTGTGCTAGCACAGAACCCTTTTACACAGCCTGTCTGTTAAATTGCATGGTAAATTTGACCTTCAATTGTTTTTTGTCCAGTAACTCTGTTCTTGCACCCAGTATATGCAGAGGTCCAATACAATATATATGACTGATCAATAGTTAACTCGTGTAAGCACAGTTAACCATTGGGAGACAGCAAAAGTTGATCACAAAACCTAAGAAGCAGGATTCACCTTAATCTTGTCAAGATAAGAGGAACAAGAATTTACTTGAAACCAACACAGAAACCGCTGGGTCACCCCACAAAGGACTGCACATGCTCCAGAAAGAAAAGTGAATGAAGGCTACTGGCCTGCATCAGAAAGACCCCCAAGGAAGAAGAGGAGCCTTCCTCAGTGTGACCACCAGGACACACCACATGTGTGTGACACACATGCTAAAGATATTAATGACTTCTGAGAACAAATTTGTATAACCACTCCTATCCCAAGGAATGTGATGAATATTCATAAATTTACACTTAATCCTGGACTGTATGGAGTGCTCTGTGTGTCTTTGTTAGCAAATATCCACTTCTCTGACTCTGCCTCTGAAGTGTCTCCTGGCCCCGTTTGGGGCAATCCAACAGAACAGAAGAAGCCAGGAGCATCATGATGTTTCCTCACACCTTGCCGGTGCTTGGTGCCACAATATGGTTCAGATGTACATCTAGATTTGGCTGCTCCTTGCATCTGAACTTTGGATGAGTCAGTAAATCAACAATCATCAAAAGAAGACTGTCTGAAAAAGACTGACTGAAAAAGATTTTTTCCATTGAGGTGGTTCGTGTGACTTGCACATTAGTTTTTTTTGTTTGACTGGCTTTGGTTTGGTTGGGTTTTTTTTCTGGGGTGGGGTTTGGTTTGGTGATTTTTGCCTATAATTCAAGCATGGGTCTTATTTCACACAGAGCAGCACAAGGTAGAACTAGTGCTAAAAAACAAACCCAAAAAAGTCCATCAAAACCCCAAGGATTTTGACAGCTTGATTTTCCACAGCAATCATTTATATGTATGCTTTCAGTTTTATAAATATTAACTGTGCCAAAGAATCAAGGCACTGGCATTAAGAAGTAGCACCAGGAAGACAGCCTTCTTTCCCCCAAGGCTATTGGTACCAAAGGATCATGGTGACTCCGGATTTCTGCAAAGGGGTTGCAGCAATGTCTGTGCAAGGAAAAAAACCCAAACCAACAACAAAACACACTAAGGAAAAGTTGAATCTTGCATTGCACTCCTATGAAGAGCAAACTTGACACTGAACCGTGCCATAAATCAAATCCCTCCTGATGGGAGAGAATTTTCTAACAGTCCTTGCAAGGAGTTTCAAAGATAAACCGAGACTTCTCCTGGAGTTTCAGTGCTGCCAGATAGCTGTTTATTAAGTCTTATCAGAGGAACAGAGCCACTAGCGTGACCCAGGTACAGCATAGAGCACAGAAAGTAGGAGGGAAGTCTCCAATTATCAAGATTTACATGGCCTTTTAAAGATAATTTAACCAATGGTTACTAAAAACGTACATTATTTTCACTTTCCTACCAATTATTCAGTAACACAGGCAGGAACTGTGGAATTCTCTATCCAGTCATCCCAAATTACTTTTACTGCAGAACATGGAGTAGTAGAAGAAGAGAGAAAATTTAGAGAACAACAACAATCCTCCATTTTGATACTTTTTACTCTTATCTTTTTACTCCAAAGAGAAGCCCAAAACCTCTAAATTTTTCACCCTGTGACAATCTTACATGGTAGTCTATCACCTAATTCACACCACTGTATTTTCTAGTTCTTGTCTGATCGTTGGTAATTTTTTCCAAGATTGGAGGTTAAAACAGTGTTGTTCAGGGGGGTAAGAACCCTTCAAAACAGGCAGAGAAATATTCTCGGCACTCTGGGTTCCTACAAAGCTCATCTTGTTTTCTGCATGTAGCTTTACTAGTTCCATATGGACCATGCTAGCAATGCAGGCTTGCAGGCTTCAACACCTACGAGTCACCTTACACACACACATATATATACATATATATTTATTTATAATGGATATATCTTGAGATCCTAGAGAGTCTCCTAGCTGTGTAGCAGATTACACTGTGCCTAATGCAGTTTTAAAAGCATCTGAGAGTTTCAAAGACATCTAAATGCCTTGAAAGATCTCAGCTTTCGGCACGTGGGAGAAGCTATCCATACTCGCTGCTCCCAACCAAGACCCTCCCAAAGAAACCCTGACTCCTGCAGGAATGCTGGCATCTGCCCCCTGCTTTTCTCCTTCCGCACCCTCCTAATGCCAGCAGGATGGAGGTCTCATGTTAAGACTATAGCAGAAGGGGAGAAATGGTCTTGCAGCCAGCTGATTCAGTGAGGAGGTGGTAAGGCTATGAACTCCCCAGTCTATGGAATGCATAGAGGATGAGAGATTGCTGGCCCTATAGTCACCAGCAATTTGCTTTTCTGAGGTGTCAGACGGGGGAGTGGTGGTTGTTCCTGGGTATAGTTCAGTGTAACAATCAAATTAGGAATGAGTTTGAAGCACTCTGGGCAGGTCTGTGCTCCCTAGGACAGCATTCACCAGTAGCTGAGCTGGGACATTTTCCCCTCATGGCGTTTGCTGTGTGTTTCTTTGCTATACTTGGATAGCGGTCTCAGCTCAGGATCTGCTCGTCTCTCTGAGTCCTCTCTTTTAAGAAGCTGTACTGTTGGGCTGCAGCAGCATCAGGTGAGTCTCTGTTACTCCCTGAAACTTTGCACACCTCCATTCCAGCTCCTCAGTTCCATTGGAGCTGTTCTCCTAAAAGCACTGGTGTCCACGAAGAACATGCCCTGGATCTCCAGTGTGAGACAGCTATCCCTGCCTGTCCCTGCTGACTGCCCAGTGAGGAGTGGCTCAGCTCCTTGCTATCTCCAGGTAAGCTTGACTGCCACATCTGTCCTGCACCACTTCCCCTTTTGGGGGATATTCTGGCCATAAATCCTTACAAAGCTTCTCCAGTGCCCCTCTCCTTATTAGAGCATTTGACTGTATGTGATGGGCTGAAGCCACTGCCAGCAGCCTGCATTTGAACAGGGAACCCTGGAGACGGTTTGGAGACAGGATGGAAGTGCAGCTCCTGGGAGGGACCTGCCAGCGCCTGAGGTGATTTGTCTGCAAGAGCTGGAAGGTAGTTGATGGAATTTCTCCCTCTGTAGCACAATGCGCTGCTCACTCAGAACATTTACAGGCCTAATCTCAGATCAACTGACTTTGCCTCAGCATTGCTTCACTTTGGAGCAAAAGTACATGGTGTTGGGAAAAGTTTACATGCCCCAAACATGCTGTCTCATGGCAGGAGATCCACATAAACAGACTCACAGCTGAGAGACTTACCAAGGATTTCTTTAGCCAGAGCTATGTCAAGCTCTCATTGCATAAGCATGTTATACCAGATGCATACACAGCTCTTAGAAATACAAATGTCTCATCAGAAAGCCTAGGGTTAGTTTAAGTCATTTAAATAGTAGGTTTTGCTAACCCAGTTCCTTGTGATGGATGTAAGCCTGGAGCTCATCACAAGTCATCCGTGACTCTTAGCAGAAACTGTTTGTCAGATTCCAAATTTGCAAATGAAAATGTTGCTGAAAAAAAACTGATGGCTGTGATATAGAGGCAAAAACGTTTCTATTGCTTCTTATATGTGAGTGTTGGTGGCCTTACATGAGAAATGAAGAATAGTGAAGACAGAAATATAGAGGTGGAAGATGGATGAGTGGTTCTTCTTCATCCTGTATTCTTTGGCTGGAAAATGGTATGTATTGAACTGAGTTTCTGATAATTGCCTTCTAGAAATTATATTTATCCAGGATATCAAAGGGCAGAAAGGCCACAACAGCTCATATATGCTTGATCTAGCGGTGTAATTGTCGCTGAGACATATTGAAGTAGTATTTATTTCATGCTACAAGTCTTTCACAATTCAGAAGCAGTGATGACTGATACACTGGGGAGGTTAAAAAATAAATCCTGCAAGTAGAAAAATAGAATTGTATGAGATAAATATGTGGTTTTCTGTCACAGGGTGCAGGCACATAAATTTTGACAGCTATATGATAATGTAGGGAGAGTGTGGAGGGAGCAGTTAAGAACGTACCCATAAATTGATTTTGGGGACACTGTGAAATATGTGCCAGCTGCTCATTGCCAAGACAGAAATTATGCAATATGTCTGTTTAAACTTCAGGGTGCTGTGGAGCAGCTTCCATCTGCAAGTTGTTCTTTACTTATGCTGCTTCCACACCAATGATGACTGTGCAACTATTAGTATTGAAAGTAAGGGCAGCAGCTGCACACTCTGCATCAGATGGATCCATGCATCCTCCAGCAGGAAGCAAGCACAGCCATCAAAACAAGCTGTTGGTGGTGTCTGATACTGCATTTCAAGAGAGACTCTTCTTCTGAGGAGCAATGAACTGCTCCTCTGAGCAGCACTCAGAAATTGTCTTTTTGCTGTTCTGATTCTCAGTGTTCTGCTTCCATTTGTTTTCTATGCTGTTAATTTGCAAGCACAAAAACCTCTTAAGGGGCTGAACTTCTCATGAGTTTTATTTTAGCAGAAGCCTGTAAAGCACTCATTGAAGACAAGGTGTCCTTTCTGAAGGAAAATATCATTCAGTGAACCTGACTGCACAGAGTACGTCACACAGAACCACCACATCGCCTGCGCCCTCGCAGCTGAGGAGGCCGCCTGTGCCCTCGCTTATGCCGTGACATTGCACAAAGAGTTTGAGACCTTCTAGCTTTTCTTCAGGGAGTTGTTCATGCCCCAGAATGTCTACTGTGTTCATGTGGATGCCATTCAAAGAGCCATTCCCCTTCCAGCAGGCAGCGCTGCTTTCTCAGCACCTCCTTTGTTTCCTGGGCAAAGGGGGTGGTCTAGGGCAGCATCTTCTGCCTGTGGACTGACCTCCACTGCACGAGAAACCTGCTTGGCCTTGGCCATGCCCTGGTGCTACCTACTCAACACCTGTCGTCAGGATCTCTCTTTGAACAACAACAGGGAGGTCATCCAGATGCTGAAGGGCCTTGGGGGCAAGAACATCACACCCAGGGTGCTTCCACCTCCCCACATCATCACCTGCACCAAATATGTGCACAGAGACTAACTCTTCCTTTTCTTTCATGCTGTGGAACATCTGTGCGCACAATGCCCCTGGCTGCACAACTTGACCATCTATTTTGGCTCTGCATACATGGCCATCACCAGGCCCTTTGTGGGGTTCATGCTGCAGGACCAACGTGTTCTTTATCTGCTGGCACGGCCTGAGGACACCAACAGCTGTAAGGGACACTTCTGGGTGATGCTCAGCAGGATCCAGGTGAGCATGCTTTCACTTTTGTCCTGTAGATACACACTCGTGCTTGTTTCACACATGGAAAAAGCTGGAGAGGAACTTCTTACAAGAGCATGCAGTGATAGGATGGGGGGAATGGCTTTAAATTTAAAATGGGTAGGTTTGGATTAGATATAAGGAAGAAAGTCTTTACTGTGGTGGCAGTATTGCAAAGGAAGAGACTGCCCAGAGAAGTGGTGAATGGCCCATCCCTGGAAGTGTTCAAGGCCAGGTTGGACGGGGCTT
The DNA here is from genome assembly GCF_041296385.1 of Aphelocoma coerulescens. NCBI lineage: Eukaryota > Metazoa > Chordata > Aves > Passeriformes > Corvidae > Aphelocoma > Aphelocoma coerulescens. The sequence continues at coordinate 76,832,562 of NC_091015.1, read as the reverse complement.
TGAGCAACCTGGTCTAGTAGAAGGTGTCTCTGCCCATGGAAAGGAGTTTAGAACTACAAGATCTTTAAGGTCTTTTCCTTAAACCCAAACCATTTTATGATTTTATTTCATAGGTGCACATTCACATACACATGCAGAAGCATTATCTGAAGTTGATTTTGGCAAAACCTAGACGAAGATTTCAATTGTTATTGAAATGGCTGATCTATCAAATAATCTTACCGCCCCTTTTTGAGCATTGAGGGAGAGGTGTCTGTGCTGTCCAGAATGTGCATTAGTGTTCCATGTCTGAGCAGGAAAATGCCCAGGGATCTGAGTTCAAACAGAAATCCTTGGACACTTCACCTGATTCACCTGTAAAATCTGAGATGATGAAAAGAGAAGTAATAACATTCAAAATATGTAATCTACATAAGCATTGTAGTGAAGAAATTTTGTACAAGATGTTCATTTTGCTGTGGGAAATTTTATTTTTCAACACATTGAACTCAATTTCTCCCAGAAAATCTGAATTCAGGCTAGAGTCAACTTCTAGTCTTCACACACTTTTCTATGGGACCACACACAGCATCTCTTCCATAACAATTGCAAAAAACCCATGTACTCATAGCTACTGCCTAAATCCCATTGTACAAAGTCAAGGATTTGTGCAGAGAAGCAGAATCAGAACCAGTATTTTCATCTTTACTGTGTGTATTTACCATTACTTTTTCCTTGTTTGCATGACTGGGAAAGGGTTGGAAGATGAACAGGATTTCACCCCCATGCGTGTTGCTTTTAGAAGCATCTGGTAGGACTCTACTGCTCCTGACTCCCTAGAGCTTCACAGCTGCCCAAAGCAAGGATATGAGGAATGGAAGCACAGGTAAATTTCCTCTCCTGTCTTTTTCTTTCCTTCCACCTTCTCCCTGCTGTAACTTGCAGGAAACAAACACAGGAGCAGTAAACAGAGGCAGAGCATGTTTACTTTAACTTTCAAATTATCACATAACTTGATAGTGCTTGCTCTTCCGATAACTGTATTTTACAACTGGCCTGCACAAGAAACACAAGTGATTATTGATCAAGATATTTATAGTGTAATCATCAGCATATGTTATTTGTAGCTAGATCACTTTTCCTGGAAGCTGGTTGCTGTTATCTTATTACATTGCCTCAGAAGCCATAAACCTGGGACCAGATATGTTCTCCACAGTCGGAAAGCTTTAGGTGGTTGACATTTGTTGTACTGCACTGTGTAGCTCGCATAGGCTGCATATTTAATCGTTATTTTCATGATTACCACTGTATGTTTTCCAGTATGGGCATAACATTTTTTTGGTGATTGTTCTTTTTGCATCTGAAAGATGCAACACTTCCACGGCAGATATGGCTTTTTCCTCTTCCTTTTTTTCCTTGCCATCACATTAGATTGCCTGTCCAAAAGTGATCATGTGGCTCTGACAGATGTGCTCAGAGGCTGTGGTTGCCCAAGATTCTGAATCCAAACTTATAAGAATGACACTCAGTCAGACACTCACCTGAGTGTATCCAAGAGTGCTGAGCAGTTCTGGGGTGAGGAGTCATCCCTCTCAGTGCATAGGATGTTAGCCCGGGATTCAGTTCCAGGCTCTAACAAAAAACTCCTGTCCAAGTTTGACCAGGCCACTCCCTTTAAGTTTCCAGGCATATCAAAGGGAGGTAATGATGTCAGGCAGTGGTCCAGCTGGTTGAACAAAAAGTTGCAGGCTTCCAGGCAAGCAGAGAAGTCATTTAAGGACCAGTTTGGATGGATAGCATACCATGCAAGAACTAAACCAAACAGTTATTTGTAGTTTCAGTATCAGCCATGATAATCTCAGTTCAGATAAAAGATAAAAAAATACTTTTCCCAAATCTTAAAATAGCATGCTTCTTGCCTAGAGTCATGTAATGAAGACCAAGGCTTTTTCTTACCCCCTTAAAGGCTAAAGACTTTCAACTCCCATTTAGCTGGTTTTCAAGTAACAGCCTTAACTTATCTTTGGTATTTATCTCAGGCCACTTATCTTCCACATGACTCCTGCATGACAGAAAATTCTTGAAAGTCACCTTTCAGATAAGAAAGAGAAGCACGGGGAAATTAAGGGAAAGTATTTCCAAGGTATGTAGGTCTGAAGTATCTGGCCCTTAATGACTTTCCCCAGGTCTCTCAAGAAGCACAAACCATCACAATGCAGATCAGTGGCCATGTCCCAGGCCAGCAGTGTTACCACTGGGCCACCCTTCCTCTCTCTGCTCATATAAAGCAAAAAGTAGGTTCTGATGGCCATGGAAGATGTGTGCATCCCCTGTCCATGCTGTTGAGCCCCCTTACTTCTTCCAAGCCAAACTCCTGCCCTCATTTTCATGCAGTACAGTCACAGCATATGAATGATTTGGGGCACAGGCAGTCTCGAGTGAAAACAATCCCACAGGGTATGCAGGGGTGTGTCCGTGGACATACACCTCCGCTGGTCACTAGCAATTTGCACCTTGTTCAAGTGGGAAAATAAAGGTCACAAGAAGTAATCGCAGCACCTCTCATTCAGAGACACCAACCCGCTTTTACAAAGGAGATCAGTGCTTTTATTTTCCATTCACAGAAGCAGGCAGAAGAGGGTGGAATGATATTCTCAGTATCTTAAAGCAGACCATGGGCAAAGCCAGCGCTGGTACTGACACCTGACTCCCGGTCTAATGCCCTGGACTAAACTGCTTTTTCATAACTGGTTCACCTGTGGAATAACAGAGTCTAGTTCCACTGTTGCCTCTGCTCTCTTTGCTAAGGGTGAGTGTGCACAAGATGGGTGAGCACTAAAAGCCCTTTGTTGCCAAAATAAACCCTTTCTGGAGTCCCTCTTGACAGCCTCTTGGCAAGTTGTCCCCTGTCCTCTCTGCACTGTTACAAAGACACCAGAACCAGCAGCCTGGGAAACATATCAGAGGCATTGTCTCTTACCTGCTTTAATAGGATATGTGCAACAGCTGCTGCTGCTGTGGGGACCAGTTTTCCAATGTTCTCCTTTCCTATTGCTTTCCTTTCCTGATGACAAGTGTAAGAGATAGCAGGGTCTGGCACTCATCCAGGATCTTTGTTCCTGAATACCACAAAAAAAACCTCTGCATGAGAACATTTACACCCAGACATGTTGATTTTCCCATCTCACCCCAAGCCCAGCATCAATAACCTCATCCCAGTACTCCTGCCTCCTCAGGTGCACATATTGCAGAGGGGTGTGGGAACACACTAAGCTACTGCAGGATCGCTTGTCTGAGGCAGTGAGCATTCAGTGAGTATTACCAATCGAAATACAAGAGCTCCTAAATGCTTAGAAATCCCCTCAGGCTATGAGCTGTTAGTTGGCTGCCACAGTAATCACCCATTCACTCCCTTCCCCGTGCGAGTGCCCAGTGCCCGGGTATGTCCTGGCTACCGAACCAGGCTGCAGGCCCATCCTGCCATCCTCCATCAGCCCTTCTGAGTTGCCATGCAAGAAAAGACACTAATGTGTGGTTGCTCTCTCTTCCCCAAAGCGTGGGTCATCTGTCCCAGGGGAAGGGGGTGGGAAAGGAGCACCACGTCGCAGCTGCTCTTGTGGCAGCTCAAAGGGACATGGGGTACACAGCATGAAACCTGACAAACTTCTGCATCAGTGTGACTTTGAGGTAGTTGATTACTAGAGCAGGTAGCCCACAGTGTCCTGTGCAAGCCCACAAGCCCAGACCACTCTTGATCTGGATGGGTAGGTCACAGAACCACAGGGCTCCTTGCATCTGAGGACATAAGCAGCCTAAACCTGGAATGTTTCAGTGTGTGTTTTGTTGCTGCTAATCTGACACAGAAGTTGGGAATCAATGGAAGATGGTGTTGCATTCTTACCCGTGCTTACTTTTCCAAGGATTCACCCAGCTGTATGCCAGACACAACTCTAAGTGGTTTTGACACGGTTCCTTACTGTGTCTGTCTAAACTCAAAGAATCAGCCCCACCTCAGCTCTCCCTGGGCAGGAAGAAGGGAGCTAATATAGTCATTACTTTTGTCAGTTATTGCAAAGGGGTGAAAACGGTGGATAGTTTTGTTTGTGGGTGGAGTGTTAAACCACTCCTAGACTTTGAAAGTATATCTGCATCATCCTGATGGCAACTCCTCAGTTGGAAGCTGAATGCTATACAGAAAAATAAGAAAAATGGCCACAGGTATGTCTCCAGTAGTGGCAGGTAATGCTGAAGTCAAACCAGTAGGATCTCAGGAGAGATGGGAGTTGTCCTTCACTGCAATTTATCCGATGCAGTAGCCTTACTTCCCAAGTAGAGCTGTTAGCTGTCAAGGAATACCTCATTCACATCCCTTGGATGTGAGTGTGAGGTGAAAGAGAAACACCAGAAAATTCTGAGTAGCATGCTAGTATATTAATCTACCCCATTAGCCATTTCCTTATTTTTAAGTTTTCACATGGCCATTTGCTTGAACAGACAGACCTGTGGTTTTTTTTCAGATGCTTTAGCTTGCACTGAGCTTTTCACCACAGCAACTTAATAATTAAAAACCATTTTGGTACCTCTCCATCCCACTGTCATTTGTAGACGGATCTTGGAACAACCTTCCCTGCAACGCACACGTCACACTAATACACACTAATGTGGGTCTGTTCTGCCTGGTATCATCGTTAATTTTCCTTAGCTTAGTCCCCACCCTTCAAAAGTCAGACAGACAGAGACACAGAAAGTTTTTTAATATGATTCCAGACAGTGATGCTGGTTGAATAAGCCGCATTCTAGAAAAAGAAGTATTTTGTACCTATGTCTGCATCATTACTCATATAACTAATCCTCATTCTTTTGTTCCTATTCTCTATTATTTTAATGAGACTTCCTGATTGAGCAAGAACTTCTCATAGGAATAAAGCATTAAAAAAATAGGGATTTTCCTGTGACTGATTTTGAGTCTATGCCCACAAAGTCATAATCTCACCATCAAAACCGTCTTCTTTTGAAAAACCTGCTCAAGGGAAAGTGTTGCAATACCATTGCATCAATCACAAAAACACCTTCTTAATTGCAGTATTTCTGAAAAATTACTTGTCCTCTATCCACCATTCAGATATTATAGTTCACCTGAGAAGATATAACTTAAAACAGGCTTTGGTCTATATGTAGTTCACAGTCTTTGGAGTTTAAGTACTGCAAAGGAATAATACTTTTCTTCACAACCAGTCGTGGGCTTCTCACTGAAACAGCACTTAGTGATGATGGAATAAGGGTGGGTATGTCTTCAATAAGACTTCTTGAAAAAGCACAGCTACTAAATGGGCTAGTGCTCCCTCACTTGGTTCTCCTTTATATTTTCAGCTATCAGACATTGGTGTAAGAGGCTTCAAAGAGCACAACTCCTTGAAGAATAGAATTAGAGGAGAGTAATTTAAGGAAGATTTATTTTTTTTCCTAAATAACAGCATCAGGTAACATATGTGATAACTCATGCATGTAACCAACTAAACATCAGTCCAGCAGTAACAGAGAATTTTCTTGACATTCCCAGATGCTGAATTGCCAAGAGCCCTTGGGTTTTTTTAGGGGGAAGATCCAGTCAGACCACCTGAACCTCTCCCCTCCTTTCACCTATGAGCAAATTCATCTGACCACACCTAAAGCTGTGTTGCACACGCTGAGATACAAACTCTGATGCCAGCACACGGCCAGGGTGGAAGCTGGCAGAACCGTGCCTGAATGGGTGCTGGGGTGGGCACTGGCAGTTCCTGCAGAGCAGCTCTCCCATTGCCTGTCCTTGGCACCCAGCATGTCCCCACAAGTCCAGCTCACTCCCACTGGGAGAAGCAAGTGTTTCCTCAACCGCCCTCTAGAATTCAGCTCCTCCAATACAGGATTGCAACCTTCCCATATACACTAGAATTAGTTTATGGGTCAAAAACAGCTCAGAAAAACTTCATCCAAAACATACCAAAGGAAGCTACTAGAACTGAGACCTTTTCTTTATTATCCATCAGATGTTTAAACACAGGAGGTGCAGTTTAGCTCTCTTATGACTATCAGCAGCCTAACAGCTCAAGAAAATGACATGCATTGCCTTAAATCAAAACACTTTGTTTTAAATAAGCTTCTTGCTTTTTTCTGAGTTCTAGTTCCTTCTTTCCAGGTTCTGAGGTCTGCTTTGAAGCCCAACAATCTTGAGCTTATTTTAGTTAAACCTTCACCCCTGCACACACGCATTTTTGCATTTGCATACCCCAATTAAATGAAAAGTTCTGGTGGCAAAATATGAAATTGAGCCTTTGTACATATTTAAGGAGGGGTGGTGTTTTTTTTTTTTTTTTTTCTTCTCCCTTGTTGCAATCTCATCTTGAAAGAAAATCTTTTCTTCTGAGGACTGCCCCACATCTTACCAGCCACCTCCCTTCCCTGGTCAGGTGGGATTGTCTTGCCAGGCAAACAAGAAAACAGACAAACGAGAATTTCAGAACAAATAATTCTTGCATGCTGTCTTATGTGCCTGGTCAGACAAATTCCTGTTGCTGTACAGGGTTAAGAGGTAACCATTTCCATCCTACCACAACTGCTCATCAGCTTCTCTCTGTCTTCCTAAACACTGGTGGCTGGATTTTGGGTGGTGGGGAGACTGCCCTTCCCTGTTGCGGGAAGTGGTTTGTGGCACTGGTTTCAGGAAGGGGATCATCCAGGAGGTTCTGGTGGTCCAGAGGTGGGCCAAGGCTGGCAGTGTGGGCACTGTGATGGAGCTGGGTGAAGGGACTGGTGCTGCTGGGCACTGCTGTGCTGCTGAGGCACAATGGGCGTGAGTGGTGGGCAGTGGGGGCTCTCTGAAGGCCATGGCGCTGGAGTGGGCACGTGGCACACTGCTGGCAAGGCAGGCACCCTGCCTGAGGGGCAGGCAGCACTGGGGACATGTCCCTACTGATTGTAAGTGTCCTGCAGCCCACTTATATGTGACCCACCTCAAGCCCTGCATGTTTCCCAAACAAAAATATGTGGCCCTGGTGCCCAGCAAAAGTTACCGTTGATTTCAATCATGTCTTGCAGAATAATATTCCCAAGGATGGGAACACTTCAGGCAGATTTCTAAAGAGCAAAATCCTGTGCATTAGCTTGTAAAGTGCAGGAGAAAAGCTAAGCTCGGTGGCATGGGAGGGTGAAGAAATTGTAAGGAAATGCTAAAGGGGAATCACAGGCTGTTTCAGGGGGCTGGTGGAGATTAGCCTGCTGGCAGCTAGGTTTGACCCTGGAATCACAAGTAGGGCACTTGGAAGGTCAAGGCAAATCTGGCAGCCTTTTATGCTGCAAGATTTCCAGCCTAATACTGGTTTAAGCATGCATGTTACAGAAATGTGGATGCAGTGGCTCATGTTGTGTAAGCTGTGTGTGTTTGTCTTCATAATCTGTGGGGGTGAGGCAAGGAGGAAAGGGAATAGGCTGCCTCTTGGAGCCAACATATGCAGAACAGCTCACACTGGAACTGTAATGGCAAAAAAACTGAAGGGAAGGGCTTAGAGGGGATGTTGCCTTTGGGGTTGTGTCGCCTTTGTCCTGTAATGGAGGTCCAGGCTCTGATGCAGTGTTTTTCCTTCCTCCAAACCTCCACCGCTAAGAAATGGCACGAAATTAAAGGCATCAGAGGGGCTGACCCATCTTTCCTGTGGCTGTCTCCACACCTGAGCAGCGCAGTGCTGCTGGTGGCTGTTCTTAAGGCCTGGTGCCAGCAGACTGGTTTCCAGAGCAGTGCTCTGTAGTGTTGCCCACGAGGGGGCTCTTTCCTGTTCCTGGTTTTCAGGGACAAAACTCTGCTGACCTTGATGGAATGGGAGATAAGGACTGAACAAACGTAGAGTGAGCAACCCATGACAAAATTTGTTTTAGCTTTCATAAGCAGCATCACTGCTCAGACAAACTGTCTTTTTAAGAACAGCACCCCAGGAAATTTCTGAATCTGAAATCAGTCACTTAAGCACTTATTTAAAGAAAAATATGATAAATTATTTTTTTTTCCCCTGTATTGAGCTACACTTTACCCTACTTTTTAATTAACTTGCAAAGATGCTTAGTTTGCTCAATTTGGGAGATGGTGAATAATATGAAGTCAGTAGTTTTGTATTCCTGGAAGGCAGTGTCTTCCAGTATTTTTGTGGATGTCCTGGGGTCATTCCTGTTTTGTCAGATATCTTTCTGTTTTGCCATTGTATCAGCATTTTCCAAAACTTCCCACATTCCACATTTACTGCCATCTGTTATGAAGAGGCTTTTAATTTGGGATGGCAATGCACATACCAGGCTATTTAAAGCATTTATCCCCTGCCATCACCGCCCCTTTTCCTCTCTCATAAAGTGTTATCTTTACCTTAATCCTTTCTGCGAAAAAGCAATACTTTTCTGAATTTTCCCTGGGACAAACCCACACTTTTCAGCATGTTGCTTTATTTGACAAACCCAATAAACAGAAGGGGAGAAATAAAGTCATGAAGTTCTGCTTATAGCTGACCCACACTGCTGTTTATGGCAAAGTGCTGTGCTGGGTCTGCAGTTGAATCATACAGTCTTTTTTGCATTTGATATCAAAGTCATGAGTTGGTTTTTGTGGCGTGGCACTTGGTGTGAGTTTGTGTGGCACTTGCTATGAGTGGCATTCCTCAGGGGTTGGTATTGGCACTGGCACTGTTTAACACCTTAGTCAGTGACATGGACAGTGGGATTGAGGGCACTCTCAGCAAGTTTGCTGGTGACACTGACCTGTGTGGTGCAGTCAATACATTGTGGGAATGAAGGGATGGAATCCAGAGGGACCTGGACAGGCTGGAGAGGTGGGACTGTGCAAACCTCATGAAGTTCAACAAGGCCAAGTGCAAGATTCTGCACCTGGGTCAGGGCAACCCCAAGGACAAATACAGGCTGGGGGAGAATGGATTGAGAGCAGCCCTGAGGAGAAGGACTTGGGGGTGTTGGTTGCTCAGTATGACCCAGCAGTGTGTGGCTGCAGCCCAGAAAGTCAAATATATCCTGGGCTGCATCCAAAGCAGCGTGGCCAGCAGGCTGGGGAGGTGGTACTGCCCTCTACTCTACCCTCGTGAGAACCCACTGGGAGTGCCCCAGCTCTGAGGCACCCAATGTAAGAAGGACATGGACCTGTTGGAGCAAGGCCAGAGGATGACTACAGAGATGCTCAGAGGGCTGGAGCACCTCTCCTATGAAGACAGGCTGAGAGAGCTGCAGTTGTTCAGCCTGGAGAAGAGAAGGCTCTGGGCTGACCTTAGAGCATCTTTCCAGTACCTAAACAGGACCTGCAAGAGAGCTAGAGAGGGACTTCTTACAGGGGTATGTAGGGATAAGACATGGGGTCATGGCTTTACACTGAGACAGGGTGGGTTTAGATTGGATATATGGAAGAAATTCTTTACTGTGAGGGTGGTGAGGCACTGGACAGGTTGTCCAGAGGAGCTGTGGATGCCCCATCCCTGGAGGTGTTCAAGACCAGGTTGGATGAGGCTTTGAGAAACCTGGCCTAGTAGAAGATGTTTTTAGTGACAAGCAGAAGGTGATAATTAGTGACAAGCAGAGGATAAACTCTTACCCATTTATATCCTGGATAGGTCCTGTGATCTGCCTAAATCTATATATATATATATATATATATATATATATATAAATATATATATATATATAATTATATAACATCATAGGCTATAACTGTGTTTCAATAACTCCTTCCAATTATATCATGCTTGAGTTTGTTCTGTTAGTCTCTTTCCTTAAACCAACCAACCCACAAACAAACAAATGACAAAAACCGAAGCAGAAATCCAGTATTTACCATTCAATTAATGTGAAGGTATCATGTGTTAGTGGCCAGTGTTCAAATAGCACTTGGAGGGCCGTGTTGGTTGGGAAGGTTACGTGAATGATCATGTGCAGTATTATACTGAGGCTGTAGCAGACAAGAGATTTTAGTTCTCAGATGAAGTCTTTAGGTCTTCTGGGCTGACATCTTGTCTGTGTCATGAAAGCTGCTCTCAGTGGAGAAACTTGACAAGGTTAGCAGCCAGGCATCTGTTGACATGTATTCTGAAGTATTTTATCCCAGTTCTGCGGAGAAAGGTCTTAGAGAGTGGACAAAAACCTAAACAAAATGCTGTTTAAAAGACTAGCTACTTGATTTTCTCTTACCTAGTTTCAGATGTCCCAGGATCCATGACCAATACATCATGGGGTGGTGACCTGGAAGTGGTGAAATGGATTGATATGAAAGAGACCCATGGAGGTTGTCATGGTAATGTGTACATTTTTCTCCATTTCTTGTTCCTGTGCTAGCAATAAATATTTTATTTCAAGAAACCTTAATCCATAACATAGTTATTCGTGTTGATGAGAAAAAAAACCTGAGAACTTCAGTCAGCATCAATGACAGCAATTTCACATTGACATAACTACACTGAAATCAGTGGACATACACAAATATCATTCAGAATTCATTTGTGGAAAATCTAGTGAGTAAAAGTATTGGTTTCTCTTCACTGACAGAGGAAATTCCACTGGTATTTTCAGGTAACAATAACCCAGCCTACAACATCACTAAAAGCAGCCAAGAGAATAGCATCAGCAGTTTTAATGTCTGCTGTGTCAGAGCATAAACTCATTAGACAGGGTTTTTGGGGACGTTCTGTAGATGCAGCTTGGGCTGGGCTGTCTCACACTGTCTGCAAATCTCACCTTCCACTTGACACTTGGAGGCCAAAGTATAAGAGATCCAAAAGGAGGCACCAGGGCAAAGCTCCTCTTGAAGCTGGAGGAGCTTTTAATCCTTGTCATTTCTAATGGGATGTTTTCCAGCCCCAACTTTTGTCTTGCTACCCTGTCATTGTGACCTCTTTCTACAAAAGTACAAACACAGCCATGCATTCCTGGCACTTCTGTGTCTAAAAGACAAGAGTAATGAATCACAATCAGCAAGATCTTAGACACAGGAATACAGCTGCTGGCTATACCTACAGATATGGTTTTATCAAAGACACCGATATTTACTACAGAGAAAAACAGAAAACTACTGGAATAAAGATGCTGCTTTTCCCAGATCATGCCTGTTCTTTAAGTATCTCTTGGGACAAAGTTTGTAAGAGCAAACAGGATCTTTTACTAGACCAGTGTGCGTGGTTAGAAAAGTCAGATAGGATTTCAGGCACAGGAGTCCATGTCTGAAAAACAGGGGCTTGCATATTTGTCTTACTTGGCTGACTGACTGAACTGGAAAAAAAATTTTAAAAAATTATTTACACGCAGATTTCGGTTTGCCAGTGTCCTTGGATCATCCTGTGTAAGGACTCACGGGAGAGATGCCAAGTGGGGAAGGTAAGTATTTTCAGGACTGGAAAAGCAGTAACTAAGCTTTGGCACTAACGCAGCGACTCTGTGTCATATTTCGATGTGGCATAAGACTTCTTCCCAAGTTTACTCACTTTAATTTCATACAGTGGTTGATGGAAACACTTAACCTTGGGTTCGCTCGATCACAGCCCTACTTTTATCCCGCAGTAACAGCCACTAGAGGGAGGCCATCCAACGTCTGAGCAGATTTTCCCTTCAAACTCTTTGTGAAGGACACAAAATCTCAACAGACAAGCATGCTGCAGAGAAAAATAAAAAAATAAAATGGGGGCTTCAGAATGTTTTAGCGTTGCAAACAGAAGACAGGTATCAGTCATCATGTCTTAAAAAACAAAGCAAGGAAGCAAAACTATGAATGCTTATCCCTGTAGCTACTGTGGTTGTATTCACACAGCATGTTAGCAGCACTGTGGAGTGACCCAGTCAGCTGCACAAAAGCAGTAAAAATCATGATGCCTGAATCTAGGGAGGCTGTGTGCTGCCCTCCTGCCTTTCTTCTGAGCAAGCAGTGATGGCTCAAAGAATACCTCTTGAATAACAGCAATTTACCGCCAACTTTATGAAAACATTGCAAATTTCTTTTGGGTCTTTTAGCAAACTGGATTGCAAACTGCAGCAGTTCTGTACCAGCAACTCACCACATCTGGATGTCCTGAAGCGTGGCTGGTAACCTGCAGGGAAGGTTCTGAACAGACAGGATCTGCCTAAGTCAGCTCATTCTGCTTTTATGGCTGCCAACACCTAATGATGCAGATTCCTGCAGAAAGGCACCAAAAGTTTACCTCCAGAGAAGAAATTCTGTTCAGTATTTTGAAGAGGGGAGCAGAGGGCTTTGCTATCTTGCTGTCATGGTGGCAGCTGAAGACAGAAGTATTTCAGAGCCAGTAATTCTTCTAAAGAGGGAGTCTTAGGAAGGCCTAGCGACTTAAGAGAGGTCTGGCACCAGCGCATCCCTTCCTTGGTCTAAAAAGCTGCATATTTCCCAAACTGAAAAATCCCAAATAAAATAAAGGCATGCTCACCATTTTTTTTTAATATTTTAAGCAGCCCGGAGTGCCAACAACATTATATTTCACTGTTCAGGCTCTAGAGGCAAATAGCAAAATATCACCCAACACCAGAAGCAATGAGCTTGGCAGTTTGAAGCTTATGGATATAACAGCATGTTGCACTCTGAACCTGAAGAAACGCAGATATTTTATGGGTATACAGATATATTATGAGTTATATTACCTGTTTAAGTAAGAATCCAGAAAAACATCACAGATTTCTGTCCAGTTGTTATTTGAGGGAGTTTTTAAAATTTCGTTTTGTTTTCATGAATGCTACTCCAGGTTGTGCTTTTCTGTGAGTAAATTAATCTGTTTTCACTGTGTGACTGACTTTTGGGTGCAACACCTGCCTCATCATTCTCCTTTTTTTTTGTAGAAATTGATTAACAATACAGTTAATCACTGCAGAAGAGATGAAACAATGATTTCTGGCAGCCGAGCTGAAGAAGTGCATCAAAACCAGCGAGAGCTGGTATTGGTGTTACTTTGAAATAACAGTAAAAGACAGGGGAAGATGAAAAACTGGAGGGGGTGGCTTGTAGGAAGGATGTAAAGGAAGGTTAGACTGCCCTGCACAACAGTAACAGCAGTGATTCAGTTCAGCAGCTTGGTGCTCCTCCACTGAGGGAGCTTGGGCTTCTGCATCTGTACCTCCTTGTCTTCCATAAATATGGCAAAGCAAAAAAAAAAAAAAAAAAGAAAGGACATGCTGCTCTCTCTAATGGGATTTCCAAGCAAGTCAGACTTTCCACTGAAGTCAGTTTGACTTGCTTAGACAACTCACTGGATGCTTTTCTGCTTATTTGCTCCTAAAGACTTTTACACACCTTGTCCAAAGAGCTGAAATCTCACTGTAAGATGTGGAACTGCACCCTTTTGACTCCAAGGACATTAAACTGAGAACAGGAACAGGCTGCCCAGGGAGGCTGGGCAGCCTCCATCCTTGGAGGGGCTCAGGACCCCACTGGAAAAAGGTCTGAAGCTATGACAAGTACATCTGCACAAGCTGCCATCACTTTGCGATTAGGATTCATGCTTATGAATGAAAATCACCAGTTCCTTTTCCTCAGCCTTTGTGCACTCCTAGCATCAAGGATATTTTTATGCACTGTGTGAGGCTGTAGCAGCAGCTCCATGACTGTGCAAACTTCTGTACCTGGTGTAGATACTGCAACACTTTTCCTTAATTCCCTAGCACCTGAGATATTCAATATATCAAAAATGAAAGACAGAAGCAGCATGTGTTCCTCTTCTGTCACTCCGGGTGTGAAGCAGGGAGGAGAAGGCATTTGGAGGAGCTAGCATTGCACCTCCTGTCAGTGGTGGGGAGGAGACATCACCATTGCTTCACTCCTTGCTTGTTTTGTTTTAGCCTAGCACAAACCCTAGACTCATCATCAGGGTTTGTTTAACTGTCTATTACTGCAAGACATGGAGTACTCTGCTGGGTGGATCTGCAGCACAGTAGTTGCAATGGGATGCACGAGCTGAGAGGACCAACGCTTGCTAAACCTCAAATTAAGTGGAGCTTTCTCTTACAGGTGTTCCTATCTGTGAGATGTGGGAGCTGAGGGCTTCTTCACAAACTTTTACCTTCCTCAGACACATTATTTCTCCAGGTGCAGTAAGCACCATCAGGTTCTTGTTTTCTACCCCACAGCACAGCACTGTGAAGTTAACAGGAGAGCTGAGACATGAGTCAGCTCCCGGGGCCTCACCCAAGCCAGCAGAATAACTTGCAGGTTTCATGCAATTTCCATTTTAGCCAAACACATTCAAATACTACCAGAATTCCCCACCCCTGGGAAGATGTATGTTCTGTGTGTGCCTTTGACATCAGAGGTGTGCACAGCAGCCAAAAATGTCTGGCAGCATGTGCCAGGCTGCAGGGTTTGTGAGAGAGTCCTGGGGAGCACAGCTGTGAGAAGGGATCCAAGGGAAGCAGGATGCAGCACTGTGCCTCCTCCTGTTCCCTGGAGGGCTTGAGCCTGCCACTGCAAACCAGGCATTGGCACAAATGCTGGTCTAGGGCTCTGGTCTGGGAGCCTGAACTAAATTCCCTGGCAGCAGATCCACAAGCAGGATTTTTTTAAGAGAAGGGAGGACAAGTCGTAGGCTGAGCTTGTGGCTTGATGTCTGGCAGCAGTGCCAGCCTAAACCAGCAGGCTCACAGCCCTCCCATTCCCACTCCTGCTAGAACTGTCTGTGTCTGAGCTATATCCGTTCCTCTGCCAAGAGGCCAAGCAGTCTTGTGCCAGCTCGAAAGAAGATATAGCAGACATAATACCAGGACTAGGAGCCAGGCAGCTGCTCCAGTTGAGTCCAGTGACACATGAGGAAAAAGAAAAAAAAAAGGAAATGGAAAAAGAGAGGCCTACCAAGGTATCCTTTCAACTTCACTTTAGGAATGACTGGAGTGTTTATGTAGAATCATAGAAGTATAGAATGGTTTAGGTTGGAAGGGACCTAAAAGATCATCTAGTTCCAAGACCCCTGCCATGGGCAGGAATATCATTCACTCGATCAGTGCCCCATCCAACCTCACCTTGAACACTTCCAGGGATGGAGCACCCACAGATGCAGAACAGAGGAAAATCCAAGCACACTTTAGTGAGCTCATAGTCTGGTTTGGTTTGGTCTCTTGCAATATCCCATTCCTTTTTTAGAGTACACTGCCTTGTCCTTCAAACCTCGTCTCACTTAATTTGTGAGCACACAGCTACCACAAACCCATCATTCTGAAACCCACAAATGCAAGGCTGAAGCTTTGGCACCCATGAATAAATCATTGCATAGCCACAAGAGGCATAAAACTGAAGTAGCCAGTAAGACTGTCTGCTCACGGGCTTCTGAGTCAGTCGCTGGCTTCTAACTCAGTTAAAGCATCAAAGATTCTGACTTATGTGAGCTGTGAGGTCATCAGCGACATCAGCAACACCAAACAATGGATTAAGATGCTGCAACCGTAATGCAGAATGGTCTCAAAATCAGCCTGTCAGGACACACTGATTCAGAGGTCCCAATAATGTGTTATGGTGTGATGTGCAGGAATAGATCAACGCCCTCAGCTTCCACCAGGAGCCAGCCTGTTATTAACACCATAAAATATCACCGTGTCCCGCAGCCGTAGGGAGGAGGAGAGAACATCCAGCAGGCAGGAATTGTGCAGCAAGATTGATTTATTTAATTATTTTACAAACTCTTTTTTCTTCATCGTCTAATTGGACAAAGGATCAGCCACCCCTTGGGGGTGATTGGCTAAAATCCTAAAACATCCATTGTCAAAATATTTTTCTACTATACCATAAACAAGACTTTTCAAGGATGCAGGTGTTTTATTGTTTATAGAACTCTGCTACCTCTTCTGAGAGAGAGAAAAGTCTCTCACGGACTTAGAAAATAGCAAAAAAATCCTTGCGAGCAGCATTTTTGTATCCACAGCCTGTGATTATGCAAATATCTAGTGAACATAACAGCATGACATAAAGCTTAGAAAAAGTTCTACTGGCATTACTCCGCAGCAGAGGGGCACTTTTGATGACCCTCTGCAAATCATTCTTAATGGATTTAAACAAAGACAAATTTTCATTGCTCCAGATTCACAGTGCCACCCTATAGTTATGGCTTTGTTTTCCAACTCTGTCTTCTCCCCATTCTAGGAATACAGGGAAGATCCAGACCTTTGGTAACAGAGGGTCATCCAAGAAAAGTCTTTGCCTAGCAAATCCTGCTGGCTCAGAGCTGGTGACTGCCAGAAGGGTGGTGGTTTGCTGTGTGGGCACGGAGGCTCACTCATAGGAATGATAACAACCGGCTGGTGTGTGAACGCCATTTTTGTGAGAGGCACCTGAAGAGGCTGGAAACAGGCACTAGAAATAGTCTTAAAAACAGGCACTCAAGGCAAAACAGTGGCATAAACCTTTCTATCTGTTTTGATTAGGTACTTAAACCAAAAGCAAAGGTTCTGCTTCAAACAAAGGAGCCAGCCTGGTTTTGATCAGCAAGTCGCTGCTGACAGTCATTAGCCCTGTGCTAGCTAGATGCTTCAGGCCACCTAATGGCACAAAAATGCAAATAGAGCTCTCTCCACAAAAGACTGCTAACTTCAGCAAATGTGATCCATGGTCTTAAGTCTTTTCCAGACAGGAGGGTCTGAGAACACAGGGAAGGACAACTGAAAAATAGAGAAAGCCTTAGGACAAAAAAGGGGAGGAGGCAGGAGGAAAACAAAGATGAGAAAGGGAAAACACAGCACATGAGAGAAAGAAGAATGTGAAAGGGTGATAAAGAGGGTAAAAATACTGTTTTGCTACGTGTCATTTGTTCAGTGCACGTCTGCTTTTCCAGATAACCTAGGGCAAACTGCTGGTTTGACATGGAGCTTGTAAAACAGCAGATGGCCCTCTGGGTTTGTTTGGGGGAATTTTTGTTTCTTTTGGCTTGGGGTTTGTTTTTTGTTGGGTTGTTGTTGTTGTTGTTGTTGTTTATTTCTTTGTTTCATGAAATCTCAACAACTATATTAACTTTCTTTAAGTTGAAATACATTTGTACTCTTAACCACTCATATAAAACAGAACAAAGTTCTAGCCTGCACACCTCTTCTTCAGAGTCTTTTATGGAAGCCAGCATGGAGGAAAGTTCATTGCCTTGTGAAAGAATTGGTCTGACCATAGTTTATTGTGGTCTAGCTTCAGATCTTCTAAATTTTTTTCCTTGCAAATCTATCTGGTCTCATGCACACCTACCCTCAGTAGTGCAGTTGGGGAAAAAATATAACGCAGAAAGCACAATTGACAGATCATCTGTGTTGCTCTATAGTCAGGACTTGAAACTTGCCAAGTTCAGTAAAACTTTGTGTACACATTAATGCACAAGCCCTGCCAGAGGTCAGAAGATAATTTGCCTCTTGTGTCATGGGCCTAATGACATATTCCTTTCTGTAAAATACATAAAAGATCTTGTCACAAGCACAAACCTCAGTGCTCAGTTCTCAATGCACATCTGGGAAGGGAGGAGGCAGAGATCAGCTAAGAAATTTGCATCAGTTTCACTGTGCTTGTGTCACAGAGAGTCATGGACCAGCTGGGGTTGGAAGGGACCTCTGAAGCCCACCAAGGCCAACCCCCCTTTCTCAAAGCATGGTCAGGGCTGTGTCCTGTTTGGGGAAGAATATCTCCATGGATGGAGACTTCACAGCCTGCCTGAGTGCCTCTTCTGTTGTTAGGCCACCTTCAAAATGAAAATGATTCTATTTATGTTCGAATGAAATGTCCTGTGTTTGGACTTGTGCCCATTACAATTCAGAAGACCCTGGCTCTACCTGCTTTGCCCTTTCCCATCAGATATTTCTATGGATCAATAAGGAGCCCCTGAGCTTCCTCACATGCGGACTGAACAGTTCCAGCTTTTTCTGATGCTTCTTGTATGAAGGATGCTCCAAGCCCTTAATCATCTTCACAGCCCTTTGCTGGATCTGCTTCAGTATGTCCATGCCTGCCTTGCACCACTGAGCCTAGAACAGAATTCCCAAGATTCCAGCTGAGGGGAAGGATCATCTGCCCCAACCTGCCTAATGCAGCCCAGGCTGCTGTCTCCCACCTTTGCTTCAAGAGCATGTTGCTGCCTCATGGGCAACTTCTTGTGACACTCTAGGATGTCCAAGACCTTCCTGCAAAGCTGCTCTCCAGCCAGTCAGTCTCAGGCACCTCTGCAGGCTCAGACTGGGAGAGCTGCACTCTCCTGCAGGGACTGGGACTGATACCAAGCCTCTCAAGATTTGAATAGGGGTTTGAGTCAAACTTTGCAATTTTTTTTTTTGTTAATCAGTAGCTGTTGCTGGACAGTTATGATTAAGTAATTGTATTGTGAGCATCATATCCTTGTCTGAATTTTTGTTTTGAGGAAAAGAGAAGACATTCCCAAGATGAATGGGCTCTCTGGACAAGAGCCACCAGGAGTGAAGTCAGCAGAACTGAGCAGTAACTGGTAGCAGTAAATGCTGGCAGGGGGCAATCACAACCACCAAATCATTGACCACCTACTCAAAACAGACCCCAGACTCAAATGGAGAGAAGAACTACACCTGTAGACTAATTAGCATGAGAAGAGAGAGATATAACTAGCAAATGGACAGGGGGTTAAGTACTAATTACAGAACAGTTATGTACATTGTAACCAATGAATGCTTCTGCCTTAGTTTGTTAAAATGTATACATAGTGTAAAGTTTTGATGATCAGTGAGCAGACCCAACTCCCTCTGGGCAAACCAGAAAGAAAAATGGAAGTACCTGTCTCAGTGAGTGAATTGGCACTGGGCACCAGTTAGCAAGCCTGCCTTCAGGACAAAGGGCTGCATCCAGGGCAGTGCTGGGCAGGCTGCTCTGCGTGGTGCTGGGGATTGTGCCCTGTAGCTCATCACCACCATTGCTCCTCATTCCAGGAATTCAGATGCCTTCTTCTGACATCTGTATTGGGCTTCCAGGGCAACGTTGGCTTCTGAGAGAAGACACCAAGACCTACCCTCATCTTGGGCAGTCAGCCGGCTCCAAGACAGACCCGCTGCTGGCCAAGGCTGAACTCATGACAGCACTGGTGGCACCTCTGTGATAGCGTATTTAAGAAGAGGAAGGAACTTACTGCACAACAGCAGCAGCAGCTGGAGAGAGGAATGAGAACCTTTTGTGAGGAACAGCCCTGCAGACACCAAGGTCAGTGAAGACGGAGGATAGGACATGTTCCAAGCTCAAGAGCAGAGATTCCCCTGCAGCCCGTGGTGCAGACCACGGGGAGGCAGGCTAACCCCCTTCAGCCCATGGAGCAGAGCTTCACCTGCGGCCCATAGAGGACCCTACGCTGGAGTAGGTGAACGTGCCCTGGAGGAAGCCGCAGCCCATGGAGAGAGGAGCCCACCCTGGAGCAAGTGTGCTGGCAGGACTTGTGACCACGCAGAAGACCCACACTGGAGTAGCCTTTTCCTGAAGGACTGCACCCCATGGAAGGGACCCGCGCTGGGGCAGTTTGTGCAGGACTGTCTCGCTGGGGCACGGTAAGAGCGGGAGGAGGGAGGGGCAGCGCAGAAGAGTCGCTATGGACCGACCGCAAACTCCACTTCCCACCCCCTGGCAGCGCGGGGTGATGTCGAGCCTGGGAAGAAAAGGGGAGGTGAGTGCTTTTTGCTTAATTTCTGACTTTCCAACTGTGTTACTGATGGGCAATCAATTAAGTAAATCCTCCCGGAGCCAGTCCATCACCGCCACCGCGCTGCCGCCAGTGCGGGCCCTCCCCGGGTGCTGTCACGGGCGGCGGGCGGGACCTCCGGGAGGCGGCACCGGGGCGGCCGGGGAGGGACGGAGGGAGGGCGGCCCAAGGTCGGCGCTGCGCTGCCCAGCCGTGCCCTGCGCGGTGTCCGCGGCTGCTCGCAGATGGAGTACGACTGGCTGGGCTTCGGCTACGCGGCGCTGGTGGCGGCGGGCGGTGTCGTGGGCTACGCCAAGGCAGGTGGGTGCCGGTGGCCGTGGCTGTCCCGGCCGTGGCCGCAGGCAGCCCCCGCTCCGCTCGCCTCCGCTCCGCCCCGCTCCGGGGCCGAGGCTGCGGGGCGCTCAGCCGCAGGGTCCCGGCCCGCTGCCGGCACGACCCCGCAAGTCCCGCTGAGTCCTTGTTGCCACCGAAACGGTGCTCGCGGAGGTCTGCAAAGTAGCTTTAAAAACCCCCAAACCCCCTCAACCAAACCCCTAATGCTTTGCTTGCAGTGTTCTTGTGGATTTACTAGTACGGGAAACTCGCAAAGTGCTTTCGTTTGGTGGGCAGGCTGACTGCGTGTGTGTTCGTTCGCTGACTGCTTTATTTTTTATTCAAGGCAGCGTCCCTTCTCTAGCTGCCGGTCTTCTGTTCGGCGGCTTAGCGGGACTAGGCGCTTACCAGCAGTCCAAAGATCCAAAGAATGTGTGGCTTTCCCTCGGTAAGTTTGCTCGGCAGCCGCGTACTGTGTGTTACTGGTAGCGGTGGGAACAGTAATCTTTTTATTCGAGCGTGTTTCAGCTGCCCTGTGCCCTTTTACCTATACAAATGTTCTAAGTGGTGGCAGGACCTCCTGCCCACAGCCAGGAGGTATTTGTGTAAGAGGACGGCGCCTGGGTCTAAAATCTGGATTGTCCTGTTTGAATCCAGAGTTGGTGAGAAATACCCGTCTCCTCTGCCAGATTAGATAATGTGTGAAACCAACACATTAGGTGCAGGAAACGTATGTGGAAAATTCTTGGTTATGAAGCAGCGATTTTAGCCTGTGGTGATGGAATAAGCACTATTTTTGCAGTAGTGACAGCACTGTGGCAGGTGGTATGTGGCCCCATGGAACCCCGGTTTGCACAAAGCATCTCAGAGGAGGAGTACATGTTTAATGCATCATGCACTCTGGAAGAAACAGTATGTAAAAGAGAAGAGGCAATGATCTATTCTGCTTGCTTACAGTAGAATGTACAAGAAGTTGTGGGTGTAGCTTGCAGTTAACTCTTCAGGGGAAGGAGAAGGATGAAATCCCTGTGGAAAGTATGAAGTACTGAATGAGATCAGGTGAACCTCAGGGACTTCCATGGCTCCAGGGGTGTAGTATGTGGTTAAACCACTATCAGGAACTGATCTTGCCTTTGGGCACTAAGGTATCCTAGATGACCTCTTGAGGATTCTGCTAATTCTGTAACTACTCTATAGTGTTAGTAGTGTCATGATACTATAGATTTACAGTGATTTTAAGACTGTTTGAAACCAATAGGACTAAGGTGCTGAAAGGCTCTAAGAAGCCAGTGTAGAGAACCAAACTGCATCATCAGTAAGGAATGAAATGTAAAATGCAGCTCAGTGTGAAGCACAATTTCCATTTGTGAACTGTCCTTCCACTCTGGCATGCTACGGGAGTGTCTGTGCATCTCTGGCACAGGTTTTTAGGCAGTGTCATGGAAAAAGGATGAGCAGCTTTTGTATATTCTGAGGTGGTGCATGGAGTGCTTTCAAATGGACCTCTTGAAAGCAGTGACAACTCTTTCATTCATTCATGCATTCCTCCTCAGCCCTCCTTGCAACGTTCAGCTGTGGCTCCTGCAGAGCTTTAAGCTGGTCACAGTACCTGAGGGGTCAAAATAGAACCTTGACAGAGTATCTCTAGAATACCTTTGGCCCTGTCTGATGCAAACAAACTTGAGGCTTTGGAGAAAGGTATACAGCACTTTCACCTGCCTTTCTTCTTCAAAGAAGCAATGGCCCTTTAAATTTCATGTGAATGTTGATGGGATTCCTTTTCCTCATTTAGAAATAAAATAATTTGGAGTAATGTCTAAGATGTTAATTGCTCTTTCAGTTTGATCCTTTGGATTGCTTTCTGTTTTCTAATAGTATTTTCAAGTGGGGTTGTTTTCTTTCCAGTTGTAGTATTTAGTGCCACTTTCCAGTTCAGAATGTTGCAGAGAGAATAATAATTCTCTTGCAAATAAGGGTTGAGGGAGAGCTAGTGACCTGTCCAGAGGATTGGAGTTTGTGGGTGATCAGACAATGGTCCCAGCCCTGGTGAGATCTACTTTCTTCTGCTGAGCAATGGAAAATGCTTACCCAAGATGCTGAGAAGCTTGCAGTGACAGCTTTGATGTTGAAGAAAATCCAGTGAATCGTTTACTCAGAGAGGGAGGCATTCCTGTGTGTACGTGTAGCTCTGTTTGGTAGCAGTGCTGCACCGGCATTTCTGCGTCAAATGGTTCTGACTGGGCTTCTTTTCAACAGTGGCATCTGGCACCTTGTCTACTGTTATGGGAATGAGATTCTACAACTCCAAAAAGGCAATGCCCGGGATAATTGCCGGTGCCAGGTAACCACCTGTCCTTTTTCCTTGTCTGTGTTATTGAATGAACATTTTATTTAACTTATTTGTGGATTGTTTTAAAAATGTTACATGGTAAATTCTGTGAAAAATGCAATCTTCTGGTGGTGTTCAGCTAAATGAAATTATGTCAATGTTTTCTCCCTTCTTGTTCTTTATGAGATTTTTGCCTCCACCTCCCTCTTTTTATAGCAACTATTCTGTTCCACAGTTTACTGATGGTTGGACGGCTTGGATTGCAGATGATGGAAAAGCCTCTTAAGCCATGAATCTACATTAAGTGACTTGAAGATACATGATTGAGAAGCCCAAAAATGCAACTGCCTAAATGTGCTGCACAGAAGCGGAAAAGGCACTGCTACCTGTGCATTGTATTTTTCCTATATCCTAATGCACGTGGGTTGTGTTTTAAAAGAGAGTCCTTGTCATGTCTTCCAAAATGGTATTTGTCTTAACATTTTCTGCACTGAAAGCAAGCAAGAAAATATGAGTATAGCATTAGTTTAGCTTCTGGTCCTGCAACTTAGTGTAGGCAAAGACCTCCTGGCCCTTGCATTCAGAAAGTTTGTAGGATTGAAGCTTAAACGCACATCCTGATTCATCCTTCTAAAATCATGGATACCTCTAAAACCAGGGGAGAGGAGCAGCTGATTTGTCACTAGTAATTAATACAATAAACATGCTCATTCTGTTTCATCTCCCTTCCCATGTCAGTTTATCTGTTCCCAGTGTTTGTCAGTCAGGGAGTTTGTTTTCCCAGCACTGCGTGTTAGAACCTGGTCCCACAAAACACAGTCACGGAGCGAGTCGAGGCTCTGCTGTAATGCAATAAATGCACACCCATGCCTTGCGGTCACTTGTCAACAACAGCACTCAGCTCTATGTCACTCACTGTGAATTTACAGGTTACTACTCATAAATCAAAAATACACTTTATTAGGTAATGCTGAATTGTAGGCACAGCTTTATTAAAATGTTACTTTAAATAAACTAAGAAATTATTATTGAAAACTTTTGTGTTCTACACAACTTTTTTTGTCTCTGATTGTTCACCTGGATTGATACAGTTTGGTGCCTTTCCTGCAGCAAGCATGAATTGTATAAATAATCTGTTCTATCCCTGAATCTAGTAGCTTGTAAATATAAAAATCTGAACTGGAAGGGGGAGGTGGAGAGAGCAAAAGCATGCAGACCACGTATTCAGAGAAGTATTATATTAAAGATTTTTAGTTAGTTTTTTTTCTTTTTTTCCTGAGGGAATAATCTATTTTAGATTTAGAAAATGCTGTATGAAGGTTTATTTAAAGACCAAAGGGCTTATTTGATCAGTCTTTGTCCTCAGTTGATTCCCTTAATGCCTGAAATCATTCTAAATATAAACCTTCCATAGAGAAACATCCTGGAAGATACACATGGATGGTAATGTATCCCTTTTCTGGTCTCATTTAACTTACATCCCTTTTTGCACAGATCCCAAGCTTTGATTTCTTCAACCTTTTTTCTTTGGTGCCTGGTACTGAGAGAGATGGAAGCAACAGGGCTGGTCCATTCGATTGGTGAGAGTCTGGAGTTGCTCAGAATTCTCTGAGTATCAGGGTAGTACCTTGGCAGGAGGGTCACATCCTGTCGTTTTCCTTCCCTCCTGCCTTGTCACAGCAAAACAGGCACAAGTGACCTTGTGCTGCCTGAGCAGGAGGCACAGAGCTGGGCCAGTGGCCATAGCCAGGCTCTGCCAGCAGGGCAGTGGTTTGCCAGGCAAGTCACAGGGATGAGGCAGGGCTGAAGTCAAGCCAGGGTGCCAGGTCAATCAGACTGGGTTCCAGATCTGCAGGGATGGGGCCAGGAATGCGTGCAGCTCCAGCAAGGGTCCCAACAGCCCGGTCCCAGGCCAGACAACTTGGGTCAGAGCTGACTTGAGCACAGACAGACCTGAAGGAAAAACTGCTCAGAGCACCTTCTTAGAGCCCTTATTCATCACCCTGCAGCGTTCAGCATCAGGTGTTCACCTGTATTTACATTTCCCTCCTACCACCCTGCATAGAAATAAGGGGTGTGCAAGACAGAAGATGGTTTGTTACATGTCACCCTTTTAAGTGCCTAATCTCAGTTCAGGACCCAGCATTGGTGGGTGTGTCTTTGTTCTAATGTGAGAAAGTTAGTAAGCCAGACATTAGCGTTTAAGACACTTTTATTTAAACTGCTTTATGAGGTTTTTTTTGCCTCTTCATATTGCTCTTGAAGCAGTTTGTTCTGTAGAAGTGGGATGCAAACACAAATGGCATCTCCTACAGTAAGGTGAGAACAGCCTCAACTCAGCAGTTCTCTAATTGTATAATCCTGGTCTCAAATCAGATAACTTGTGAATTTGAATTGCAGTTGTCTTTAACAGAATAAAGACAATAGAAAGCAGAAAACTGGACTGGTAAGCTTTTAAACTTTTAGACCAAAGTGTGAACCGTTGCTGCTGTTTCACGAGCTTTGAAAAGCAATAGCTTGAACTGAGACTGCTGGTAGATGTAATTTCGAACTTGTGGTAGAACTCTCATGCTCAGGAGATGCAGCAGTAATACAGGCAAAGGGACAAGAGAAAAATCTTAGCCTTACATAAAGTTTCAAGGGGGTAAAAAGTATCAGCATATACTAAACTTTTTAAGCATTTCTGTAGTAGCAATCCAATGTGTACCAATGAATCAGACTTAAATGACTGTACAAAGGCTGTTAGCCTTTTCTTGCTGTTTGCAACAAGAATCACTGAACACTTGTTGTGCTTTGCTTGTGGACAAGTAAAGACTGATAGGGTTATGTGAAAGCCCTTTCAAGGTTCATTAGCATGCGACAAGGACAGCACGTTTCTTCTAACCACATTTAGTGCCATAAATAGCATCTGTTTGCTTTTCTGCTCTGAGGTGACTCGCAGACACGTGAGCTATGAACATAGTATTGGTTAATTCCTTGACCAGGCTGTGATTTTAACTGCCATTGGCATCTTGTACTAGAGATGAGTGATTAATTTGTTTTTTAATTACAAAATCATAGCATTTATGCCTGTTACAAATAGTCTGAAGGTGTCCTTCATTGCCATAGCAACTTACAGATATGTTCTACAGTTAAATTAAGATGCATTTAAGTAGCATGGAGACATCTCTTAGAACTAAGGGAATGACAGATACTTAACCCTAGACCAATGGCAATTGAATTAAACTTTCTAGTGCATTACTAACCAGACAGCCCTATCCCTGCATAGTATTACATTATATATCCTACAGTATTAAAAACAACTGGTGTTTTCTTTAGGTGCAATTTTCATTAAAGAATATTTGACTTTTTGGTACAACTGTTTTAGATTAAATTGCTTTCCAGGAAGTTAACATAACCCATATATTATGACACATTGGGTCAACAACAGGAATTTAAATTTTAATATCCATTTCTAAAAGCCATACAAATAAATTTCTTTTTTTACAATGCTTGAAGTCATCATTAACAACTTTACATCTTTGAAGAATATACTCAGTTTGTACTTTGAAATGGCAAGTTTGATGTCACTATTAAGTCTAAGGCATTTATTCTAAATGCAGTTGTTAACTGAAGTAGTCCAGTTCAACATCCTAATAAACAATGTACTGTATATTGCAAAGTCCTTTGGGCAATATTATTATAAAAGTTAGCATAAAAGCTGGGGAAAGTACTGAATGAGCACATAAACAGTGACCTACTGAATTATTAAAGCTTTGTGTGTGTTTTCAACCTAAGTTGGCCTTTAAGATCTAAACCAGAAAGCAATGTCTTTGAAGAACAGACCAGTATCCTTCCTCATGTAGCTTATTCAAACTTTGTAGTTCAGTTTATCACCCAATAAAGACAGGTAGGAACAAGAGTTTAGTGATAATTTAGGCATTTTTGGCTAATTCACCCTTAAAATGACTGACAGACTGCAGTGATTTAGGCTCCTTAAAAGATCCCTGTGACACTCCCTTGACAGGACAGAGATAAATCTCTACAGATTTTTGGCCAAAAATGGCAATAAGGTAATTAAAACAGCAGAATTTAATTGTTGGGCTTTGCGTCACAGCTTGGTAAGTAGTATTCAGTACTTGTTTAGCTATTTTTCAGTGTTGCTGTATCATTCAACAGCCCTATATCAGCCAAATTTCTAGACCTTCCTTGTGTAGTATCTACCAGTGGATTGCCTACGTCCTGCTACAAGGGTTTCAGTTCTCATTGCTACATGAATATTTGCACCCTACAGACCCTGAGTAACTCTTAGTTACAAGTGAATTCTGAAATCCTTGCAGGAGACTGATGTTCTTCACAAAGCCAGATCTGTGCTTTCACTCTCATCTTCCATCTAAGGAACCAGCCTAACACCTGGAAGCCTGGTGCTGCTTGTGTGCTTCAAGCACATACCAGCAGCAGATGTTGCACTGGATGAACAACCCTAAGAGTTGTTCTAAAGAGTACAAGAACAGAAGATCTATCTATAGAAAAATGTCAGGTGAAATCTTACTTCTCAGTTTTGGCAATATGTGTTGTACAATACTTCACCGCATCCTACTTTACAGCCAGTATTTTACATGGTATTACATGTACTATACAGGTAATAGAACTATATTGCATAGTCTTAGGAAAAGCTGAAGAAAATAGGCTTTTCAGGTTTCCAAGTGCGGGAGAACTGAACACAGAGCACATAATATCCACATAGGATGGCATTTTCTATCTGTTCCCTCCATATTTGGCCACCCAGTCTGTTCCCCCATGTACTCGCTGAACTGTTGGGGGCTGAGTTAAGATACTCATGTTTTTTGCTGCTGAATTGAAAGTAGGACCTGGTAGTGGAGGACGAGCAGCTTTGTTTTTCCAGGAATAATCTGAAAGGAATAAGAACTCAGAATTAGTTATGACTAAAAGGTATTTTACTCCTCCACAGAGAAAAGAATGAGAGCTCACAGATGCCTTATGGTCCTCAAGGATGCTAATGTAGGATCCTTGAGGATGCTTTGGTCTCCTGTATGTCATAAAACATCCTGAGTTGGAAGGGACCCACAAGGATCAAAGAGTCCAGTTCCTGGCTGCACACAGGACAACCCCAAGGATCACACCATGTGCCTGAGAGCATGCTGTCTATGCTTGTTTTGAGATAAGATTATTTTTTCCTATAGTTTGTGTGTATTATTCTCACCTACTGAATAGTTGTTTTGCAGCAATTCCTCAAGAAAACACTGAGAATGAAATTCAGTGGAAAAGCTGATGCAAATGCCTACAACTCTGTATCTCTTATTACAAAACTGCTACAGAATGAAAGTGTTCTTTCCTCTATCTCAAATATTTTAAAAAGCATGTCATTATAACATTGATAAATTTAAGATTCAGACAGCTTAGCCTGAAGGACAGCTTCTGGAGACCCTCTTGTTCCTTTTGAGATTTTATGCCTTTTATTCCCTTCTTGCTTAGCTCAGAACTCCTGGTGTACTTGGTGGCAAGTCTTCTTTGCTCCATTTTCCATTTCTCCATTGATTTAATAGGATTTATTCCAAGTCTGAAGGCTTTTTTTCTCTCTTAATGTTGGCACCCACCTGATCTCAGGCACTAGCAGTAGTGCACTACTGTATTCCTGGTCTTCCTATTCAGATTTCCCCCTTTGACATTTCATGTAGTTGCTACTTCCTCAAGTTTCATGTGGTTAAAGTAATTACTCTGCTGCGAGGGCTGACATTTCATCATGTTCATGACCAATTCAGCCATTTTCCCAAGCCTTTAAAATCAGCCAGCTGGGACCTCTTTTATCCAGGCTCCTGCTATACTCCTTGTTTCCTTAGCATTCCTAAGGCAGATCCTGTCCCTTCTATTCCTACTTTTGTAGTTTAGTCTTATGTACTGATACTCTTTAAAACAAAATTTAACATTTAAATTGAATGGGTTTTTTGGTGCCTAGGTATCATTCTGATCCTTAGAGAAAACCACCTATTTTTGGTACTGTTTTTCAACAGTGGATTGAACCTGTTAAGGAACAGGTGAGGATCAAGACATTTAAAAAGGGGGAACACCAATGAGCTGAAATTTGGGGTCAGGTCTCCACCTCTTTGAAAACTGTTTCTCTTTATTTTACACTGGCATTCCCTAACTCTCATCAGCAAGTATGATTCTAGCCTACACTATCTTGGCAATAAATGTCACTTTTCCTGGCATTTTCCTCAGAAAAATTGATCTTTTATACTACATTAAATTATTTAAATTATGGCATTAAAAAACTTAACAGAAAAAATAATGAGAGCAAAACCAATTGAGAGTATAACTTATTACATTTTCGATAATATAAAGCAAAGGGTCACCAAAAATGTTAATGTTCAAATACTGACATCTAGGAGATAAAACCTGCCATTTGCTTTGTCCTTATCTCTCTTCCCATGCAAGTCTGAAGACTTTAAGCTAAATATGAGTGGTTTGAACAATGAGATTCTTGTTCTTCTCCAGAACATGGAGGAGTCTCTTAATTGACCTCCATCTGCCAGCCTTCTGACTTCTACTACACATATTCAATTTGTAATTACAGATTAACACTAAATTTATTTCCCTTTAGAATGCCACATGTGATTCCTTTTTTTTTTTTTGCACTATTCACAGCAGTCTAGAGAGAGTTGCAGATTTTTTCTTCCTATGAACTTCTTGATCCATGCATTGTGACAAACCAACTCTCGCAATTGTGTTTCAGCAGTGAATCAGATGAATGGAGTCCCAACTACATGACCATTTACTACACAGTTGTGGAGTTACATGATTTTACAATTCTGCTTAGCCCATCACCACTAATGAACAGTAGTTTAACGAATGGTCCAAATCTTCTTTACACCTTTTGTAATTATTTTCTCATTTATCTAACAAATATTAGTAGCAGTAGTTTCTCTAACTATCAGGACAGCCTCTAGACACCTACATGCAGCTCACTTATATTAAGAATTTATGCCCTAAAATTTTATTTACAAAACTTGAGGAAAACCTTACCAAGGGCTAATACATCCTCTTAGGAAGCATGGAAAATGAATATTTCTCTTTGTCTTGGATATGAGTAGTAAAAGAATATTTCTTACCCGATACAGGTGCACCAAGAGGCGCTAGCTGTATCCTTTGTCCAGCTGATCCAACTTCTTTTTTATGGAAGGAAGAGGTGTACAGTCCCAATGGGTTGTAAGCACCACTACTTACAAAGCCAGGATTTCCTGTTGACATTACAGAATTTTAGAATTTTCAGCTGCATTCAGAAAACTTTGCCTACTTTTTATAGTCACTTCAAATTATATTTGCCATACCACAAGTACAAGAGTACCAAGTACGAGCATTCTTTAAAAACTCCCTAGTGCTTGTCTCTTGAAAAACATTCTTTCATTGAATTCATTCTTTGCTTTGTATACTAGTTGGACCCTTTTCAGCACTTAGCAGACAAAAATTCATCAGGAATAAAGACAAAGAGCAGGGTGAACATTTTATTAGTACTTCCTTTAAACTTAAGACCACATAGAAAGGTTTACACTGAGTTGCAGAGAAATGTAGGATCTTACCTTTTGTTTACATCTACTTGCTTTACTGGAAGCTGGTTTAACTAGTGCTCAGTACTACTCTTGTGCTCAACATGTTTGGCCTAAATCTATCTAAAAGAATGGAACCCAGCTTCTCTTGTGGAAAGTGGTGCACCACTTGAAGTTGACTTTGACAGTTCCCACAGTTGAAGGCCTGTTATAAAAGTCAGACCCAATTATCCTCTCTCTTTAACCCTGGTTATAATTCTGTTTGTGCCTAGTTTTGGTCCAGATCTTTCTTTAAAGCAGCACGAGCCTGAGAAGGTTGACATAACTATCCTAATTTGGAAGTTGAGAAGCATTGTGCATGTACACACAAAATTAGTACTGAAATTAGGGTCCAGTGGAAGAGTGACCTGTTACAATACTTACACTCCCTAATCCAAGAAAATTTCTTACCTTCTTCAAGTCTGTCATCATTTGGGACAGTGTTACAACTACGCTGGCACAATGTCCAGAGAGAAACGCTTTTCTGTAGTGGTATGGTTCTGTGTTCAGTAGTATTAAATTTATGAAGTAGAAGGTTATACACAGTAGTTTATTTTGACCTTTATCAAGTGTGAGCATATTCATCACACCTTCAAGTGGTAGTTGCAGAAAAAGAGAGTATCTGCTTTGCCAGGTTTTTCTGTCTCCTAAATCTTTGTGCAATACCAT
Organism: Aphelocoma coerulescens; assembly: GCF_041296385.1. Taxonomy (NCBI): domain Eukaryota; kingdom Metazoa; phylum Chordata; class Aves; order Passeriformes; family Corvidae; genus Aphelocoma; species Aphelocoma coerulescens. The sequence goes on along the minus strand of NC_091015.1, from coordinate 76,802,020 downwards.
AATATTCCTCTTCACACCAACATTCCCAGACCTGTGTGATAATGTCAGAGCTCAGAGCAGTGGAACTATAAGGCACAAACTAGACTGCCTGGAATCCTGAGTTTCCTCCCTTTTACTCTAAGGTAACTCCACCAATACCTGTGCAACTACAGCACTGTAAGATCAGTGTAACAAGTAGGGAATCCAAATGCAGGAAATGGTGCAAGTCCTGAGTGCTGTCATGAACAATTCATCCCTTAGGGGAGATGCATGTGCTGCATTAAGATCACTTCTTCACCATTATCCAGTGACCTGCTGTGGATTATAATCAGGCTACTAAAATATTATCTGCCTTTTAAAGCACAGTAAGTTCCAAGAATCCAGAAGAAGCCATAATGAAGAGAGCAAGGTTTGACAAAAAAGATTGCAACTGAAAATGGAAATATACGATCATCAGGAACTTGCATTGTAAGTGTAATTTTTTTTACAAGAAAATGTAAAACATAAGTAGGAAATGTACAAAGAACCAGGCTATAATTGCTATAAATTACCTTTTGGATCCTCTAATTTTTCATTCAACCTTTCTTTGCACGATAGCTTTTCAATAGGTATAATTAAGTTCTCATCTGTAGACAAGGAAAATTAAAGGAAGAAAAAAATGGAAGGACAGACCTTTAGAAAAAGGGTATGAAGAACCAATCTAGGTGATGTAAAAGAAATGAGGAGGAAAAAAGGCAAGCAAGAATGAATATCTGACACATTAGTAATTATAATGTCTTATTCTTGTTTTCTTAAGCAGGAAATGTTATTCCAACAAGTTACTCTACAAAGTCCATTCTAATTATGGACTACCAATATGACTTACCAACAATGCAATCACATTCCATTTACAATTTCAAGGACTCGGTCATATCTGCAAAGTTGACTGATCATAAACTTACAATCCTTCATAAATAAAGCACTTGTAACTATTTGCTCTTATCTTATTTTGCCTGAGAGCAATATTGTGGCTGATGGAAAAAAAACAAAACCCACTTAAATGAACTATGCATAGTTATTTAAACACAGCAGTGTCAACTTTCAGATTTTCAATATGAAAAGAGAAAAGTTATAATTTACATGTATTGTGTTTCCATGATCCATCTATCCTGGTTTCATGTGTATCTGTCTTAAATGTTGCTGTCTCCCCAGTATATAAAACATCACATGCAATTTAAGATACTGATAGAAATAATACCAAGTATTTTCAAATATAAAAATGAATCAGTTTTAGTGCTTTGTTTCTTTAAATTCTTGGTAGTAAGACAAATGCACGATTTCTACCATTAGTATTCATCTTAATTTTATCTTTAGTGCAGTTCAGTAAGTAGATGTCTAGACTATCAATGAAAACATTTGGAAGCAGATGTTTGCCCTTCTGTGCCTGATTCCCTTGCAAGCTTATTTATCAATAAATTACTTCTGAGGCAGATGGATACTGTATTTCAGAAAACAAAAATGATACACATGATGACAGCTTTAAAAAATCCTATTTTTTTCCACAAAAAATTCTGGTAGGTGCTGTTATTTTTCCACTTTCTAAAATCTTGCACGTTCATTCAGATGATAACTTCAGCTCACCTTCAGCAGGGAAAATCAGGTTTGTTGACACTGCAGAATGGCTACTAAAGTTCTATTAAAAAGGGGTGCAGCATCTGCACGTAAACAAACCTTCTGAAGTTCTTGCTGTACAAGCATGTAAAGCTGGGAGGTTTATTGGCAAGTAAGTATTGGAGAGTGACTCGTGCTAGCTGGACAATGGCTGCAGGGTTGTTATCAAGGTAACCTCTCAAGGTAACAGGGACAGTGTACATAAAGTACAGGGCTTGGTGGTGAGAAGACAGATTTCAGTCCAGAGTCTGATGCTTTCCTCAGTGAAATCTTAGATGAAGTGTTTAACTAGTGTTGGCACTCACTCTATAAAATGCTGATAATAGTGTTCTTCACAAAATATAGTCTCACTGAAAGTTCTTTCCTGGAAATAAGGAGACTTTTCTTGCAGCAAAGGCTTTAGGACAAGGCCAAAATGTATAAAAGACATGTCTAAAATATTAGGCAGCACTTTTATTACATGAGTACATCACCCACCACTTTGTTTTCATGGGTGACACTGCTGTTTGATAGTGTTCCATGGCACAGGGAGCAGGTAGTAATGAGGTGAAACTACTTGCTTAAATATTAGTAAAATAATGGTCTCAGTGGATTATATACAAAATTTATCTTGACAGAACTTTATAGGTAGGGGTTGGTCTACACCTTCCTAATGTTTTGAAAGCAAAATACATAATTTCACATATGAAAAAGTTGTTATTTTAAGAGTCTTTCACTAAAACAAAAAAAAAAAGAGCCTAGAATCTAAGCTAAACTGCTTAAGTTAAACCAGATGGTCTTAACTAAATTAATTAAATAAAGTACAAGAAGATATAATGTGACCATTTACAATTACACTTTTACCTGTAGTATTTCTGCTGTAAGTCAATCCTCCCCCAGCATTTGCCAGTGATTTAGAATACAACTGGTTGTTCCAGGTTCTGTGTGATCCTTCTTTATTGGCTGCTGCTAAAGAGACAGTCTTCGGGTTTACACCTTAGAAAACAAATAAAGGAAAATGCTATAAATACCAAATTTCAAACATAATTCAACCAATAAATGACATTTCTAGAACAGAAAACCAACACTGAATTTTTTGTCTTATGATGTAAAACACCGTAACTGTAAATTAACCATGTCCATTGATTAGATTTTTAAGCCGAACCATGAAAACGTGACATTGATTTAAGAACAATTCTCTTCATGCTTTGAAAAGGAATTTAAAAAGACGTTTCAGTAGAGTTACTTGGTTTCTATAAAACTATAATCTCACAATTGATATTTTTGTCTGTAAAAAAAGGAACACACAAATTAAAAATACCTATCAAAACCTGGGGTTCCCAAGGCTGAAAATAAACTATTCCTTCAAGGGTTAAGTTAAAAAGTAGGACGAAGATGTTCTTGTTACTTCAGCATGTTACAAGCATTACAAGAGGTAATGGGATTACAGCACATTACAGCTCCCAGATCTACTGGTTGCAGAACTAAAGTAATATGCATAAATAACAACTATGTTCCTTGGACCTATTCCCTTACATGTCGAAATTAATTATTTTTTACATCTACGCCTTTCTCATTGAAAACCACAGAGACATTCGAATTGTGCTTAAAAAAAGGTAAGAAATACAGCTGACCCTTCCATTTGCATTACCTTAGATAGGGAAGTTCCTCGCCCTTTATAATTTTCTTTTCTTTTGGACTTGAACTGTAGAGTCTCTAGGCATCCTATTTAACATTCAAGAAGTGATTTCATATTCAGAAGTCATCACTACCCTAATGAATTCCTGACAAATTAATCATATGTTGTAACAAAACAACTTCCCCGACAATGGGGAATTCCTTTGTGAGCCACCTAAGTTCTCACATGTGGATTACAGAAGTCATGATATGATTACTGTAATTGTACAAACCACCATGGTAACAAATAGAAGATACTAAATGAGACACCAAGAAAATAATTCGATTATAGAAGATATTCAGAATACAAACTAAAGGAAACATTCTTTTTGCTTTCTCCTTCTTTCCATTCTCATTCCCAGTAATTACATAATATCATGTTATTTTCCTGATAAAATCACCCAGATTTGGACTAAGATATCTATTTCTAAAGAAAGATGACTACCTTAGGAAAGGAAGTGAGTGTGGGAATTCCTACCAATGCCAGTGGCTGGATATTTCTAAACACTGTGTACAAGGAAGGGGACTGTGTTTATCAGAACTTATGTTCAGAAAACCCCAAACATGCTGACACTGCAAAATTGGTAAATATGCATGATATAAAATCATAGAATCACTGAATGGTTTGGGTTGAAAGAGACCTTAAAGATCATCTAACTCCAACTGGGACACCTTCCACTAGACCAGGTTGCTCAAGGCCCCACCCAACCTGGCCTTGAACACTGCCAGGGGTGGGGCATCCACAGCTTCTCTGGACAACCTGTCCAGTGCCTCGCCACTCTCATAGTAAAGGATTTCTTCTGTATATATTTTCTAAATTTCCCCTCTTGCAATTTGAATCCATTACTCTTAATCCTACCACTACGGTTCCTGATGAAAAAAATATATGTAATTTCTTTAGTCCTCACATACACCTCCTTATGGGTTAATCAGGATATATTCCTAGTAACCCAAGAGATGTTGGCTTTATATTACTGAGGATTTTTTATGTTACTGGTCATAAGAGGGCCTGTGAACTTTTATGGTGTACAAGCAGTGTTGGTTGGGGTCCTGCCACGTTTACATAGCCAGGAACTGCTGCATCAATTGTGATGAGGTTTGTTCTGGGAAAGACATTTAGTCCAAAATTTGAAAATTTAGCCATGTTATGAACAATAAAATTATCCAGTGAGAAATCTAAACTCAAATGTACTGTATGTGGATTGTGCACAGCTTGTATTTTCTACATGTATTGACTTTTAACCTTACCAGGCAGATATCTTGATTGGTTTATATAGTAATCTTTTGCTGATGTATTTGATCTTTCGGAATCATTTCTCATCAGAACCTTGTTTTCCCCTCCTGGCTGGATACAGCATGAAGCTTTTGGTTCTGGCACACTGAAAAATCAAAATTTTCAAACCATGTGACCAACAAGTCCAGCCCAGAATATCACAAGCTGACCTTAGCCTGAAGAATACAGTGCTCTTCACTTATCCTACTTCCATCAGTAGAGTCTGTTTCCACAAAGTAACAGTCAAACATAACACCTCACGAGAGCCTGACCTGGGATTTGAAGAAAGAAATGTATCCAACACTATGGAATTAAAGCAAATGTGGCAAAATGGCAGAACACAGTACCACTTAACCCACCAAGGAAATAATGTTAGTATACCAAATTTTAGTAAAACAGGTTCTTAAATACACAACAAACACCTGAACCATATAGTGCCTGAAAATAAACTTGATTCTGTTTGGAGATTACCGCCACTATAGCAACACACCCAAAGCTGATCTGCTCATGCAACTCTTGGCATTCTTGCAGAATTTTGGTGACGTGTATTTTTATAGACTTGTCTTAATCAAGCTATAAATCTACTTCTGGATACTGTTTACTAAAACAAACGGTGATTTTATAATTGTAGGACCTACCTAAAAAGAAATTCCTTGTTTTTCTTTCCTTTTAACAGTGCAATGCTAGGCTTCTTTGAACATGACATTCCAAATTCAGGGTCATCCAAGTCGTCCCAGCTATCCATAGCCTTTACCAAAGTCTGACCCCACCGTCTTCTGCAGGTTTTAGGACCTAGTACACCATTCAGAGGGCCACTAGCTGCTTGTTTCTATTTTAAAAAATAATAAAAATAAGTTAAAATAATAATAATTTTAAAAAAGCACTTTAATTCAATTCTAAAATTTTGTATTTTGTATCTAGTGTAACTCCTGACTACTGCTTACAGACTTTGAGAGAATTTTTCCCAGTGTGTTGTATCTGTTTTGGTCACAGTCTCATTACGACTTTAAGCACAAAACATAATAATAATGCCAGCATGTAGTTGGAGTGTAGTTCTTTTGGATTGTTATCCTTAAATTGCTCAAGCCTACCCGAAGCAGTGAGGTTAACATTCTGTTTGCAAACCTAGTTCAGAGCTCAACCCCTATTCCTGGCATCTTGCTGAACTCATGCTCTAAACAGTGGTAATTGAACTGTCAAGAAATAGAGCACAGTGGTGCAGAACACTGCTGTGCCCCCAAAGTAAATACAGCAAATAAAAGAAACCGGTCAGGCCTTTTCTTTAACATTCTGTTCCAATGAAATGACTAAATTTTAAAACTGTCCTTCCATCTGACTATCATTTGCTTTCCAGTATTCTCTGAATACCTATTATTTTTAACATACTTTGTATTGCAGTTCAGTGAGTACAAGTCAAAAGCAAAATGGAAGTTACAAACCAAAGTTTACTAGTCATCTTCCTAAAAATCTTAATTGCTAAATTCTTACAAGGTTAGGAACTGGATATTTTTGGATATTCTCCTGCATGAGGCAAGTGAAGTTCTCCCTTTCAACTTCTCTATTGTGTACTGACAGTATTGTTGTGAATTGTTTCTCAAAGGTCAGTAAGTGCCAGCTGTTTCAACTCCATTATTGCATAAGCATGTCAGTGAGGGCTATTATAAATGAACGTTGTTATTACAAGCAATCTATTCTTCTAACTTGCTATACAATTTTAATAAGCAGGCAGTTATATCCTCAGTTAGTCCCTAGTTATCTATCTGTATCTCCTCTAATAAAACGTAACAATTTTCAAGGCATCACCTGGCTGAATAAACAAAGAACTTGTAATAAAACCATCTATGTAGTTATTGAAGACAACTTACAGGCGATGAGTTTTTACTGATAATTGGGAAAAGTGGTTGTGCCTGTGGCTGCTGCTGCTTTGGTACTTGCTGGTTAGCTGTGTTCTGAGGCAACTGAATTTGCTGGAGAGGCTGGTGGTTAACCTTTGGCAGGGGCTGTGGCTGTGTCTTGTCAGATAAATCAGGTGAAGACAGAGGTTCTGGCTTAGCTTCCAGTTTAGGTAAAGATGGCTTTGGCTCTGTTGGCTGAACCGGTTTAACAGGAGTCTGCTTCTCCAGATACTGTGGAGGAGGTCCTAAAATTTGGCCAACTTGAAAGTAAGGGTATTTTAAAGCCTGCAGAAGAAGATATACCATGCTAATTTTACTTCAAAAATTTGACTTCGGTAACCTCATCAACGATCAAAGCAGGTTTCTGAAACATTTGAGCAAGCTTTTCAACACAAATGAAAGATGGATGCAGAACGAGATCATACATAAAGTCTATATTGAGAACTAGCAGTTCTGTATTCCAAACTCTTCCCATCACAGAACTTAGTAATATTGATCCATTTGTACATATGACAACAGTCATACCCTTTTGTTCCCTTCTTTATTGCTAGGTCGAGTCTGTGTTTTGAGGTGCATTATACATTCAACACCATTCTATATTTATCCAGTAAAAAATTTCAATTTTAAAAGAAGTAGTCCCCACCATCTTTACCACATGCCTTATTATACGTTTCCCCTGCTGACTGCGTTCTGGCAACTCAATGAGTAGCCTGAGGTTTTTAATTAAAAACAGAACAAAAACAACAACAACAAAAATGCCAGAAGTGAGATAATTGCCATGTCTGGGTTCTACAATTAGAGGATGTTAATAAGCAAGGTTTCTCCCCCATTTTTCTTATCACCAGCTCTTGCTTTTCTTTAAAATACATTGTGCTTGCTGTGCCTTCATAGTGTTTATTAAGAAAATACAGTGTCTGTCTTAAGGCAGATGTTTATTTGATCCTTTTCCTCTGACCTTTCCATATCCTCTGCTAGATGTAGAGGATGGACACACCTTAGTAACACACCTCCTCCTATATCAAAACAACACACTCTGCTAATCCTTCTGGGTAGGATCCCACTCTTTGTTAGTTCTCAAAGACATGTTTTGCCTCAGCTGCACTCAAGAATCACTGCCTTTGAACACATTGCCATGTATATGCATTAAACTCTTCCTTCTGACTGTGGATTACACAACTGCTGCAGCTGCTTCCTTGATTACTCACTTGGTTAAAAGCTAGTTATTTGTTTTGTAAAGCACCATACACTATTTTGTGTAGAGGTACATAGTACTGGACTACAGACAGATGTCCATCACTGTACAACAGACATGCTTTATAAAGTGGAGAGAAATGGTTGCTCTGTTTGGTACCATCTGCTTAATGTTTCTGAATCACTTACATTACATCCACCTAGAATAACTTGCAATATGTGCTTTCTTTCCCAATTGTATTCCTCTTTTATACCTTCTAAATAGGATTACATTAGGTATGAATAATAAAAAAAAAAACAACACAGAATGTAACCATCTTCAGTCCTTGAAATATGTTTTTTGAAAATTAACTTGGAGAAAAATTGTGACCTTTGTGGCCTATTGGTATGTTCTTCATAGAGTTCTTTCCATATAACTTTGTACAATTCACATTCCAAGTAAAAATAGTCCTTAGCTCTTCCATGCTGCATTCTATCTGTGGCTTTACAAAAAGCAAGGCTTTCCAAGTTTTCAGTACCTCCCTTTGTACAGATGGGGAGGAAAACAGAAGTGCCAGAAGTGTCTGATAGACACAACTGAAACACTTACACCTCAGCTATTTCTCTGTCCTGTACAGAGAGAGTTTTAAGCTATGCCAATATAGAAGACAACATTGCAGAAATAACGGAAGAGTTTCTGATGTCTGCTGAGCCAGGTTTAGAACTTTCTCTTCTCACCACTTAGTCTCATTCCCACCAAAGTGTTCAAAATGAGGAGACATTTGTGGCCATCACTATTATGGCAATCAATTGGTTTCTGTATCTACGATTTTTTAACAATGCAAGAAAATTCAGTCTTATACTTAATCATTCATGTACTCAGACCTGACTTGCTGTAGGTCTCTTCTTTGGATTCCAGTTCAGCATGTCACTCATAAGATGTATTGCTTCATTGCTTGCATTTGGGATGAGAGTTTTTAGGCTTATAGGGACACATTGTGGGAAACGGAAACTCATGGCAGAAGCAAGGTGGTATCCTTCTGTCCAGTCACTCTGTTTCAAAGGAAAGAAAAATCAGCACCAAAAAAGAACAAAGAGGTATTTAGATAAAATTTAGTGCAGTTGTAGTCATGCTTGGTGTGCACAGCTCCTTCCTATATAGTTGAAAACAAGCATTCCTGTTTTCCATGACAATTATTACAACACCAGTGAATGCAGCATCACTCTCCAATGGCAGTCCTCCTGAGGTCTCCTGTAGCTAAAGGTGGAATCATCACCATGAATAACACACTTGGACACATCTATCTGAAGGAGACAAGAGTGCAGCAGTACCAGGAATGGTACTGAACATCCCATCTGCCACAGAAATGAGTCCAACAGCTAACTTCAACACACCCTCTTTATGGAAATAGCAGAGGTGAGGCCCTTTCATCCACCATGCCATGGTTGTATAACCGTGATGCAGCCTATACAATATAGCACTGATCCTGCCATTAGGACAGTCAAAGTTTAAATTACAACTAGACAGTATTGCAACATTAAAAAGCCATGACCACCAGATAAGAACTTTTTTTTAAAGTGTTTAACTTTCCAAAAGTAAACCCTGAAGTCCTTTGTTCCTTGATAACTGCATTCTTGGAATATAGAACTAAAGGACTATCAAAGACCTCAAGAGATCATTTAGTCCATGCCATTGTCCCTTCCTGACAGGTGTTAGTCTCAAAAAGCTTCCAGTTTCTGGCAATCCACAACCACTCTATACAACCTATTCCAGAGAGTAATCTCCTCAAGATTAGAAAAATGGAGGTTTCTCATATAAAAATAAAAGACCACTGTTGAGTGTCCTATCATCCATAGACACCAAGAAGGAAGTATTTGATTCTTCCCTCTAGAGTGGCCTTTTTATACGTTAGAAGGTGTATTTGTTTTCCTTTCTTCCAGTCTTTTTTTGCACAGGCTAAAGAAACCCAAACAGTTCCTAGGGTCTAGGCTTTTAAAGTTTTATTTCTTCCCTAGACTCTGATTTTTCTCTCTTAAAAAGGAAAACTCTAAACTGGATATAATATAGCAAGTGAAACAGAAAGATTAGTTCATATGTTAATGAGAATACTCCTTTCTCTACACACTGGTATGGTATTTGTCTTTAGACATACAATACACTAAATATCTCCTAAGGCCTCTCCTACAGATGTGTTAGCTGGATGGTTACCCACAGCTATTTATGTAGCTGATTATTCCTGCCTAAGTACAGCACTCTGTGCACTACTGAAAACATTTCTTTAAAGCTGCATCTCTACTTCTATACATAAAAAAAACCCCTCTAAATTCTAATCTTGTTTTCTAACATAATCCTTCTCAGCCTGCCATCTACTAGCTTAAGTAGCAAAATCTACTCCACCAGACAGCAATACAACTTTAAAATACAACTTTAAAAACTTGATCAGATGCAGAACCACTTAAGTTCTATTCAATTCATCTTTTGAATAACAGCCAGTGAAGCTTACTCGCTGTGTAAGTCTTTCCAAACAGGTATGTTCTTATCATGCAGTTTGTATATAACTATGCTGATGAGGGACAGCATCAGAAACCTTACTGAAGACAAGGTATGATATCAGTGCTCTTCCTCTATCCACCAAGCTTATTACACTGCTACAGGACAAACTGGACTGATTTGATACAATTTGGTCTTAAGGTACCACGATAGCTATTACTCATATTTTTATGCAGAACAGTTTTAGTTCTGTTAGCACAGTCCACGGTAACAATAAAACCTCAAATACAATTGTAAATCACATCTGGTTAAAAAAAGTCTCAAGATTTCAAGCAACTTCCTATTCCACCTCAGAGAATAGTTTGTTCATTTAAATTAATGGAGAAAGACTTCCCTCCTTCACTGCACTGCCCTTCTTTATTGAGTTTGGTGGCATTCTGTCTGCTAGAAATAGTGATAAAGGAACAGTTTACAACAAAGTACCAAGGACTGTGTGTTGAACTGGTGAAGCACAGGGATAAAGTAAAAACAATACAAGAGCAAAAATGAAAAATACATTTATATTTATAAAAAGAAAATAAATTTGGAATAATTTAAAGTGCCATTGCCAACCTTCAGCTAATGAAAATGCATTTCATTAATCTCTCCTATTGAGATTGTCATCAATTTTTTCATTAAATTCACATACTCCAAGTGCACCACCACTGCCAATATTTGAATAGTGCAATTTAATTTATTTATTAAAATAAAGAAAGAAACTTAATTTAAAAAATAAAACAAAATAGTTGCCTGCCACTATTTAAAACACCCAGATTCACAGAAGTCATTGGTGTGTTGTTATGGACTTAAGCACAGGAAGATAAACTGGAATGAAGATAGCTTCTGGGCATAATTCCTGTAATTCATTTTTGCAGGATAACAGAATAAATGAAAATACATTACTGAAAAAATAGTATTTTTAAATCTATCTGCAAAATCAGACTATTAAAATAACTGCTTACATTTTTCAGAATGTAAGTACTTGTAACAAATGATTTATTTGTTGTGGTAATTCCTATCATAATATTTAAGTACTCCTCTTACACAGCAATCTCCCTGAAGAACACCTTAGCATTGTCACAAGGAGAGAAAATTCCCAAGTCTGTCCAGCAGATGACGGGTACAAAGTAATTAATTACAGTTTCCTGATCCTAGAGGGCTGACTTACAATGTCCTTAACTCTTAAGGGCTTTAGTGGAGGTTACAGTTTTCTCTGGAATGCTCAGCTGGTAATGCTCCCTGCTTTCCCAAGCAATAAGCTTTCTAGTCAGGGAATGACAGACTCTAAACAGTCAGGATTTGCCTCTGTTAGTTCCTTGGAAGGTTAGAGGAAAAAACACAGCAGTCAGCTCAGTGCTGCTCTGCTACTGCACACAGTGAAAACCTCTCTGATCTGCCTGCTCTTCAGAGCTTGTTTATGTTGTACAGTGAAAATGTTCCAGAAGCCAGCACGGTTCTGTCTTTCAGATATTCTTCATATACATCAAAATGTTCCTCTCACTCTCCTAGATGTGCAATCTGCTTAAGAAAGCTCACATCTGCATCTGAAAACTCAAGTCTTACAATACTGCTCCTCTTGCACATTATTCCTGAGGCACAACTGTGTCATGGCAAGCACTGTTTTACACATCATACCAATTTTCACTGAGTCCTCTAGACTCAATTTTCACTTCCACAACATATCTATAACTCTCCACCTGACCTTTTCCTCTCTGCTCTGCCATGAGTTTGCACCTGTTTCTCAGTATGTTCTCTTGGATATTTTCCCACCACTTCAAGCTCTGCGTGTTCCTAGCTAAGCTTAATCTATTTCTGTTTTAAGTTTTCTGTTCCTTACTTCTCTATTGGTAACAGCTCCTTTACTGGACAAGAACTATACTAAATTTTGTATCAGTAAGAACACTAATGAAACTGATGTTTGTCTCTCCACCCTTAGGTTTTTCAGATCTACATGGACTGTGTTTGGTCAGTTATTCCACCAAGCTCTATTTGCATCCATAAGGTACTGACAAACATCTGCCATTTCTTACTTTAGTCTCCAAAAATATTTAACTGCATATGGTCTTTTTTTTTCAGTCCATTCAAAATTTCAAAGGTAATCTTATTCATTTCTTGCATGTTCTTCCATCCACTTGCTAAAACAACTTTTAAACTGAAGTAAATGTAATTGCATCCATTTTTATATGCACCACCCAAACCTTCCTTGAAATTTTAAATAGTATTTAGCTCATCCACAAAATAACTGCAAATAATTGTTTTCTCTCTAAAATACTGCACATTTTCCCTCCATTACTTCTCATTGCTAATAATATTTATGAGACATCTTTTATGCTTTAAAAATAAGAAAAGCATAATTTGTCATATTTATGGTAACTTTTACAAGTTCCAAATTCTGGGTGCCAGCACAGAAGAATTACACTTTCGGGAAGGGAAAGCAAATTGGCTCCGGCAAATTAAATCCTAGGAGACTTCTGATTTGCCTTCCATTATGAATAGCTTTAAAAAACTAAATTAAACTATTTTATCTGGCTTTTGTCAGAGGAGAGAAAGGCAACACAAAATGGTATGGTATTCAACAGATGCCAATATACAAGAGAAGACTAGCATTACATGCCTTAATGGAAGCTGAAAAGAAATACAGTTGAGAAAACCGTAAGTTTGCAGGAAACTTACTGAAACAGTAAGTTAATATCTACGTTCTGAAAGATAATATTGAATATTTTGTAATAATTTGATTTAATTTTCTTTGTAATACAATTGTGTGAGGTTTTTTAAGTCTGACCTTCTTTGGAGTCCCTAGTACTTGGCAAATTTTGAAGATTTCATCTACTTCACTTGTGCCTGGGAAAAGAGGTCTGAGTGTGTACAGCTCAGCCATTATGCTGCCAACTGCCCATATATCAATAGGTGAGCTGTAGACAGATGATCTCAGCAAAACTTCAGGAGCACGGTACCTGTGAGGATGGAAGGAAATAACAGATAAGTTAAAATGGTCACAGGAAGGTTATTAGTTAAGCTAATGTATTAAATTCTTGATATACTTACCACCTGGTAGAAACATAATCTGTGTAAGGTGGCTGAGATCTTAGTTCTCTAGCCAACCCAAAATCTGCTATTTTCACAAGTTCTGGTCCACTACAGAGAAGGTTTTCAGGCTTCATATCCCTATGAAAAAATCCTGTAGAAGACCAAACAGAAAAGAATGGCAAATTATCACAGAATCACTTCTTAAGCATCACTTCTAATAGGAGTAATCCAGTATTTACTTTGGGATGTTTTGGAATAATATAGTGGTTTTCAGTCTTTTCTTTCTTTCCTAATTGTTTTTTTTTTATAAATTCAACATAAAAGAATTGTAACCTTGCCCCAACAACTGCACACATTTTCCCTGCAGTGATTATTACACCAAGTGTTCTTAAATTAACAAAGGTAAACTGTCATTAGCACACTAAGGAAAATTAATTGGCTAGTGCAGCAACATCAAATGAAAAACCAGCCTCACAAGGAGATCTTCTGCAAAAACTACAACTGCTTTGTCAGTTTTGGATAGTGGAAAATTGAGCATCTGACACATTTACTTGATTCATAGAATTCCTTGAATGATTTTTAACTAGTTATTTATCATTGTGACAACAAAGGATATCCAAATCCTGCTCAGAAATGCTAATATTAGTAATGCAGGCACATAAAGCTTTTTCAAGGCTTGCTGTTGGCTTGAGGACCTCTATACGTAGGCAGTGGTTAAGTCACTAAGCAAATTAATTCTACTGTTTAATTGGAACACACAATTTGTTATGTTATACATTAATTTGATTGAAATCCACTTGCTAGAATTTCTGCATGCATAAATTGAAAATAATTGTAAGAAATTGGCTGAAATTATTACAATGAAATAAAAATGTTCAAATTTATTAAACCTGTTATTCCCTTATACACTTATGATTAAAGCAAAATATTAATATTGTAACTTAAAATCGGAAGGTTTTCTTAAAATCTAATATTCTCATTTATCTCACAGAGAAATGAGGTAGGAAAAGAGGATGCTAACAATCAGAGAACAGTATATGATCCTGATCAGAAGGACAAGAAAATGTCAATTTCTGGGTATTTGATAATACTGAACAGAATTAATTATTCATTTAATTCATCGACAGGCCTCTTCAGGGTACACTGAAAGCAAATCAAACCTCACTAGGAACACTGTTTCTTATTTTATTTTCAGCTAATGTTTTGTTGTCTCTGGAAAGTTTTAAGGATACCAATGTGACGTGAAGAACAACTACGAAATAAAAATTGCAGTTGAGCATGAGAGTAAATTGCTACCTTTTTAAAGGCAAAAGAGTTTGCTACCAATATTTTAAAATACAGTTCACAGACAGATATTAAACATGAGCATTAGGAGTTTTGCAAACACTGAAACTTTTTGTTGTTGTGAGCACACCTCACCTCTTGTTGAGACTGTGCCTGTAATTCCTAGCAACATCCCACTTATTAAACTATTTAAATCCAAGTTATATTTGATAAGGATACTGTTTCAATTTCTTAGTGAACAAGTTAAGTTCACTAAGAGTAGAGTATCATATTAGTCACAGTATCTCAACACAAGAGTATTGATGTATCAATGCTTCTCAATTAGATCTTTTTGAGGAAGCAGCAGTTTGGTATAGCACAGCATACAAGTTTCTTTAGTTTGTCTGTACATCTTCTAACTAAAGTAGAAAGAACTACTGAACAGTGTCTGAATGAACAACATCCGATGCTTTCCAAATGAAAGAGGAAAATCCAGCTATAGGAAAACAAAGAGTAACTTCAGGCACAGTTTAAAATTGCACCACACTTGAAACAGGAAACCACGATTTATTAGAGATGATTAATAGCCCTTGCTAGGTTATTTTATTCAAGTTTTTCTGTGCACAATCTTATTTTCTAAAAAAGTGCTATACAATTAAACTCTGGTAGAAAACCTACCATGTTTGTGGATGAAAGCCAGCCCTTGCAATATCTGATACATCATGTTTCTGATGACTGACTCAGGGAAAAACTTGTTTCTGTGAAGAAACAGGGTAACAACTTTACATAATTAAGAAAAATAATGTATCTTCAGAACACACGTTTCTTTATTTTGCATAACACATCATGAACACATGAAAACAGACCCATCAAGTCAAAGCAAGAAAGATGCAACTCTCATTTCAAAACTCTACTGGGCCTTAATCCCACCCACTTTAAGTGCAGCAGCAGAACTTCTCTGCTAGGAGGTTCATGGTGCTGTCTCTCTGTAGAAGCTGGTTGGCCAGCAGTGTGCTTGACCAGGTGAACGTGGAATGTACAGCAGTGTAACAAGGCAGAGATGGCACAGTGCAGCACTAGTTGGTGCATTACCCAGTGGTGCCCTTAAGAGAACCCTGATAAGAGCAATGCTGCTCAGCTGCAGAGTAACACTGTGCTAATGTCACCAGCAGCTATCTCAGGATGTCAACCCACGAGCTTGGCACATTAGGAGATACAAGTGTATGACGAAGTCTGAAGGAAATACGCATTGAAGGCAAAACAATTCAGCAAAGGAAAATGTTATTTAAAAGGCAGGTCCTATTTCAAAGTCCCCCTTATAAGCCTTGCTATGTACTGTTTGTCCAAGATTGCAACATTAGGGTTAGCCTATATGTAGGCTGTTCTTACAAGCATGCATGCATGCACCATCCCCACCTTAAGCCAAACCTGTGAGCAAAAATAGCACAAACAGTGTTCACCCAATCCTTCATACATTAAAGTGAAGGCTATTGAAGAAAAGAAAAAAAACCAAAACAAAGCTCTTTGGAATTTCTCTCATGGCATGCAAACTCTCCTGTTAACAATTGATTGAACTTATTTCCAAAAGCATTACAATATGCAGTGTTGTAACAGAGCAATGCAGAATTCTACTCCCACATAAGCAGATGCAGCAACTCCTGTTCACATCAATAGGGCTGCAAGAAGAGCCAAAACCAGAAATTCCAATGTCTTCTTCAAGGTAGTATGAGAAGCATTAAATAAAGCATGATAGCACACTACTTTTTCTGTGAAAAAAAGACATACCTATCCTTCATTAGCTGATAAAGATTTTCCTTCATGTATTCAAATACAAAGTAAAGGTGGTCATTTTCTCGTATGACTTCCTTCAGTTTTATTACATTGGCATGGTTTAGCTTCTTCAGAGACTGCAACAGAGCAAAATACGGCTTCAGATAACCCCACAGTGACCTTCATTCCTTACCAGCACTAAATTTTTAACATATAAGTTTCTAGCACAGAATCCACACAACATATTCATGAGATACCCCATAATTTATCTTGCAATCTGTTTCAAAGAATAACAACACAGCAGTTTGAATAAATTTCAAAGTAAAAATTAACTACATTAATAGTAGTTCAAGCCTATTTTTAGGGATTACCTCAGAGCTAGAGTAAGGATTAGCACAAAAACCTAATTCCCTACAATGAAAGGCAAATCTGAAGCTGTAAGAGCTCTTGCTCACTGAGCTGAATAAGAAAACCCTGCATTCTTTTTTCTTTTTGGCATGAAACTTTCATGAAGAAGGATTCTCTTACAGATGTTCTTTATGGACATACTGATTTGTGTGAAATCTCCAGTAAGTTAAATCTAAAGTCCTTTAGTAGGGAGTTTTGTATATACAGAAAATCAGATGCCCAAAACATGGAATGATTTGGAATTTAAGCCCAGGATTTCAAGTGTTATTCTATCACTTGGCTAGCCAAAACTCCCAGTGCTTTCTACAGATGCCCCAAATACAAGGAATGGATACACAGCTAGAAATCTGGAAGTAAAATGGAAGAGGAGGATGGTAAACCACAGAAATCCACACATACAAAATCAATTTCTTTCTTTCTCAAAGACAAGAGGCTTGGCTATGAGACATGGCCACTGCTTCAGAATAGTGGGATATTCCACAAATCAGCAGGACCTCTAGGAGTGCCAGCAGCCCATGGTTTTGCGAAATCTGTCACCATTTAAAGAGTTCACAGAGTTTGGCCTTATGCTTGGACATGGCAGCTGCCCCTTTCCTTCATACAAGCCTAATCAGACTAATCAATTTTTAAACGTGGTATATTCACCACTTTACCTTCACTTCTCTCAAATTCATACATTCATCCCATGAATAGAACTTTCTTTTCATTCTGAAATAAAGTCCAAGATAAAGTATTTTCAGTTAACAGTGCAGAATGCTTTTGGAATAAGAAAACCTAAACGATATTTTCTAAGACTAGCATTATCTATATTTTGAACTCAATTTAAAACATTCTAGCATAGCCATCAGCAATATAAATAGAAACAAACTCAACACTTAGAATTGCTAGAAATTTACAGTGATTAACCATCAAACACTGAAACAAGTTTTTAGAGTACAACCAGAGACCATGTTACTCCAATGGAAAAGGGACATAAAACCCCTTTGTATCATTTGAATTGTGCTTTTAATAATAAAGTAAGCAACAATGACACTGCACCTATAATAAGGAAAGTCACATCCTTATACATAAGTTGCATATTCTAAGGAAATAAAAAATTATATTTTTGAAATCTGCAAAATATCTGGATTGCTTACTATTTTAATTAAGCAGCTGACTTGATCATTTTAAAAATCTGTTCCAAGATACTAATTTCAAAAAAAAAAGGGTTCCTTTTTTTTCAAGCAACATCATAGCCTCTAAACTAATTTTTCTACATAACAGTGTAATATATTTATTTGTAAGTCCTGCATAAATCCAAATGTGGGTATTTGGTGTTGCCCAGATCTTGGGATGAAGTTGTGAATGTCATTGCTGTGTTTCTGTAAAGTTCTAGCATCTAAAGTGAAGAAATTTAAACCCAAGACTTTCATTTAAAATAAAACTATCTTTAAGCAAAACTGTCCCCTCTCAAGTCCCAAACTTAAAAATCACACAATAGAATTCCAAATCCTGAAATCACGAGAATGAAAACCACTTTCCACAAAATGTTGTTCCTTTTGCTAAAGATAATTAAAATAATCCACTGGAGATTCTTTCTTTAGCTTAGATTCATTTTAACTTCAGTAACAGTACCAGCAAGATATGGAGAAGCCTGAAATACTCAGAAATTCTTAAAGAAAAAGTCAATCAATTATATTATAATTATCTTACTGCCGTAAATCCATAAATGAGAGAAAAAAGTCTCAGCAAGATACAATTTCTGGTATTTCAACTTACACTTTATATCCTGCTTGCAGTTCTCTAGGAATACAAGGGGAACTTCCCCACTCCTTGAGTAGAATTTTTCTTGTTTCGTAATCATCTTTTAAGGCAAGTATGACAATGCTCTTGATTACACAGAACACAACTTCACTAGATCCAAGGAGACAGCCTTTATTTACATGACCAGATTGTTACTGTTATTTATCACTGTAGCAACACGTGAAACTTAATGCAGTACTTACAAACATTTGGGGGGGCTGGGATGGAATTTCAAATCTACCTGTTAAGATTGCTATTCCTACAATTCATATAAATAGACTCCCTAATTAATCACATTCACTTTTGCTTCTCTTTTGGTGCTGACCTAACATTTTTAGTGGGAAGCATGTTCAAACTGAACAAAAGCAGCAGGCAATTTTACAAGCCTATGTAAATCAGTAATTTAAACTGATGTGTCTCTCTACTGATCAGTTACCTGAAATCTGACTCACAATCACTTTGTTAAACATCTCAATTTAAAAAAAATGATTTTGTTATGTTAATTTCTTTTTTAAAAGGGACTCTTTTCTTTTCTACTCAAATGGAAGACGACAATAAAGTCAGAAGTGAAAATCTTTACGATTTTGCAAGCACCTTTACTGAAGTGAGATGCTACATACCTTTTGATAGCCACAAGTTCTCCTGACTCATTGCTCTTCCCCATCAACACACTGCCATAGGTGCCATCACCCAGTTGTTTCATAATTGTGTAACGGTTCATTTTTTTTTTAAGACTCAGACAGCCAAAAGTTTATGACACTCTAAATGTCTTCTGTTTTATTAAAGGGCTCTGTGCTCTTTGATTTTCTTAAGAGAAATCTTCTTCCAGACTGTTTTACGTTGGCGAATGTTTCTCATAACTGAGCAGGATATTTACTGCTCTCTTCCAAACTACAGCTACTTTGAGATCCAGTTAGGAAGCATGGGAGACAGAAGAACATGGTCATTCTCACACAGATCCTTAAAAAAAAAAAAAAAAAAAAAGAAAAAGACTTAGTTATACAGTATTTTAGGAAAGAGATACTCTACTATTTGTATCAAACCCTCCAGATCTGTATGTGCTCTTTAAATAGAAGACCTAAATGTAATTAGTTCCTTTCAATCTTTCAAACCACAAAAGGTGCCTACTGTACAATTAGGGTTAGAGTAAGCAGAGATTGGAGAACCAAGGTTACTGTCATAATTCCCTAGAACCAGAGAAGTGTTTTTAAAGCTGGTGTATTCTGATGAAACTCCTTACTCTGAATTTGCCGACAGCAGCAGCTTCCTGAACTTTAACAAAGGCACAGTTGAAGTTCTGGAAAACATAAGAACACAAATTTTGCACAGGGTGCCATGGCAAACTTAGCATCGAAACACTGTGTTTTGGATTGGTAATGCAGGCAGGCTTTCTATGCTTAAAAGTTAGTGAGGAAGGGAGGTGAAGGAGCAAGTTAACCACTGCATTCTTCACCCACATAAACTGATTTGTTATAAATGTACATGGACGTCTTGCTCTGAAGTTCACACAATTCTTAGGCACAGTAATGGCTGAAGAGTTACGTTTATTCCTCAGTTTTACAAGGCCTGCAGAGAGAAGCACAGAGCTTACATGTACTGGTATGGAAGATTAAATTGTCATTTGGAAAAGAATCCATATTGAACAATGTTGAATCATCATATTTGAATCCATGTAAATGTTAATTTGAATTCTCATCCAAATTTGAATCTGAACACCAGCTTCTATTATACAGAACACTGTCTTTCACCAACGCTTCAGATGAAGGCCAGTTGCCTGATGTTAAACACACTAACTCACAAGAGTCACCAACTTATTTATCTGCAAAAACTAACAACAAGGAAAAACTAACAACTGTTCTACTCACTGTAACCCAAATGCTACTACACAAACAAACCACTGAATGTTAACTGAATAACAGCATTTACCTCTACCTTTTGCCTCTGCTGTCTGAAAATACAAAATAAAACTTGATTCAATGGGAACACACTGTCAGTCTACCTTTATAGGACATGGAGAATTCAGCATGCAACTCTGTAGTCTTTATCCTTATGCCAGAATTAGCTACAGTCTGGTCTGTCCAAACAGATTAGGAAACTCAAATTCAGCTCATAATAAGACTCAGGCCTGAGATTTAAAGGCCTGGCAAAATTCAACAATAAAGCTGGCCTCTCAAGGAGTGTGAACAACGCATTCTCAAGTGGACTAGCCTGCTGTGTAAAGGAAACATCTGCCTGGACAACAGACCAATGTTTCTAAGATGTTCTTAGTTGAAAGGCTGCTTCCTCAAAAAAGTTGTAACACAGAGTGTTACTCCCTGTTGCTTCTGTTACCAGGAAAGAGTCTCACATCACCTGTCAATATGCCAGTAACAAGTGGCCTAGTGGACACATCAATTTATAATCTCTGCACCAGACAAACATCAGTTTGTCAGGGAAAATTATAAAGAAGTTTTTATCCACAACCATCTATACCTAGCCTCCCCTAAAGCCACAGCTATAGTAAAATAAGATTTCTGGTTAATAGTGTGTTCTGAAACAAAGCTAAAAACCAGATTTAACAAAAAGTGACACAGACATCTCAAATTATGACTAGATTTTAAATTGGACTTTCATATATTTAAGCCAATTGTTTTCCTCAGAGTTCGGCTTTTTATCTTATTCCCCAAAATGCCTGCATGCACTCTAGTCTTTAATACCATCAATAATGCCTTTTTACAACAAGGCTATTTGTTAACTCCTGTAATAAGCAGATGATCAAGAGTCTTTATTCCACGTTAAGACACATCCTGCATACATATTTTGAAAGTTGTCAATTGTTAGCTTTATGTATATATTAAAAAAACAAAACAACATGAAAACTTTCTGAGGGTGTCCTTTATACCCATTTTAAAACATGGCATCACATCTGAAGTGTCAGTAATGATAAACTGTGTATGTGTTTTGTGTATAGGTGTACATAGGCATATCATATAAAGTTAAATGTAACACATTTTAGGTGCCTGTGTTTCTCTGTTTCAACAAATATCATTGTACATTGTTTACGGTATGGGGGTTTTTGAGGGAATTCAGCAACACCTGCCACAGATGGTCCCAGCTTGAATTCCTAGAGTTACATAAAAATTTGGAGAACTTGCATGCATTTCATGCTCAACCTTTTGCTCTCTAACAAAGTGGACCAAAAACAACATGAGGAAAACTAGTATTTGCAATAAACAGAACAAGAACTAGACACAAACCTCAAGTTTTGACCTTTAAATCCTCTAATTTTGGTGCTAAATCCTATCAGCTTTCAAAGTCATTTTCTTTGGAGTATATATTAATCACATGCTTTCACAATTATTCCTTTTGTCCAATTCTAATATTTTGGCATGTGCAGTCAAAACAACCTCACATAAAGTGTTCCCTGTGCCCAGAAGTTCTGTGTAATTCAACACTTCACAGACCCAATTATGCATTTTGTCTATTATGTAATATATTGTATTGCCTTATTTCTTTTCTGCTGTATACTTTAATTTTTAGGGTACAAAAACATCTGATCAAGTAAAGTACAGAAAAGTCAGCACATTCCTTCAGTAATCAAATGGAAGTGTCAAATCCACTCAATGGAAGTGCACAAAACAAGGTGTGAAAACCACGCACCCTGATAAAAATGTCTGTGTACCATCACATCTACCCCACACTGACTTGTTCTGGAATTACAGAGCATGATGATTTAGAACGTAAATGCTCTGGAGATTCATGTTTCTCTACAACAGACTTCTCCATACTTTGTACTTTACACCACTCATACCCAGCTCAAAAAGGTGTGCAATTTTTTCTCAGTGGTCTCTCTGCATTTTGTTTTTCGAATCTGCAGTTTAGTTTTCTTTTGTACTGACCTGAGGAAAAGCAAGGACCCAGTCTAGCTTTTCTGGTTAAAACAAGCTCTGAGGTGGCTTTTTCCATACTAATGCTTATATGATATTATTTCCTCAGTGATGCGAAGCTCTAAAATGTAAAATTGTTGTAATAGTCAGCTACCAAACAGACAAGAGAAATCCCAGTCTAAACAGCTTGTTTGATACTCTTAACGACATACTGTGCATAATCTCTTTACACAGGATTAAGGAAAGATTAAAGCCAGGGACAAATAGAGGACAAAATACAATAGCTTGACAGAATCTATAATTTGTGTAAATTTAGCAAATCTGAACAAGTACTAGATAACTGAAGAAGCAAATCTTCACTTTCAATATATTACTGGTGTTTTAAGCATTAGCAGCAATTTTATGTTATTTTACATGTCTGAATTACATTTCAAAATGTAATGAATAGCAGCAAGCCACCTACATTTCTTGTGTACAAATACTATGCTTTACCAAGAGTTCTACATTTGCATCCTAAACAAACTACTATCAAATAAATAGAAACTAGGATGTATGAACCAATAGAGACCTCGCACACAGAGAAGCGGAACACCCACAACCAAATGTTACCAAGCTGTTTACAGTAACTGATGAAATCACCAAAACTGTTTGCGTAGCACAGTACTGTTCTCAATGATCAGAACTGGCAGTGTTGCACAGCACAGAATGTATGCTGACACAAATTTTAAAAGTAAAAAAAAAAAACAAAAAACAACCAAACCCAAAACTAAATCCAACCACAAAACAACAAACAAATCTTGCTACAAGAACTTTCTTGGTAGTGACTGTATATTACTAAAGCTGCCAGTAATCAGGTCCCACAACAGGTGGACCCAGTTCTTGAGATTAACCTCAAATCCATTACTCTAATCAAAGGCCAGCAGTTATTTAAAAGCATGTCTCTCAGTTGCAAGAAAGAACAACATTGACAATAAGTACTTGTACTTTTAAATAGACCACCTTAATTTTTTTAAACTCCCTTTAAAAATCTAATGTATTGTTTCACTTGTTTGTATTACACATTCAGGATGGGGCACATCAAATCAAGAACTCCAGTTTGCTCTAAGTATTTTCCCCTGTTTGTTCTAAACTAGCTTTGGTTTCAAACCAAAATGATTCACAGCAACCTTTTCAGGACCCTTCCACCATGCCAGCAAGGCTACCTCTTCCTACCCCCATGAAACCCCTTCCCACAACGCAGTACAGCAAGTTTCAGGACAACAGTGGTTTCAATGCTGCTGGCCCTTCAAATCTCCAGCCTCGGGCAGTGTCCCAAAGGAACATGAACCACTCATCTTTCAGCATCTGCACCACCGTAAGTTTCAATAAAACACAGAATCATTACGGTTGGAAGGGACTTCTGGAGATCGTCTAATCCAAACCCCCTGCCAAGGCAGGGTCACCTAGAGCACATCCAGGTGGGTTTGGAATGTCTCCAGATAGGGAGACTCCGTGACCTCCCTGGGCAGCCTGTTCCAGAGCTCTGCCACCCTCAGTGTAAAGAAGTTCTTCCTTGTGTTGAGGTGGAACTCCGTGTTTCAGTTTATGGCCATTGCTCCTCAACCTGTCACTGGGCACCACTCAGAAGAGTCCAGCACCATCCTCTTGGCACCTGCCTCTGAGATAATTATATGCATTAATGAGATCCCCTCTCAGTCTTGAGAACGGAAGCAAATGTTTGTTTCCATTTTAGTTCCACCTGATGACATTCAGTCACCTCCCAAGAGTGGGCAGGTACCTTTCCCAACACAGGCTCACAGCGCCAAGGGGAGCACGGCGCTCCTGCCGCTCACTCAAGCGATGAAACTCGGCACCGCCCGGCCTGCGAGTTTCACCCCGCTTCTCCTAAATAAAACTTCACCTCCTTTTATTAACCGCGGACCTCTCCGGCCACCAAGGCCCGGCTCTACCCTACCGAAGCCACAGCAGGCAGGGTCCCTGTCCCCGCAGGCTCTACCCACGCGGCGCTGCCGCTCGCCAAGCCCAGCCCAGCAGCGGGGCAGCTCCCCACACACGCGAGTTAACCCCACAGCAACCCCAACCCCCCCGGACCACGCTGGGGGCCGGCAGCAGCCGCCCTCTTCGGGGACGGACCGCAGGCTGCTCCCGCTCCAGCCCAACCCAGCACCTCCTCCATGCTGGGAGGACCCCAAGGAGGCCCAGCCCCCGGGGCACGGACGCTCACCAGCCCCGCTGAGGGGGACTCGCCGCCGTCCCCCGACTCACCGCGGCGCTGCGGGCGGAGCCAGCCGGGCGGTGCCGCCGAGCCCCGGGCTCGCCCGCCGCCTCCCTCGGCCGGGCCGCTCTGCCCCGTCACCGGGGCGACGGGTGCGGGGCCGGGCCCCGGGCTGGGGCGGGCCCCGCCGCCGGCACCGCCCTCCCGGCCGCGGTCTCGGCTGCCAGGGAGTCGCAGATGGAGCGGAGGAGCTGGGAGGCGGTGGATAAGGAGCGCTGTGGGGAGCGGACGCACCAGGCTGTTGGAAAGGGGGTGGTGCGCAACGGGAGCGGAGCCTGACGATGAGAGCCACGTCACAGGTTCCCTGACAGGTGGCCCCATGATACACGAGATCGTCTTTAGACTGTCTTTAGTATAATTACTGGTGATAGTAATTATATATCGAATATATATTTGGTGGTCTGGTGAGAGCCCACCGGGAACGCTGCATCCGGCTCTGGGTCCTCAGCACAGGAAGGACATGGACCTGTTGGAGCGAGTCCCGAGCAGGGCCACGGTGATGCTCCGAGGGCTGGAGCAGCCCTCCTATGCAGGCAGGCTGAGAGAGTTGGAGCTGTTCAGCCTGGAGACCAGAAGGCTCTGGGCTGACCTTACAGTAGCCTTCCAGTACCTAAAGGGAAATTTCAGGAAAGATGGATAGAGTCTATTTGCAAAAGCATGGACAAAGGGAAACGGGTTCAAATTGAAAGAGAGTAGGCTTAGATTAGGTATTAGGAAAAAAAATATTTACTGTGATGGTGGTGAGGCACAGGAACAGGTTACCCAGGGAAGTTGTGGATGCCCCTTCCCTGCAGGTGTTCAAAGCCAGCTTGGATGGGACTCTGATCATCCTGGTCTAATGGAAGGTGTCCCTGCCCATGACAAGGGGGTTGGAACTAGATGATCTTCAAGGTCTCCTTCCAATCCAATCCAAACCATTTTGTGATCATATGAAACAAAGCTACCAGCTAAGCCACAATGTACTTAGGATTTGTACAGAAATTCCCACCTGTAATATTCACAGCTGTAGTGAAACCTGAGGGATTTTTTTTCCCCTAGAATTTTTAAAAATTATTATTATTGTTCATTGTAAGAAACTTATTAAAATGCATGTTGCTAGTACTGATGCAGGGGAGAAACTTTGAGTACTCTATGGATTCTAAAACATATGTATTACTATTGCAAAAATAATAATGAACTTTCTGCTTGGTCCTTTGTAATCTTGCATTTCTCCTGTGTCTACAGAAGGCATGGTTAATAAAAATGGCATATATAGTGTCTGATCCAGAGGTGCTTTTGGCAGGGAAGTCTCATTTTAAGCTTCAACTCTCAACATTAACTTGAGCTTCCTATTTTTTAATGTTTTTGAGAGTGAGGGGCAGGAAAAGGAGGAGATCATTTCAACACAAGAACTGCTAGAAGCACCACGGAGGGAAAGGCAGAAAATTGTGTTAGAAATTCCTATCCGCTTTGCCAAGCTGGCAGCTCAGGCTTGCTGAGCAGAAATGGGAAGCTGTCTTCATTATACCTTTTTTTTTCTCCCCTCCCTGTTCCTCATTAATTGGCATGGTAACTTTGTGATGACTTTGTTGACAGATTAATTGATTCTACCTCAACTGGGTGGAACGTGGGGCTATGGGAATCGGTTTTCTGGAATCCAAAGGATTTGACCACTTGCACATAGCTTGCTGAAATGAAAGTACAAGAAAACAACATTGTATTTTCTGAAACAAAATATGCCTGTTTCCTTTAGTGAAATAAAACATCAGAGGTGACTGCCAGGTAAAATAAAGTTCAAAGGTGAGACTTGAACATGAGAAGACAAAAAGTCTACCCACACGGTAGAATTCAGGCAGAGATTCAGCAGGAGCTGACTGTATATAGCGAAGAATTTCACCATGCATTAACCTCTAAGAATGTGTTTGATCACTACTATGTGGATACATCCATACATTGCATATGTGAAAACACCTCTCCACTGTCAGTGGAAATGATGCAGCGGTTGCCCTGTGATGTCCCCTCCCTGCCCTTCTTTCCTTTCCTCTCTACAGTTTAGCCATGTCCCATGGCTGTGCTTTCCCAGTGATGGGCTCCCTCCTCTTCCTCTGGTGCTGCCGTTCACTTTCATAAGATCATAGAATGGTTTGGGCTGGAAGGAACCTTAAAATCATGTAGTTCCAACCTCCCTGCCATGGTCAGTGACACCTTCCACTAGATCAGGTGTCCAATCCAAATTGGTCTTGAACACTTATAGGGCATCCACAGCTTTTCTGGGCACCCTGTTCCTGTGCCTCACCACCCTCACAGTAAAGAATTTCTTCCATATATCCAATCTAAATGCATCCTGTCTCAGTGTAAAGCCATTCCCCCTTGTCCTATCCCCACATGTAAAAAGTCCTTCTCCAGCTCTCTTGCAGGCCCCCATTAGGTACTGGAAGGATGCTACAAGGTCAGCCCAGAACTCTTTTTTTCTCCAGACTGAACAGCTCCAACTTCCCTCAGCCTGTCTTCTTAGGAGGGGTGCTCCAGCCCTGTGAGCATCTTCGTGGCCTCCTCTGGCTTTGCTCCAACAGGTCCATGTCCTTCTTATTTTGGGGACCCCAGAGCTGGATAGGGTCTCACCAGAGCGGTGCAGAGTGGCAGAGTCACCTCCCCCAGCCTGCTGGCCATGCTGCTTTGGATGCATACCCAGGATACATTCGGCTTTCTGGGCTGCAGCCACACACTGCTGGGTCATGCTGAGCTTCTCATCAACCAACACCCTCAAGTCCTTCTCCCCAGGGCTGCTCTCAATCCATTCTCCCCCAGCCTGTATTTGTCCTTGGGGTTGCCCTGACCCACATGCAAGACCTTGCACTTGGCCTTGAACTCCATGAGGTTTGCACAGTCCCACCTCTCCAGCCTGTCTAGTCCCTCTGGATGCCATCCCTTCCCTCCAGCATACTGACTGCACCACACAGCTTGGTGTCACCAGCAAACTTGCTGAGGGTGCATTCAGTCCCACTGTCCATGTTGCTGAACAAGATGAAAATGCTCTTGGTTGCCTGTGGGGCATTTCCAGTCTAATTACAGTCACTTATAAGAGATCTGGCACAAGCAAGGGGTTGATGTTTAAATAATTTCTGTATTAGTTTTGCAGAAGAGAAATATTTAAGTCTAAATTCTGTTACTAGGACCTTGTGTCTGGCAATTGTTGGCACTTTTTGTAATGGTTCCCAACATTTCACACACGTGAAGACCTGTAGACAGGACTGTAGACAGGACTTGCCAGTGTTTGAGCCAGACTGCAACACGGTGTGGAGTTGCAGTACCAGCACTGCAAGCCAGTCACTTAACACTTCATTTTGTCATAAAGACAGGAGAGAGATGCTGTCCTGTGCTCTTGCTATGAACCAGGAAACTGAAGGAAAGGAAACAGGATGGAACAAAGAGACCCAGGATGTTTGTGAGCCCTGCTAAAGCACCTCTGAGAACATCCTCATGCACCTGCTTCCCTGCTTATTTTGCAAAACAACACAAGCAGAGCCACTGGTAATTTTCTGTTGAAAGAACCTGCTTTAAGTTGTGGTCCTTAAAGGTGTTGATGCTATGCTCAAGTGCCAGCCAAAATACCTGAAACTGCCTTCTCCCAAACACCATCACAAGTGCCAGCATGCATGTTGAAGCTTATAGGGATTGTGTAAACTTCATTTTTCTGTTTGTTTGAATGAAGTTGAGCCAAACTAGTGAGGTTTCTCTGAGATACTTGCTCGCACCTGTATCATACCACTGATCTTCGTGTCTCGTGGACTCTTGCAAGCCTAGAGAGGTGCTGTGTTGAAAAGCACTCTTCATTTTGCACAATCCCAGGTGTAGCACTACATAAACAGTACCTGGTTTTTACTCCCTTTGCTTGTGAGTGACAGGCAGATACTTAACTTTAGGCAGCTAGAACACCAAAGGCAGTAATCTGGGCATGGATAACCACTGTACACCAGTCTCATTATTTCTCAGGCAGAGGGATTTTAACAGGCCTGGAATAACACACTCAGTGTGCTGTGAGGAACCACCCCAACACTAAAAGCCTCAGTTCTTCCCTTTTTATATCTGCATGTGACTTCTACTAAAAAAGTTGGGAATGACAGAGCTTTCCTAGATGCATCCCTAGAGCTGCACTGTGCACCCTACTAAATGATGTCTCTAAGGAAACATGACCTACTTTGGTGAAAGCTGTCTCAGTTGTTGGGAAATAGAATTATTGGGATCAATAGAAGAACTGTGCAAGCAATAGGCCTGGAAGTTTTTAGGCTTGTGTGTGAGAAAAACTTTCCATGGGAAAGTCCCTGTGTGAAGGAAACAAACACCCTGAGAAAACTGAGAGGGAGTGAAAAACTTGCAGCTGTGCTATCCGGGAGTGAACGAGGGAGATGAGCACAAAATTCTTTTCATCGTAACAAGACTGTGGAGACTTGCCAATGTAAGTCCAATAATGTAGAAATAGAAATGTGTCTTGATAAGTTAAGCCACTTAGGAGCTAACAAGCTGGTATACTATATAAGTGCCTTTGGACTGCTAATACACGGAGTCTCTCTCTCTCTCCCCCTGCTGGGATCCAGGCTCCTCGTCCCATGCAGCTTCCAACAAGTTGTATTAGATAACTTCCCCCCAAAAAGACACCAAGAAAAGCCCTAGAAATCCAGAAGAAATCCCAGAAAATCTCCAGGAAGGAAAAAGTCTCAAATCATATTCTACTCTGTTACAGTGGTGGCTTCCACACATAGAACTCAGAGGAAAGCTTGTCTCTGTCTTTAAAAGTGATGGTTTGTACCCCCAAATGAAGAGATCAACTACTTCAGGCTCAATAAGCCCAAAACAGCCAAATTCCTGCATGCCTTGCTTGTAGCTTTGGCACATTTGAAACTCCCTGAGATAACCAGCTTCCAGAAGAGGAGCAAGTGCTAAGCAAATCGCTCGGACTCTCACAGGAGGTCTTTAGCAGGACTGGGGGGAATACACGTGGTCGTGGAGCAGCACAGTGTGACTGGCTCTGTCCTCCCTCCAGGAGGAGACGTGACCATGAAGCGATACCCACATGTATATGCATCCATCAGGAGTGTGACACATGGCTGCATTTGGTGGGTACACAGTTGAAAAACATTGTCACTGGGCCTTTTGTCTCTGGGAAGCATCCATTCAACACTTGGGCTTTTAACCTCTGCCATTACGAGGCTGTTGTTTTGGTACAAAGGGCAGCCTCAGCACGGGGACAGATGGTGCTTTACCTCAGTAGGGCCCTTGTAACCCCTATGAGGCCAGAGCCACAGGAGACTGAGATTCAAAAGCACCTTCTCCTCCACTCCGTCTGTGATTTTGCCATAACAACTGGAGTTTGTTAGATGAGGATGTCTGTTAGAGTACAGGGTACGGCCAGTGAAGGGCTCCTCTCAGCTGCTCAATGCAGGACCAGAAACCAAGCTTGAAAGGGACAATTAATGGAAGAGAAGGCGCTTACTCAGGGACCATCTTGCTTCAGGATGCTGCTTTGCCTGAGGAACATGCTTTTAAAGTCAATCCTGCAGCTGTGTAAACTTACAATGAGGCTTTCAATTTCAGCTTTTTTTTTGTTACAGAAGCTCCCATTGTCTTTACATTAATGTATTTTGAAGAGAAAAACTGTCTACAGCTCTAGACTATCCATCTGATCTTTTATCTGAAAAAGGTAATATACATCTAATCTCATCCCAGACACTTGTACATGAAAGGAAGCAAAGTGAGGAAAGACTGCAATAACCTTTAGAGTGGTTTTATTTGTTCTACTGCTACAGATGATGCAGCAAGGTAATCGCCACCATAGCTTTTCGCTGTGCTTAAGCAGCTGTCATGTTTATTATAAATAAATCCACATGCTAAAAGTAGCATCTTAACACAATTGGCTGCATCTTCTTCAGTGGTGTGCAAAGTTCTGCTTAAAAGGCTGTGTTTAATTGGATAACATAATGATTTAAGCATACAACTACAATGACAAGTTTTATACCAGTAATGTAAACAGCATGCAACCCCCACAGCTTGTCTGTTTTAATAGCGTGTAGTATTTTAATAACTTGTGCTTGAGTTGTGGTTGGCTAACTCCTCTAAAATCAATATAAAATAGAGCAATTTACAGCTTTGATATTTTCCTTGATTTTCCCATCTGCAGTGAATCTTTCCAGCTTTTTTAGTCATTTTGTTTGGCCTTATTCCCCTCTTATACTTTTTTTCCCTTTAGACTTATAAGGCTGTAAGCCTCGATTTTTATTCTCATGTCAAATGCCTCAATATGATTTGGCATACAGATGAGAAATCTCAGTTCTGGAAACAGGCAGCGCTATATATTCCTAAACTCTAACATTTTGCATTAGTCTTTCTGGGTAATAAATCACAAACCGCCTTTTTTTTTCATTTTTAAAGGTTAGTATATGGGGTAATTCTCAAGCTGATGTTCACCGGAATCTGTTCTTACCAGTAATTTAAAACATTTGGTAGAAGTATTGCCGTAAGAGTTTAACAAAAGCCAAGGGAGATATACAGCAAGTATGCTAAAGCTAAAAGACAGGGTAAGCTTGCTGCAGATGAATTAATTTAGTCCTTTTGTGAATTCCTTCTTTGCCTGGCTTGAATTTTTAAAATGCTGAACAATCTACTGCTGAAAACAGGATGCTATTAACTAAATTCCTGTGGGGCTGTTTCACATCTCAGACTGAACACAATGTTTTTCATAAAAATATAAAAAGAAAGAAAATATACTACATCACAAATAGCTGTTTTTAAACCTCAGATATGTGTATGCTGTGTTTTGAAAATAAAATTTGTTTACCAGTTTCATGATGGCTTCAATGCACAGAACCTTATAATTCTAACTAGCCAGCTGCTCACATTACTTTACATGGTGCCTTGCTTTTAACTGTGATTTCACATTTATTGAAAGACTACAGTGGTATGCTGCTACTCAAAACATAGCAAAAATATACATAAGACAGATGTAAAAAAAGAAGTGTTCAAAAAGTTGAAGATACTTGGTAACTCAATAAAAGTGATACCTTAAGAAATTTTTTAACCCTGACCAACCCCCTGTGTCTACTTAGCTCCCTTGCTTGGCACACATTTTGGGTGAGCATTCTATTCCCCAGTACTAGGCAGCTTTCAAAATATCTTTAGTTTTAAACCAGCATGGCTCTGGTTTTTCTTCTTTCCAGAATAACTAGTTAGTCTAGGGATGAATTTGGGAATGTATTTCCCTACATTTTCTTTGTTTAGTTCAGTTTGGAGATTTTTGTTTTGTAACCTCTCTGTTGGCTGGTTGTTTAATTTACAAAGTAGGGTTGTCATGGGGAGCTATGACTGCAGAGGGAAAAATGACTAGAAGTCCCTCAGGAGAGGGAGAAAGACCTGATGGAGATGGAGTGCAGAGAGGCAGCCAGGAAAGATGCATTCAACACTGACCTGTACTGCTAAGTAGCTGGGATGTTGCGTTCTTAGACAGGACGAGTTGTATTCATAGGTAAAGAGAATTTTGCACCAATACCCATGCAGTATTGGTCTGACCAGCTTGCCAGGCCCCTTTAAGCAAAAACCAGTTTCTCTGCAAATGGTTTTCAGGACCATGTATATTAACCCTGGTACCCATGTGATGCTGAGCAGGCTTGGTGGGGGTCAGCTGAGCCTTCCTGCCTCCCAGCTGAGTGTTACAGGGCATCAGTTCCTGGTGTGGCTGTGCTGGGCTGTCCTTCTTATATAGAAAGTCTGGGTAGTCTCTACTCTTGATACAGGGGATCAAAAAGCAACCTGCATTTAGCATGTTTCATTTCTTAGGTTTCAGGTTTTTCATTTGTCATTTCAGAGAAACTTAGCTGGTCTTTCCATTTGTCAAAAGGATCATGGCAGGTGAATGGACCATTCAGGTGAATTATTCTGCAAATTGTCTTGCTTTCACATTTCTTTTATTTCTTTCTTTCCCTGCCATTTCCTTCAGTTGACTATAATTTACAGCTACCTTCTTTCATCTTTTTTTCCATTGCCTGATTAACCTTTTCTTTCTTACCGATGGAGTGTTCTCTCAAAGCTTGAGGCATCTGGCAGGAGTTGTAGCTATAAGTGGGTTGCACTTGCTGTCAGAGGAGGCTGTTGACTTCCAGAGGAGCTGTGCCTCCATATTGTCTTCTCCCAGGTGTGTTTTGGGCTCAGCTGCTTGTGCCATTTTAGAGATTGTGTAGGGCTTCTTTGAAATTAGATACAAAATATAATTCACTCAGCACACAGCACCGGAAAGGTGCTTTTAGAAAAAAGCTGTCTTGATGTACTGCTTCCTTACCTCTCCTCAAATCCCAAACCACCTGGCTTAGCATCCATGTGGTCATCTGCGTGTATTTGCCATTTAGGCACTGTTTAGTCAGTATTCAGCACTCTCAAACCTTAGGGCCTGGCCTTCATGCTCCCCAAAACTGTTCCCCAGAGGGAGCCCATACCGATAGCTCTCCACGCTCTCGGTTGGTTTGGACTTTGTGGGGATGGAGTCATGCTGGTAGAGCAACGCTGACTTTATCATCCCAAAGTCTTCCTGAATCTTCATCCCTGAATAGATGGCACCCGAGACATTTTCTGCCATGTGAGTGTAGCTCTGAAGGTTTTTCATATCGCAGAGGTTGTCGCTGTATTTCAGCGCGGGTGGCTTGTAGGCCTGGTAGGACACCTTGGTGGTGGTGGTGATGACCGTCTGCAGCGGCGGGGCCAGGGGAGCAGGGCTGGGGCTGTACCTGCAGGGATAGTCCCCACTGTAGTAAGTGTGGGGAGCACTTGTTGGCATCTGCCCGTAGTCACTCCGGTCTCCGCTGCTGGTTTTCCCCCACGCTGGTTTCAGTCCATAATGTCTGCCAGCATTATCAAAGCTCTTATCATGGGTAGTCACAGCACTGTAGTGAGACCCGCTCAGACTGAGGGGGTCTGCATCAATGGCAGGACTGGCCAGCTCTTTGTAAAATGTTGGGTAAGGACTCGAGCTTATAAAGGTAGGAACTCCAAACTCGTAACTGCATGGCCTGGGCATGTAGATCCTTGGATTTGGGCATTTAGGGTATGGCGATAGCTGGTCCTCTTGGAAGCTGGCTGAGTCGTAAGGTGCCTTGTAGAGGTCTGTGTTCTGCAGCGAAGGGTAAGACTGGGCTGGAATCGAAAAATTGGTGTCTGTGAAGATACCGACTCTTTCTGGGCCATCCATGCAGTGAAAATTCTGTAGGTCATTGGTGTAACCACTGCTGTCATGATATCTTCCTGCCTGGAAGGAGAAGTAGATCTTTAAGATTCAGGAATCAATACTGTCCACACACGTGTCTCAATGCTTGTGCTATTGCTCCTTTCAGCCCCAAATTAACAGATGTAGCATGGTGTAAATCTTTGTTTTGCCCTGAGATTCCCAGTATGTGCTTATCACACCTTTTTAATTGACAAAAAAACCCCAAACAAAAACAAGTTCATTTATGTCACCTTTTTATTTGTCTAATGACTTTGACTTACCTCTGAGTTTAGAGGTCTCTTTTTCTGGGAGTGGTGATAAGAGGACATTTGCTTCTTAATTGCACTTCTTCTTGCCTCTGCCTCCAGTTTACTCTCTGGCCTGGGGTGGTCATGGACTCCTTTAGCCTAAATTAGGATTAACAAAGAATTAGATGTGAACCTGGAAGGGGGTAATATAAGAGAAAATGCTCCAAGTAGTACAAGAGGTAGTCACAGCGTGGTCTGTGGTTTGGCACAAGAAGAAAGGAAGGAGAACCTAAACAACAAGGACCAAGTCATTGTAAAAATAAGTAAATAGAATAAATCATGATTTGGATGTAGATAGAAAGAAAAAGTGAGGGAGAAGTCAGTGAGGACTGCAGAGCTGATGTAGGATCAAAAGTGTTACCTAAGTTTGTGACATTCAAGAGTAGATAATTTGAACTGAGGAGAAAACAATATATGTAAATTTAGTTTGGTTGGTTTTCTGCAGTCCAGTATCTCAGTTTTGCTTTGTAAGTACATATATAAATAGTATAAATAGGCATTAAAGAGGTTTCATGCCACAAGATGACAAATACTCTCTTAAAGCAATATACCTCCTTGAATAGGACTGAAAATTAGACCCTGGAAAACCATCCGAAGATGCTCTGCTATTGAAACATCTATAGGTATACAAACCTATGTAATCAAAGTTATACTATTATATGATGAAGCCATGTATGCTACATGTCCTTACTCATTTGTCTGAGCAGATCTGCATTTAGTCCCAAATATAAAGTAGGAAGCTAAAAATTGCTTTTAAAACACTGTCCTTTCTCAAGCAGAAATTAACTTCTGAGCAAGGATTTATCAACTTTTTTGATAGGAAAAGTCTTCGAGTTTTGCATGTCTATAAGAGAACATTTGAATAAGGATGACATAGGTGGGAATCTGGGAATATGGCCAGTTTTCTTCCATTTACTGACTGGAGAACAGAATTCACTGCTGTGTGAGCCAGGGAAAAAATTTATCCAGGATAGAATGTAATCTCATAGAACAGAAACTTTTTGTTTACTTTTTGTTCTAATACTGCTAAAAAAAATCAACATGAAATTTCAAATTTTAGCAAAGATTCTTCTTTTTTCCTGGCAAGATTTTAATTCCTTCAAAATTCAAAGGCTAGTTTCATATTAAGTAGAATTTTCATGTTTCAGCTTATGTAAATTAAGTAAGGCTTTTTTTCCCATTTATTTTAGTAGAAAACAAATATTTGGAAATAAATATTGGAGAGATTCAGTTGTCATAGGCACCAGGGTGCAAGACAACATTTTTGTTCATATTTTTGTTCTGTAAAGAGGAGAATTTTAGCCATCAATGATATTGTAGTTAAAACTGAATACTGTCAACCCAAGTACAGCTTTTAAAGAGACAGCCAAGTATTATTGTTTTATTTATTCTTGTCATATTCCTACTAAAGAGAAATTCAGTCACGGACCAGACCTCCACCCTGCTCATCATGCTCTGTGTTACACAGAAAAAGAAAAGGGAGGAGGAAGAAGAAATCTCCCTCTTTACAGGTATTATTTTATATACAGATATAATTTATATAGTGTGCACAAATAAATACGGCTGCTTTTTACCTGGAAAAATATCGCTTTGCCATCAAGCCTCCAGAAGTTCGTGACCGGATAGCCGCTGTGTCCTCGGCAAGGAATCAGCTCGAGGGCAGAGTTACAGTTGGGGCAGGCTTTCTCTGTGAACAGACAGAAACTGCTGAAGAGACTGGTTAAGGACAAGGATGCTGCCTGAGAGTAAACAGAGCTCAAGAGCAACATGGTCAGACTTCTCTAAAATTCAGATTAAAATGTATTGTTCAAGGAAATGCATCGTAGACTAGCAAGCATAACTGAACGGCATGAACTAGAACTGCCCACGAGATAGAAATGCTAATAATTTAAAGGATATTAATCCGTATCCCCTTAAGTATTTGCAAACAGACATTGATGAAATTTGGAATTAATCAGTCATTGCAATTATGCCTTAGTCTGCACGCAAGTAAGAGTGACTCCAGTTTAGAAATCAAGCCCAGATGAAAGAAATGGGGTCCCGTGGGCATGGCAGCTCTCTCTGGGTGCCTCTCACTTTGTTGCTTCTGCCGAGCCTTGTCGCATATGGCGGGGCGGAGCTGCAGCCTGGCCCCGCCGGGCAGGGCGCAGCTCCGGGCACACACCACCACCCCCAGGCAGGACTTCTTGAGGATCTGGCAGTTGTGGTTGTTGGTGTTGCGCATGGCCCAGCCGCTGAGGTGCCGCTGCGCGTTCTTCTCCTCGCTCGAGTAGATGAGCCGCACGTAGCCATCGGGCCATTCCTGGAAGGCGTCGAACTGCTTGGGCTCCTGCAGCAGGGCAAGGCAGCAAGGTGAAGAGCAAGAGAACATTATTAGTATCTTACAACCTCATATTTTTGCTTTGTTATAAAACACATAACAGGGGGGGAAAATGCTTCTTCTATGACCACCCAAGCAGCAGCAGAAGAAATATTGAAAGAGTAGCTTGTTCAGAAGTGCTCTCTAAAAGGGGTAGGGCAGTCTGAGATTCCAGATCTCAAAAGAAAGTGAGGATCCTTTCCTCTTTTGCATCGTGATCCATTATAGCACGGTCCTTTGACACATATGCCTTTTACAGTGAGGTCACCCAGCTATAAGACATCAGCCTTACTACCAGAATTTACTGACTAGTCTACCACCAGTGTGCCCAGACAGGACACAAGCCCCCCTGTGATCATGACTGCTATTAAGTTCTCCTTCTTGTGGGACCATGCACCTGCAGGCAGGAAACTAGAAGTCTTAGCTATGGAACAGCTTCTTAAAGTGCATCTAATATGATTTGAATAAGGCTTTCCCCAAAAAATAGAGATAAAAACATTTGTCATTGCAAATGTACTTCCAAATATGTATAGTGGTTCAAACAAAGAACATTTCAATTTTGGATTTCACTGGCTTTCTAGAGTTCCTTACTAAAATGTAATTGCCAGAACTATGAAAGAAGAACTAAGATTTTAAACTGCAAATATTTGCAATGCAATGCATATTTAACATATGCATGTACCACATATAAGCAATCCCAGCAAACAGAAGTAAACTACCAACATTTACAGCATGAAGATATTCTATAACAGCATGGGCTCTATAAACTTAAATAAACTCTAAGATGAAAAAAGTTCCAGATAATAAAACACTTGAAACTCACAACAAGACAAAAATGGAGTGCTCATTGGCATTAAAGTGTTGCATCAATAAACCAAAGATATAATTAGGTAACTTGGATCATAGTAGTAAACAGTCAATTCGATCTTCTATTCAACATTTCTTGAACAAGGAAGAGGGGGATGAGGGAGAAGAAAACTGGCCCAGTGGAGCCGCAGGTTGTTTTAGGAGTTCATACCCAGCTAGCCAAAGCTGTGTATCAAATCCATGCTTTTATTACAAGTGACTTTATAAAGACTACAAAAACAACAACAACAAAAAAAAGTGAAAAGGTGCAAGAGAAATAAAGCAGACAAAAAACAAAGCTTTGCTTAGAGTGAAGTTTGTTCTGCTGCTCCCCAACTCCGCGTTAGAGCTGGAGGGAAACTCTCTGCAGTACCTCCCCGGCCACCCGTTACCTGCGGCAGCTTGGGATCATTGATATCCCAGGTGAGCTTCATGGCAGAGAGTGGCCGTAGGTGACAGCTCCCGCTTTTTTATGCCGTCGGGGCGTCGCCGAGGTGGGGGAGCAGCTCTCAGCCGGCCCCGCAGGCGGAACAGCAGCACCATCACCGAACCCCGCCGCGGCACCCGGGTGGGCAGGAGCTGCGCTCCCCCTCCACGCCACAGGCGGGTTCCTCCACCGTCACCTGAAGGTGTGTGACGGGGGATAGACACAGGGGTTGTGCACGAATCCACCCCCCGGAACTGGGGCCGTCACCTCGGCAAACTTGAGCAGGGTTTGGAAGCCTAACCTGGCAGCCGCGGTGCTCTGCCGCTCTCTCCCGCGGGTGCCGAGATGTGAGGGGTGATGGAGCGGTGGGGAGCCCGTCCGGGACGCTCCTGACCTTGGATTTTGAGCGTTGCCCGGAGCTGCCCGCAGCTTGTAAAGCCCCCGGAGGGAGGCAAAGATTCTGAATAACCTGCTCTTTGGATGTAAACGAAATCGGCGTTATTTGGCAGGTTTCCCCTTCGCGCTGTGCTCTATAGCACCTGGTGTAAAATGCAAAGCTGGTGTTGATGGCACATTTTAACTTGTTAAAAAGTTATCAGTTTTTTCTTACCTTTTCTCTTCCAAAGAAATAACCGATGGGGTCTGATGTTTGAAGTTTTTTGGTTTGTTGGTTTGGTTTTCGTGAGGTTGTTTGGTTTTGTTTGTTGTTGTTGGTTTTGGTTTTTTTTTTGGGGGGGGGGGGGTTGTGGCGAGGAAGGAGGGAGATTGATTTTTGCAGTGAAAAACAGAAAGAAAAAAATTATCCACAACAGCATAGAGACAGAGCCCTTGAACGCCAAGCACTGCTGTCACCTTTTAAACGATTCCACCTGGTCGGAATGATTTTCTCATTCGCTTCCATCCTCTCTGGTCCAAAATTTACTGAACTTTACCCTCAGCTGAGCACAATAAAGCGTATCCGGCAGCAGTACACGCCGGCTGTGGCCCTCCTCGGCCGAGAGCAGTCCCCAGGGAGGCTCCGGACTCCTCTTTTGCGCTTTTGGGGTTCTGTCAGTGCTGCAGCGCCTGTGCTCGGGTGCGGGGGGCCCGTCCCAGGCGTCCCACAGCTGCGGCTTTTTGGGGCGGGTGCGAGACTGGCTGCTTTTTCTTCTTTTTTTTCCCTAGTGCTGGGGGATAGACTGAGGGCTTGCTGAGGAAAAGAGAGCGCTCGGAGCTGTGAGAAAGGCTGGCGAGGGTGTCCCTTCACCCTAAACTCGGGAGTGCCCAGCAGTAGTGGGTCATGGCCGTGGGGAGGGTGTGAAGCAGCCCCCGGACCTTTTCCCCCGCGCCATGGCTCAGGTAAGCGGCGCTCCCCGCGGCGGAGACCCGGCAGCGGCCACGGAGAGGGGGACACATCCCCTCCGGAGCCATCCGCCGGACTCCCTGCGGCTGCTAGAAACCTCGGGTTGGGAGCATGGGGTGGTTTTGTAACATAGGAAATAAGGAAGGAAAACCAGCGTTTTGGAAGAGAGGGGATGAGTAAGTACTCTTCAGCTCTGGGGCTGAAAAAGTGTTCGGGTTTGTTTTGGTTGGATGGGTTTTCTTTTTTTTCGAGGAAATAGAGAAAGAGGATTTTTTTCTTCCCTGTATTTTTCTCTTCCTTTTGTTTTTAAAGGAAGAAAAACGTGAAGAACGAAATAGAGATGTGAGTAACAGTATGGCAGACAGAACAGAAGACTATGTAAGGATCTTTTAAATGCGTGCTTACATTTATCTTATGAATTACTATTTATATATATATATATATATATTTTTTTTTTTTTAGAGGTACATTTCTTAATGGGATATGGCATGACCTAGAACTTTCAGTAATTTAGTTTAATGTGGGAAGTGCAGCAGTCCCCTTAATCTTTTCCTTAGTAAATGGGAAGAAATTATTGTAATAGTTGTGGGACTTACAAGTGAGGCATACTAAATTGCCTGTTTCCTTATTCAGGATCTTTTAAGATTAATCAGTTTCAAGGGTTCTCTTTCTTTTGGAGATTAAGACTGATATTTCACTTTAGTTACAGGAATAAAATGAAAGTAGAGAAACGAACTCAAACAAAAATGAAGAAAAAGCTTGCAACTTTTGAAACAGCATTGCAAGCATTTTATCATAACTACTTCTGCAACAATTTTAATGACTGCTTATTTTACTCGCAAGTTGTTTCCTT
Organism: Aphelocoma coerulescens; assembly: GCF_041296385.1. Classification (NCBI taxonomy): domain Eukaryota; kingdom Metazoa; phylum Chordata; class Aves; order Passeriformes; family Corvidae; genus Aphelocoma; species Aphelocoma coerulescens. The sequence goes on along the minus strand of NC_091015.1, from coordinate 76,762,118 downwards.
CCCCTCCCTCTGCAGCTTGAATCACTGCTCATTGATGCCTTTAAAGGGAAGGGATTTCAAAAAATACATGAGCTGCTTCAAGAGCAAGAAGTAGAGCCTCCCCAGAGATACAATGACTCTCTCTTAAACCAGCTGGACAAAGCACTGAGAAAGGCAAGTACCATCAATAATCTCAACTATCCTAACAACCAGCTCAGAGGGTATCAGACTAATGATGCACAGCGCTCTGTGTCTCTGTAGGAGCTGGACAAGAATGAATTTGAGAATGTTTCACTGATGCTGAAGTGTATTCAGCTCTACCTTAAAAGTGATCTTCAAGAAAAGAAGAGCTTGTTTATTGAGCAAGGACTGCTAGCAAAGATGAGTATAATATTGTATACAAGTTACTGATGTGATTTAAGGTTGTTTGCACAAGAAAAAGAACTCCAGGGAAGTCAAAACTAGGGGATTGCTTGTTGGCCACACAGAAAAGAAATTTTTTTAATATAGTGCATGAACTGAGTAGGGATAAAATGCTTACTCTTTTATTGCTTTTGGTGTAGCAACCAATATTATGACTCCCCTAATTCCCTAATTTAAAGGTTTGGGGTTGTTTGGGTGTTTTTAAAGCAGATAGTAGAAGGAAAGGATGAGTTTTTATGAGTCCCATTGATGAAATGATATAGACTTTCTAAATGCATTTTAAATGCTCCAGCAAAATACAGTTCTAGTAATAGAACTGATGAAAAATCTGAGATATTCTTTTGAAGGTGTCTCGCTAAATATGCAAGGAACCAGATGCATTTAATCTAAAATTGCATTTTTTCTTCTGGCACAATGGCACTATATTGATTTCAGCTGGTAATACTTGTAGTAGCAGAAATGCAATTGTGCTGAAGATGAGTAACACCTGGATCTAGCACAGCTATCAGGGAACAGTTAGCACATGCTCTCGCTCTCTGTTAGCAGAGTTGTACTGAGGAGTTCTCGGTCCAAAATGTTGTGTTCCTGCCTTGTAGTTATGCTTTTCAGGGACACAGTTTCTCAAAATTCCTGTATGGAGATAAATTAAAAAAGGTTTTCCAGTCTGAGCTCTGTACTTCCAGTGAGGCATGGATTTCTAGTTCACAGTTTGCGTGTGATGCTATGCTATGTTTAAAACCATGAAGTATTAAAATACTTAGCTTGAAAAAGTTTTACAATATTTGCTGTGAGTTGATGTCCTCTAGAAATGTCTGTAGGAGTTTTGATGCCACTAGCAGCATGTATTGTGTCTGAACACGAAGAGTGGGGGCCTTGGTCAAGAAAGGAGGGGGGATAAAAGGAGGGCTGGGGAGGAGGGGGAACAGAATGGTATTTTTCATGTCCTCCTAGCAAAATTTGAATTCCTTAATGCCGTGTAGCTTTTGACACAGTACGTGACTCTGAAGTTTAAGAGCGAAAAACTCTGTAAGGTTTCCTGCAGACCTACATTATTAACTCCTCTTCCTTGTTTTTAACTCATTCTTTTAACTTTTACCTGGTATCTTGGTTTGAAAGAACAAGAGCATTTGTGACCATCATCAACCCAAATGAGAATAAATATTTGATGTTACTGCTTGAAGACTTCTTTGATTCTGCATTGGTATGTTTGTGCATTCAGGGGACAGAAGGTTTACCTTTATTGGATAAGATAGCTATTGTTCACAAGCAATTTCCTGTTAGAAAATAAATAATTGCCAATTGACCTGGTGCTCTAGGGCTGAGCATGGGATGCAGCTTAGGTGGTGTGGGTGGGCAGTGTCCAGGAGTGTGCTCTAGGCTGGCTGAGATTTGACACACTTGTGAGAAGCTGCCGTGGGGCTGCAGAATTTTCTCATTTTATAACCTGAAGTATTTGTTTTTGCAGAAAAATTTGCAAGAGGTTCTGATGCATTTTGTAAATAAAATCTTGTGTGCTGAAGCTCTCTTTAAAACCCACAAGTTACTGACACCGAGCTGCACTTTACGTGCAAACGTGTTTGCCAAGGTGGTCCTGGCAATTTGTTCCTACTGTGTTTGAAACAGATGATGATTTAATACTAGAGAATGGTCTAACTTGCTTACAACTCATTTAGGTTTCAACTTTAAATATTCATGACTTTAAGGGTATTGGAGGCCTAGTGATGTAACATTTGTAGTAGGAAGAAGGATTTTTAGCTTTTCCCCTAGCCGTTGCTCCCAGTCTTGATGTCTGTACCTTATGGGAACTGTGTCACTTTGTGCATCAGAATTCATATCAATACCTATGACTCTTTTTAGGAGGTCTGATAAAAGATATTTGAGCAAAATCAAACTTCCTTCTTTCTCTACTAGCCACTTTTAAATTATGTCATACCCATTTCTTTTCCCCAAAACTTAATTTATTTTTCTTCCTGGCACATTTCTTCTGCTTGCTTTCACTGTGGAGGAAGAAGTTGTTTGTGTTGTGGAGTTGGCTTTTAATTTTTTAAAAGTTTTGCTTTTAATTTTCCTCTAAGGACTCTAACACCTTTCAGATATACATTGTGATATCTAGTACTGTAGTGTGTAAACATCAAATGTGCTTTTACATAGGCCCATGTGTAATAAAAAATCAGAGAACGATGTCATGATGTGGGTTTTCCTGGGAACATGTAGGCACTGTGTTCTCCAGTGCTGCTGAAATCCATCCCTGGGGGAAGTGGGTGCTTGGCTACCTTTACCCTCCCTGCATAGTTCCAGCCTGTATGATCAGGGTGACCATATGTGACATACCTGTATCAGGTGGCTTTTGCTGATGTGGGTACACTACTGTTTTATGTTATTTAGCCCCTGAAAGTTGGGGGGGGTGGGGGTACACATAAACACCTCAGCACTTTGAGTACTGCTGTTCTTGGGTGATGGTGCATTAATGAAGGCTTCTTTTACTCTTTCCATCAGGTGATTTGCAAATGCAGTAATGAAGGTCAGTATTCTTTTTCCTTCCATTCCTCAATATCCTGAATCTTAATCTTGGAAGCACATTTCTTAGTTCTGCTTGAACTCTGTCCCCTTTCTGTTTTCTCTTCTGCTTCCTACTTCTTCTCTGCAATTTTTTTTTTTCTATCCTCCTGTTGCATTCTCTCCAGTTAATTTTCATTAACATTTACATTGGAGCACAAAACCTTTTTCTGATTCTCTTTGTTTGCTTGTTTTGTACATTGTGAAAAAATCTATCTCTGATATCTTGTTTAAATGGTCAGCATCAGGTATTTCACTTGATCAGAGTAAGTGGCCCTTCTGTAAGGGGGTTCAGGCTAGACAGTCTGTTCTTCACATTTATTTGCTCTGGCATCAGATGCTATTCCCTTGCTGAAGCCAACCAACTTCACAGAATATCGTGGTAACTCCTTCAGCCTTCTGAACTCGACAGAGAAGTGTCTGTCCATCTCTCATTCATTTCAGCACCAAAATTTTGTTCTGTGGCTGCAGCTGGTTTTCCATTAGGGCAGGGGAGCAGGTGTTTTCAGAAAATATCTATGAGATCAGACATCCAGGCTCACAATCCATGTAAAAGTGAAACATTGCAATATGGGTCAGGTAATGTGTGCTTATTTGTCCTTGCACCTTATTGTAGTGGTAGCAGAGTGGCACAAGCATCTTGTGGTTAATACTTTATTGGTTTGCTCTGTTGACTTTGACAAAACCTGTATATTCAGGTTTCCTCTTGTGGCTAGTAATTAGCTTCCCGTTTCTGTGCCTCTTTAAATAGCTACCCAGGTCAGAAGTTAGTGTATCTGGAGCAAATTTTTTTAGATGGAAGTTACCAGTTCCCCTTTTTGTCTAGGATTAGATGGTTGGAAGCTTTGTTTAAAATGAACTTACAGCTGGGATGTTTTTATTCCTTCAACACAGCAAGCTGTAGTTGCTTCAGCTATTTTTATATGGACACCAGCCCATTTCTAGCTGTACCTTTCAAATTGTTTTTCTAGGGAAGAAAGAGCTAGTGAATTTATTTTTGCCTGAACTAGGGCGCCTAGTGACAGAAGCAAATCTTTGCTACGCTCTGCATCTGGAGGTAAGATTCCTACTAGGAGGAGAAAATCAGATACATTTGTGTGAAAGTTTGTTTAATTAGACAAAAAATGTGAAAAAATGTTACTGTTTTATTTCCCTTCATTTTCTACCCCTTCTTTTGTTGGGGGGAAAGGCCTTGAGGACCCTCAACTCTATACTCGACGGTCTCCCACGGGAGGAGAGAAAGAAGTTCCCTCTCTCCGAGGATATGTGCTCGCTCACGTAAGTAGTTTTCCCTCCAATTGTTGTAGCCACATACCCTCTTCTCTGCAATTGGAGTTAGTTATTTCTACCTTAATTTGTGGCATTATGTTGTTTCAGGAAAGACCTTGCAAAAACTATACTGGAGGTTGGTGGTAAGAAGTTCTCCAGCTTTACCTCATCTGCTTATTTATTAGAGATGAATTGTAATTTAAATCATATTTCCTTGTCAAGAGTTGATTTTTAGGGAGGAAAGTCAGATGTGCTTTTACAAAATATAGATAAAAATCTTAAATGCAGCAAGGCATTAGTTCTTTCTGGTTGGTTTTAGTAATGCATATTGACTAATCAGAGAAGCTAAACTGATTTATGTAGAAAAGTAATGAGATCAGCCTTACGTATGTGTTTACAGAATATGCTGGCTGTTAGTCTTAAAAAAAATTAAATTTTAATTGCTTTGCCATGATGTGGACAAAGTTTAGTTAACAAGGTTTGTGTTCTCCTGAGTGAAATCTTTTTTTGTTTTGTCCTAATAATAACTTTCTAGAGTACTGGCATGCTATATGGAATGTAGCCCAATCCTAGTGAGTTAGTGATGAGTGTTTGCTCTCATCCCCTTCCCGAACCCCGAGCACATCTCCCAATGCACTCGTGTGTGTCGTGGTTTGCAGTGCTCTGTGCCTCGATCTCACTCAGCTGGGGGAGCTGAGGGTGCCTGAGCCAACACTTGGCTGTTACCCTCCCCTGTTTTCCTAGGGGAAACTGAGGCTAGAGGATGAATATGACTGTACAGTATAAATTGCAAGAGTAGCAATGCTATAACCCTCTCCTGTGCTGGAGAGGTGATATTTATCCCGTGCTTATGTTTACCTGGCAGATTATGACCTTCAGGTTGCCCTTTCAGAAGCACTTTGTAGGTTAATGATAAAAAAATGGAGGGATGACCTTGTTCACCACTGGTTTGAAGATAACTATCTCGCTGAAGCTTTCAAAGAGATCAAGGATCGGGAATTTGAGACGGTGAGGGTCCTTATTTTGAAAACAACATACTTGACAAGTCTGTATAGGGGCTAGTTTTGGCTGAGTTAAGCCAGGGTGTCCTTGCAAGAAGCTCCTACAAAACTGAATTGACAAATACAAAAGGTTATATGTGGATGGCACGTTTTATTTTTTTTCCATATTGATATGGTAAATATTATGTGACACATTGTTAAAATAGCTCATACTCCTAAGCTATTTTACCTATAGAAAAGTAAAACGAAAAATATAATAAATAATACATTAATAACTTAATTCATGGGGTTTATATTTGAAGACTTAGCAGTTTTAAGTTGGGTCCAACCTTTTGTTGTAACCTAAGGTGTCTCTTCCCAATGGTCTTTGGCTTCCTGCTGACCAGTTTAAAGGTTTTAACTGGAGAGTAGAGGTTACACAGCAAATAGTGATTCTACGCAATAGAATAACTATTTGCAAAGGAAAAGTAGCCTTATTTTTAAAAGTAATGTGTTGTTTGTCTTGAAGGACTGCAGAAAATTTCTTAACCTACTAAATGAAAGGCTTGGAGATAAAAGAAGGTAAGCTGGGAACCAACAGAATAAACTTGTTCCATCATTACTGCAGAGGGGAATAAACAGAATTTTAAACTGGGTTGGGTTATATTAAAAAAATTTACATTACATGTGAAGAATGAAGTTGTTTTTAAGAAGGAGATTTTATTTATTTTTATGGTGGCTCTTTTGAAAGTAAAATCAATGATGATAATGCATCACTACTACAATACTGTAGTCTCTAGCTTATCCAAGCTTCATTTACTTTTAGAACATTTGTAATTATTTTTTGAATAATAAGATTGATTACTAATTGTATTAAAAATAAAATCATTGAAGTCAGACTCTGATGTTGGATGTATCATATGAAGTCTGCTTCTCTTCCAGAGTCTACTCATTTCCTTGCATATCTGCTTTTGCTGACATGAATGAGGTAATAGCCCTCAAAGCTCTGACACCTTCCCTACAGTGTTATGGCTGCTCAGATGTTGCTTTCTGTGGTAAACGTTTGGGGTTTTTCTCCCCCTGCCTCTTTTTCATTGAAAAGCTCGATTTCTTGGAGCATAGAGTGTAACCTTCTGCTTTAGCTGGAAAGTTTGCTTGTTTGTCACTTAGCTCCCAGCTTAGTGCTGCTGACTTTGCTTTTGTATCAGCCAACTGATGGAGGCAGCACTTCTCTTCATGGTGATGACAGAAGAGAGTTCTAAAAACTAACAGGAGGACAGGATAATGCTGATTCCTCTGGCTGATTCCAAGCTGCCAGAAAACAAGATTAGCCTGATGCCCACGTAGGAGAGGTCACAGTTGAAGCTCCTGTAGTTTGCTTCACTGGTCTTCAATTAAATGAAGTGTGGCGCTGTTCCTGGCGGTCATATTGAACCAAACCCATGTAGATGGAAGCTGGCTGTGCTGCTTCTGCTTATTTCAAGTGCTCAGAAACAGAGAGCTTCCATGTTTTTTTTCCTGGCACAAATATGTGAGCATTTGTGCATTGCCTCTCCCCTGGCTGAAGTAGAGCCGCATCTGACATGGGTGTGGTTGCTGAGCTGGCACCTCACAGGGTGATCTGAACTCTTATTTCTTCAAGGTGTACAGATGTTTATGTAGGGTAACACTTTCCAGTTTTGTCTCATTAAAGAAAATTGGGACTGATACTGCAGTTGTGGGGCTTTTTGGGGAACAGCAGTACTGCTCTTCTTCCCCAGGTGAAGAAGCCATCGGATGAGAAGCTGGAGGAGTTCTGGATTGACTTCAATGTTGGCAGCCAGAGTGTGACTTTCTATGTGGATTGTGATGAGGTAACAGCACAGCCCAGGTGGCCTTGGCTTAGCCTAAGTCAGTGGGCACTCCCTCAGCCCTTCTGACACAATGGCTTTGGTTTTCAAAGGCAGCTCTTTGGGACTCTGTGAGGCTGTCAAAAGAAAATGTCAACAGTTACAGCATGAAAGGTAAGATTTTTCCAATGACACTGTCCTGTTTGGCTGGAGGTTCATGAGGCAAATGGAGTAAACCTAAAATCTCACCATCACCAAAGTGTTCCTGTGTCTTCTCCTTTCCTGCCTTGTCCTTTGGACAGTATGTGGCCTCATTCTGCACAATAACCCACCCTCCCTACCCAAGTAGGACAGCTTGAGGTATCAGTTTATAGGTGTCCTGGGGAACAGCATAATCAAGACTCAATAGGAAAGAAATGAGTGAACAGAGTAACTGGAAATGCAAGGGCAGGATGTAAAAGAGACTCTTTTAAAAATCCCAAACACTTACTCAGACATTTTTGGGTTGACAGAAGAATGTCTTGATCTAAAACAAATCTAATTCTTTGTTTGGTTTGTTTGTTTGTTTTTTTACACAGAGAAGGATAGACAAAAGATTGTTAAAATTTTTATGAAGATACCCTCTGCTCTTAATAAAACAGAAGTAACAAAAATCAAACTGGTTTTCAGTGCTGAGTTTGAAATCTTAAGTGTACTTAGAAAAGTCCTGGGAGATGAAAAACTGATGGTAAGCTGTAATATGTGCTCTTTTTCTTTTCTAAACTATATTTTGCACTGGGCAAAACCATTCAGGTTTGTGGGATTTGTGTTTTGTGGTTTCTTTATTTTCTCCATGCCTCTTTACTCTATATTTGTTTTCCCATTATGGATACTCTATATAGATGCTTGTAGCTTTGGCCTGGAAGAGGAAATAGGTGTTTTAGGAAAGAAGTTTCAAGGTACTCAAATTTATGGTTTAAAAGTGGGAAGGTTAAACTGATTTGTTAATTAATTCCTTATGTTATGACTTTCCCTGAGTTTTTGAAGTGGAAAATAAAGCCTGTGGCATTTAATTGCATAACATTAAGTATGAACATGCTCTTGCATATAGCTCCAAGTGTTACACTGCACAGGATGAGCAAGCTGTTACACAAAAACCTGGAGGTGTGCTGAAAGATGCAAATCTTAGACTGACTTTGTAGATAGTAGCTCAAGACAAAGAGTAGAATGCTTCTAAAACCTCAAGGTTTTTTATTAGCTAATCTAAAAATATAGGTTGTGTGTGATTTCCCTCCCCCCCTCCCACCCCCCACAAATGTTAACATAGTCAATTTTTGATTTGTAATTAATCCACAGTCTCTGGGATTTGCAGAAGAGTTTACATGACAGTAAATAACCATAATATAGTGGCTGTCATTTGCTCCTAAAGGAGCCAAGAGCTTTCCAAATGATCAACTTAATCACCATCCACTGATTTGTTGCTGGCAAGTAGCAATTGTTAGTTTTCTTATTAAGAAGCTGACTTTACTAGAAAAAGACTACTCTTTTTAAGAACACTTTCATGTGACATTAATTCGTACCAACAGATGGTTGATTCTGAAGAGGAGATTGCCCTTTCTGGGAAGCCAGCCATTCAGAATGAAGCAGGTGATTTTTTTTTTTTTTATCGTGTTATTTCATTAAATTCAAATATCTGTTTTCAAATTATTGTTTTCACTTGCAGTCCACAGTTTACAGTTAACCTCACTTAAAATAAAAAGGAAAAAAACCAAGCAATGCCCAAGCTTAATCTTCCCCTGTTCCTGCTTTGTGAGCTTGGTAACTGGTGCTCGTGGCAGGCGCTGAGTCCCTCTAGCCTGGGGAGTGAGGGCTGGGCACCATGGCTGTGTGCTGCTGGGGTTCCACAGGCAGGGGAAGGCTCATGGAGACAGGCTCTGTGTGCTGGCAGGTGGCCTGGCCAGGCACGCTTCAGCTGCTGGCTGACCTCTGGTGTGCGGAGTGTGCAGGACTTTCTCCCTCTGCAGGTGCAGTAGGATGCACCCTCCTGTCCTCCCCTCCCAGTGCCTGGTTTCTGGTTTGGCCATGCCCTGTGGGTGCCTGCAGAAGGGGATGGTGGCATCTGGCCTCCAGAAAGCATAGGTTCTCTGATGGGCCAGTATTTGCACCTTGGCACTTAACAAGCTCTCCTCTGTGCAGTGGCGTGCATATGGTGGGGCAACCTCTCCTAAAGCTTCCTGCAGGGAGGTGTTTTCTGTTTCTTCTGAACAAGGTGATATGCTAGAAAGTGGTGTGCTCCAGTCTCCTGTCCCCAGGTGGAGTGGATGATGCCTTGGGAGATGCCTGGAGCTGTTGTAGAAGAACAGCTGGGGGAGCAGAGGTGCTCATCTGCAACCCCTATTTGTGGGTAAAGGTGAGCAGCAGTCCAGCTCCTGTGCAGGAGGTGACCTGCTGCTGTAAATACCTCATGCTGCAGGGCTGTGTCTGTGTGTGCCCCAGCTACAAATGTAGCTGTCTGCCTTAAGGCATGAAAGGCTCTTAGCTAGACCTGGAATAGCCTTTATTTCCCTATGCTCACCAGCCTACAGCCAATGCTTTGTATTTCTTCGAAGTGGGCACATTAAGTTAAGTTTTTTGCCATCAAATGGTGGTGTTTCCTGTGCTGCCAGTGAACATCTCCTGCAAGGCATCTTCTCCCAGGGTCATTTGGCAGAGTTTTGTTATGTTCTGAATTTGGTAGTTGTTGAGGTAACTTGGAGCCTGATGTACAGATGTGTCATTTCTGTGTCTGACCCAAAGGAAGGTCTAAGCCCAGCACCTGCCAAGAAAAGGGAAAGTAACTCCTTTCTTTCCTTCTCACGCTCTGAAATTCTTCTGTAAATCCCTACAAGGCTGTGACCCACAGCTTAAGGAAAAGCTGCTTACAGCAAAAATGCAGGAGGTGTGTGTGATCAAAGTTGGTCCTAAACAGGAAACACTTCCTCAGCTCAACTTCAGCATCAAATTTTTTGGAAGATGGCTTTCTTTTTTTTCTGTATGGTGACCTTTTAGCTTTGAAGGCTGGGATTTGTCCTTGCTCCAAAACTGGCTTTATTTCAGGTTTTAGAGTGATTACTTTTTGTGTGGATCCTTTCTTGGTGTAACTTGCTTGACAGATGTTTCCACATCCTCTAAGGCTGTGAAATCACAGCTCTTTCTGCTGCTACCACCCACTGTCTTGAAAACAAATCAAGTTTGAAGAGCTCTTAGGATAGGTAACATTCTTTCAGTGAAGATATTAAAAAGATATTTTTACTTTCTCCTAAGTTCCTGTGCATTTCAGATTTCTCCGGGTGAATACTTGAAAGAGCTACTACCAGCTCTAAATATCTGAGGCAGTAACTTCTTTGTAGTCCTTCCCATTTTCCTCCATTTACAACCTAAAATAAGCTAGAATGGAACTCCTCCAGATTCTAGAGATGCAGATGAGCTAGGAGCTCCTTTATCAGTGCCCACTGGAGCACAGAGAGGTGCAAGGTGGGCACTACTGATTGAAGCAATCAAGGGGTACAAAGGGCAGAAGGTAATTAATCTGTAGTGAAACAAATTTTGCGGTGCCTGATAGAGATTGAGTGGAGGGAAACATAGATGGTAGAAGATCCCCTCTGCTTTAGTCAGACACAAAGGATTGCTCCATGTTTTCCAGAGCTGAGGAGTCAGTGTAGCAATATAAGTAGTAAGATTATAAACATGCATGTGTTCATCCAGTATCGATGAGCTTATATGTTGTTTATTTAGCATTGCAATTTTTCACTGGGCAATTTGAAGATATTTGGGTTTGTTCTGTTAAATGTGATCTTGAGATGTTTGTGCCTAGAAGGTTGTGCTGCTGCAGTTTATGCATGCATGTGTGGGAATGGAAAGAAGGGGTAGTGAGTGTGTTCAATTACTGTGATGACATTCTCACCCCAGTTGCTCTTTTGCAGAGATACCTGTGTCCTCTAATGCACAGAGGAGGACAGATCCTTCAAACTCTGAAAACGTGGAGACTCAAAAAGACAACTTAACCTCTCAGCACAGACAGCAGGTAACAGGCGCTGTAGCACTAAGTGTTTGCTGTATGTTGGAACAGTCCTTATGCCCCTTTCCCCCTCCTTCAGTCTGCTTTTTTTAATGGGTGTGACTAAAACCTATTTTCAAAGAAAACTGATTTGTATTTATTCAGCTCAAATACTTGTCTCCAGAGCTGCAATTTTGGCAAAAGTGCTTTAAAAAGGAAAAAAAAAATTACTTCCCCTCATAAGGAGACAGTGGGATGCTCTTAGTGAGAAACCCATGGTGTCACACACAGCCTAAAAGGTTTGTATGTGTGGACAATGATGAACCTGTCATGAAGCCGTTGCCACAGACTAGTACAAAAAACCTGTTTCTAAAAATACCCACTTTTTTATTGGTCATATATGAGTTTTGTTCATGATTTCATGTCTCCAAGCAGAAAATGGTTAACTCTGGTGTTGCCGTGGTTACAGTGAGCCAGCAGACTGACCTGGAAGATGCTAACCAAGGTCAGGCATGGGATCCTTCAGTTCCTTAAGTCTGACCCAGTTAAATGTCACCCAGGTGACATGTTGAAGGCTCTGCTTTTGTGGGTCTTACAGCAAAAACAGATAAAGTTTCATAGTAGTTCCAGAGGGTAAAACTATAGTTTCCTTGCCTTCTTCAGAAAAAAAGTCCAAAACTCCCTCTCCAAGGATGAAAGCTAAGCCTAGGTGAGTGTCTCACAGACAGAAAATTGCAAAGTGGGGTTTTTGTGGTTATTTTTGTCTGTGTTTGGGTTTTTATTTCTTTCTCCTGGGATTTTAATGCATGTAACTTTGAGATTATTCCATCAATTATTAAATTGAAGATTCTGTTTTGCCACCTGGACATCAAGGCTGCTTGCCTGGAGTTACAGCACTTTGGAGTTGCTGCTGAACAGTCATGTTTAGTTACTAGATTTGCTGCTGCTTTGGTGTGACTTTTTACTCATCATGGATTTAGTCCAAATGCGAGGTGAGCCCACAGCTGCTTTACAGAGTTAAACTTCAGCTGTTGCACTTGAGCTTGCCAAAAGTGAGATTGTTCATAATGGGGACCATGACTTTGTGAAAGATGATGTGAATTTGAATTCACCTTTTCCCCCAGACCTTTGTAGGACAGAATTTCTTGTAATTGAGGAGCTGGACTTCTGTAGAGTTATTGATTATCTTTCTTCTCTACACAGTAAACCATTACTTAGGTGCAAGTTGGTTTTTTTTCCCTTAGTAGTTCACAAACGTTTTGGTCTTTAAATGAACAGCTCTCTCACATGTTCTCTTGTCTCCAGTGAGAAGCTCCTAGAAGAAGAACCTATGGATGAGTCAATACCAAAGGTATGTGTGCCCTGGGGTCCCCCTGAGTGAAGAGATACAGGGTGGGGAAGAGACATTCTGGTGGAGTTGCAGAAGAAAGCTGGGATGGGTTGCCCCACTCGTGCCATTGAGCGGTGTCCTGAGCCCACGGAGTGTCACACCTGATGTGCTGGGCCACTCAGCACCACGAGTGAGCTGCAGAGGCTGCAGCCACCAGCCTCATTCTAGAGGGGCCCAGCCAAGTAATTCAAGCTCATTAGAGTTTATTCAGCACATTTACCCCCCAGAAGCAGTGTGTTGTGCTTGTGTGCAGGGGTGTGTGGGACATACTTGCATGTCACAAGACTTGCACACTGTCCTCAAAGAGGGAATGTTTGCTTCCTGAATGAAAGCAAGCCTTGGGAGTTTACAGATGTATTTATTTGGTTTTGTGTCTGGGTTCTAATAAGTCTCCCATGCTAGATCTGTCTCTATAATCCTTGTATAGGAACTTGCAACCTGGGTAAATTGCCAAGTAACTGAGAGTCATCTGCAGTTGCACTTGAAAACTTCTATTGGTGTGTTCACATATAAAAAAAAAAAAAAAAAGTCAATGTACTACATGAGAAAAACTAAATTCCCAAACCAATATTTTTGAGCTTAGGTACTTACCTTACATAAGAAATCACATTTTAGGCTTCTTCTTGGGTTTACATTTCCAGGTGCTAGTTTTAGATGTTTACAAATAAAATATTTTTTTTACTTCCACTTCAATTGTTTTGTAGCACTTGTCCACTCTACAGTGAATTCAAAACTTTCAAAACACTCTCTCCACCCCCACCCTCTTGGACCCCTCAATTTCAGCTCTGGGAGTCCCATACTTTCTGGTAGGAAAGAACTGCAGGCAGCAGTTGCACCTGGATAATTGTTGTAGTGGGAGGAAGGAAGTTTTCTGGCACACCTTTTCTCTGCTTTTGGCAGGCTCTAGTATCAGAACATGACTTTGGGTTTTGTCATTTTAGATCCTGCAGCTCTCTCCTTTTCCAAAGGATGTTAGCAGCAAAAAGAGAAACACAAGAGCAAGCTTGGCCAGGAAGAAGGCTGAAGGCAGGTATGACATGCAAGCCCTGCACTCATGCAGGAACTGGTGTACCAAGTGATTTTAGACCTTTCCTAGCACTCAGGGAGAGAGGGTGTCCTCATGGGGTGACCTGTCTGTACCTAGAACAGGCAACAAAACAAGTATGAGGCTACAGAGGGTCATAACTTGTCTCTGTAGGACTCTTTGGGTCCTCAAAGTGATAAAGACTTCAGAAGCTAACTCTAAATGCCAAAAATGCCTTCTACCCCTGTGATACTATGTCATGGGTTGTTGGCTTTTCTTTTTTCTTTGCCCAACCATAATCCCCCAGTGAGCTGAGTTCTGAGTGCCAGCTTCTTTCACAAATGCCTAAGCTTTCCCAAATACTGTCGCAGTTCCTTGGCATCATGCATCCTAGGGTTTCAGGATGGCCTCTTTCTCAATTTGTCCCCTTCCTTTGCATCCACACATCTGTCTGTTTGCATTTAAAGCTGGGGGCACTGCAGGAAGAAGCACTTGAGGGTTTGGGGGCCGTATGAAGTCTGCCTTGTTGCACCCTCCTCCTATGCTCTAAGTGTTGTGTTCAAGTTAATGCCTGCGGCTGGGCAGGAGGGCAAATGACTGTGTGTAAGGATCTCTGCTGCTGTTCTGGGGCATTCTGCTTCAGCCTACTGTCTCTTAACTCAAAAAAACCTCCCAAAAACTAGAGTGCTTATACGAGTTTTTTGGATGATAGTAGATGAAAATAGGAAAAATTGATGTAGGGTTACATCAGGACTAGAAATTGTGTGCTTTAAGACAAAATGAATTAGTGCAGCAAACACCGGTTTTAAAACAGGAGCAGCAGCGTAGAAGTTAGAGGTGAAGTACTTCTTAGTTTGGTCATTATGCTCCCTCTAGTGTTTCGTCTGGAAATGAGCGTTTCCTTCCCTCGGAGGCTTCGTCGAGGACCTCAGTTCTTTAGTCCTCCCGCTCTTTCAGTAATGAAGAGAAGGTGTACTGTACGTTGAGTGATTGTTGTAGGGTTTTTTTTTTTTTTTAAATAGTTACGATTTGGAAAAACCCACAGAGGTACAGTTAAGTTTAACTGTTGGAAGACCTGACAACAAAATCTAGGTGTACGCAGGGAAGTGATTAGACAACAAACCTTAAATACTGGAATTTTCAAAAGGAAATGAAATGGAATTTTTAGAATGCTTCTGATATTTTATTTCCACTCATTAATTCTTCCTACTGTGTACTATTACGGGCGATGTGAGACAAAATGTCCTCTACATAAACAGGGATAGGTTAATTTCTATGTTTTGACTATTTCTTTAAACAGTTACAATTAATAGAGTGAGAATCAAGATATGCAGCAATAAGAATAAGTAGAAGAGGAGAAATTATTTTTTTAGAAGCCTAGAAAACATTATTTTTAGGCATAATGTATCTGAGGAGAGGGGTGTCAGAAGGAAACATTATCACCACCATAGTCTTAATGAACTTCTATAGGGTGATTTTTCACTGTTGTACATCACTGCCAAGTATATGTTGTCTTGCAGGAAGGAACCCTATGACTTTGAAAACTCAGACTCCTCAAGTCATGAAAAGGTAAAGTTGAGACAGAAGCTCAGCACCTAACAGAGTAGTAACTTGAAGCAGGGGATATCATTTGCTGCAGAAATGCTGTAAGGATGGACACTGTTATAGCAGGACAGACAACTGGGAATCTGAGATTTTTGTTGTTGTTGTTTTCTCTGTATAGTGGAAATAGAATATTTTTGAGTGGTAAGAATGCTCATCACCACTTGAATTTTGTGGTGGGTAACACATGATAACAGCAACAGACATTTGAGCTTTTGCTTCAGTGGGGGCATGGGAGATCTCTGTGGTTGAAGGCCAACCTCTGTGTTTTACTTAATATCAAAAGCAGATTGCTGATCATCCACTTTGTCCTCCTAGGCTAAACAGAGGAGACTGAAATCCACTTCAAGCTGTGCTTTGCAAGCTGGGACTCCCTGGTTAAAACCTAGTCCTCACAAAACTTTTGCTGGAAATTCTGCTTGACTTAAATTTCCAGACTCTTTAAAAAAAAAAAAAAAAAAAAAAGGAATAAAAATTAATTACTTTGCCTACTTTGAAACTTTGCCCAGTGTGGGCTTTCCCAGGAAGCTGAACTTGCTCCTGATGGCCTCCATCAAGGTGTCTGTGCTGTACAAACCATTTTACTTTCAGCCTCTTCCCTAATGTGGGGGCTGTCACTGCCACCTGTTAATTGTGAGGCAATGGGTGCTGAATGGAACACCCCAAATTTCTCTTATGAACTGGACATGGCCCGATCCTTGCAACTGCCACTGGGTGTCAGCATAAATCCCTGCTCCATGGCCCTGCCCCGGTCCCAGCAAACTGTCCCAGGGCTGTCCAGGGGCCCTGCACCGTGCTGCTGCCAGCACTGCTATTGATTCAAATGATGCGTCTTGTGATGTTGGTGCTTAAAATGAGCATTATCCATAAACCAAGGAATAGAGAAAGGAACTCTCTTTAAGACTCAAATGTTTGTCTATCATAATGTATGGCACTGTTTCAATCAACAAATCCCATTCCATTAAAAAGTGAAATTTCTGAGCAGGACTTGTAATCTATTTCCCTTCTGAGTTGTGACATGTTTTAATTATGTAGCGTATTTTATGCAGTAACTGCACTCTAGGGCAACTCTCTGCTTCACTTTCAGGTTGCTGCAGCCAAAGGAAAGATTCTTGCCCAGAAAATCTCTTCACAAAATCAGAGGTACAGGATTATATATGCAGTGTTTATGAACCTTTTGCTATGTAAGAGTTCATAGCTTTGGTTAAGCTCTCTTAAGTTAGGATCGAAAAGGCTGTGTGATTTTTCTAATGCAATAGTTTCTTGCTTAGCTACCACGCTATCTGTGGATGTTATTGATAACAGTATTTAAATAGTACCTGAGAATATAAAGGTTACTGGAGAGAATAGTGTGGCTCCTGTCAACTTTGCCAATAATAAGACTGACTCTTAAACATCACCCTTTCCTGACCATGTGCCAAAATTACTGATTTATTTTTTGGAAAATGCTTAAACTCCCTGCCCTGCTTTGGCTGCCTTCCAGTCATAGCAAGCTTCCACGGACTTGCCACCTTTAAGTATGCAGGTTAATTTTCATTTTAAAAAGTGCTGATTTCTAGACATCCCTGAATTGCTACTTTCAAAATCCAAGCAAAGAAAAATTTGTTTAATGATTGCACTTAAACAGTTTGGTTCTTCTGCTGATATCTTAAGGAGCTTCCTGTCACTTCTCTTTGGCTGTGCCCATTCCACAGTTCTGTGGTGTGTTATTGCTGTGTTTGCTGCTCTAATTTGGGTCTTTGTGTTACTTGGCAGGACTTATGAAACAAGAAGCAAGAACAAGGAATCAAACACTCTTGAGAGAAGGCAGGTAGGTTGTCTATGCTTTTTCATCCCTAGAGCCTTTGATTGCTGTGTATTTGATTGCTGTGTATTTCTACCTGTACAAATCTGTTGCACATACAAAGAAGCTGAAGTTTAAGGCCTACCCAGTGCAGAGGTGGAGAAATGTGAGCCTAGTAGCCTCTAAATACTCTGTCATTTTGAAAGCAGTGCTCAGGATGCACCATCACTGCCAGACCAGCCAGTAAATTGTCTGTGCTAGCTTTTTCCCCTCAATGTACTGTTGGAAGCAGCTCAGACATACTGAGGCTTTCCACCTTCCAAGAGTGCGCTCATTTTAGGCACAGGAGAGACGGAGAGACTAAGAAGGGGGATACTGTAAAAACCCCCTGCTGGTAAAAGGCAAGCATCTGCCTGTCAGTGTTTTTATTTGGCTGTTTCAGCAGCCGGCTGTGGCTGTTTTGGCAGATTTCACAGCTTTGCATGTTGCACCATAAGGAGGTAGAAATGGGATAACTTGGTAGTAGCTGAAGTGAATGGCTTGGGGGGCTTCTGAGTGAGCTGATTGAGCAGGACTTAATCGTGTCTTTAGTCCAGTTACAGGAAACATCTTTTCTCTGAAAGCAACAATGAGAATACAAGCACTGGTCAGAGTGAGAAAAGCTGGATCCTTGACTCTCAGATACAGTTGGTGCCAAAATCTGTTGACTATACCCGAAAAAGACCCAGGGTGAGAAGTAAATTAAAAGGTAAGCTTAGTCCCCTATTGACACTTGGTTATGCATGATGTACTGCACTGCAGAAAAGCCAGTGGGGATGATGGTTTGAGAAAGGAGAGTTTGGCCAAATCCTGGCTCTCCTGAGTGGGAGAGAGCAGGCTTAAGGCCAGCAGCAAGAGGGTGCCCCATGACGCATTGCACACTCCTGTGCTTGTACTGGGCTCCTGTCCCCTTCCCAAAGTGGGATTCAAAAGTCCAGGTGGAAATTTGACACCTAAACATCTGTGTGGGCATAGCCCTCTGTGTGATGATGCTGAAGAGCCTCTGGGCCCTGAGCTGATGGCTGTGTTGGTCCACTTGACTGCATTAGGAGGAAGATCTCTCTGAAGATACTACACCTCCCCCCTGCAACTTTCCCCCCCTCATCTCCCCAGAAACATCATTGATTTGGCAAGTAAACCTTGAAAAACCTCACAATTTGCAGACCAGGGCATTCTGCTCCCCTTTTTATACAGTAATAAGCCAGTTGTGCTCTGAGTGTCAGATGTGTTTATCTCTGATAGTGTTCTCTGCTCAGGCCTGACCAACACCAAACCTCCCCTGCAGCCATGCTCCAGGGCTGTCTGCTTCTGTGACCACCAAATGGAAACCAAATTGTCTTCAATGAGATGGAATGTTTCTGTCCCACTCATGGAGGAACTATGCTTGGTCAGACTGCTGTTAGACCTTGTAGGGATGAAAAAGCAAAAGAAAGTTGAGCTTGAAATTATGCTTTATACCAGATTTCCAGGGGAGCTGTTCTCACTCCAGGGTCAGCCCACAAGTCTTGCCTGGGACTTGGGGACTGTCAGAGAAGATGCTGAGCCTGTCTTTTGTTTTTTACTTTTTTGGCTGCTCTGGATGCAGTGAGTTGCGTATGTTTGCACCATTGCATCTGGCTTTGTTAGAGGAACATTAAGTTTCAAAAAAACGCCTAAGTGTTGTGAAGTTTTGTCTTGTAAATGCCTAGAAAACCAAACTGAAAGGGTTTGTGTTGTGGCTAACTCAGTTAACTGGGTAAAGTACACACTTTACATTGCTGGTAACCAGGAAATATCTTCTCCTTGCAGTGCTTCCAGTGTCTTCTGCAAGTAGTGGCAGTGACTTTGAGTCAAAGAAGGTAAGAAGGTGTCATGTGTTGGTGCCTCAGATTTAAAAACATTATGGATGTAAAATGTGTCCTAATGAGTGAGAATTAAATAAACTGGTGTTATTTTAATTCTCAAATGTTCTGATGGACAAATTTATCTGCTAAGTGCTGTTGAAACTCTATTGGTCTAATAGAAGAGATCTTAGGAAAACATGGTAAACTTCATAGAAACAATTGTTAAATGCTGCATACCAAATATATGTATGTATGTATGTATATGTTTGTGTGTATATATATACTTGAAATACAGAAAGTCTGGGGGAAAAAAGGTTTCTAGAACTAGTAGTTACATTAAAAGCTTTTCCCCTGGAAAACTTTTCTTGACTGTAATGCTTTTATTTTGCTTATGTAAAACATCATCAAATGTACATCTCTAATGCCTAAAGGGAGAATTGGTGCATGCATTGGATTTCAGGGCACAGGTGTCCTTCAGTGTTGGGTAGAGCCATCAGTATGTTAAGCATATTTTAAGTCTATATCGACTCTTGGTGTATTTAAAAAACAAACCAATCATCAAAACCCTCCCTCCAAAACAACACCCAAACCTCTACTTCTGTAGTAATGCTTAAAGAATACTCAGACTTTGTTCTGTTTTAGGAAGGGGCATCAAGGCAAAGCACTCAAAAGGAGATGCTAACGAAAAAAAGCACATTTAGCTCCAAGGGACAGGATTTACCCACAATGGATCTTGCTGGTATTCTTATTTTAATCTTCTTCAATGCATTAGGAAAGTTTTGATGTGTGGGTCTGTACTTTTTGGATGAGTTTTTGGTGGTGGTTTCTTTTTGATTTTCCCATTTTCCTTCACCTTTTTTTCCATAAACATTCACCTTGTGATATTTCTGTGTAAGGGCTATGAGGGGTAGATATTGTCTGTGTAAATAGTCTCTTGTACAAGGAGAAGATATGCCAGTGCTATTGACAGGTGAAGGAATGAACTTAACTGACAACCACCCAGAAAACAGCCTTTGGACTGGGTCTGAGTCACCACCTCTTCCTGTGTGGTGAGATAAACAAGAGGGTAGAGGGCTTGGGTTTTGTTTTCTGTGTCATTAAATTGAGATTTTCAGTCAATACAGGATTCTAACTCGAATGCCTGTGTCACTCACTAATCTCTCACACAGATGAAACGCTCTCAGAGGAGCCTGGAGGGAGTCCAATACTACTTGGTCTGTCTGCCAGGAGCCCTTCCAGTGACGTGGAGAAGGCCACACAGGTGCAGTATGCAGTGCTTAGCCTCCTTCCAGTCTGCTGTCAGGCTACCTCTGCCTGCAACCAATGTATCATGTCACTTTGCTTCCTGTAGCTAGACAAGTTCCTAGCAGCTTGTTTGCACTGCAGGGTGGGTACCTTCTAATTTTGTTTTCTCTCTCTCCTTAGAAGTTTCATGGTACACCGGGCAAATTATCAAGAGAAGAAGAAAGTACCAAGAGGAAGGACTCAGGTTTGTTACTCTTGATAACATGGAAGAGTTGGTTAAAAGCAGAAGGAGGTGGTGCCAAAGCTGTTATTTTATTTCAAAGACAAATTATCACTGACTTTTTTGAGATACTTTGTTTTTGCTAAATTTGGTTTCTCTGTTTTGTATATCATGACACTGTGATAAGATGCTTCTATATACATTCCTGAATTCGTTGCTAACTCTTAAAACCTGTCTTTGGTTACAGGGGGACTTGTGGTGTAGGTGGGGATTTACAAACTAACAACTCAATAGATACAGAAAAGATAATTTTTAATGATTTGAAAGGGGACAGCAACTTCAGTTTAAACAAAACAAGCATCCCTTCAAGCTGTTGATTTTCTTTATACCTAAGAACATAGATGTAAACCATTGCTATAAGCATTTGTTAAATGGTGACTTGGTTAATGGTTAATACTGCTGTAGCTTTTTTTATGGGTAAGTGGCACTTCAGGATCTAGTTTTTTTTCCATGAAACTGCACTTTGATAAACTAATTCAAAAGTGCACCACAGTCTCTTTGTGGCTGGAAACAACTGAACTTCAAGAAAGTAGAACAGCAATGGGTTGTTTTCATCCTAATCATTCTCAGTGCTGATGTAGTTCTGTGAGACTGAGTGATTGTTGTGACCATGAAGTGAGTCACTGAAGCTTTGGCCTTGGTCAAAATCATCCCTTTTCTCGTGAGCTGGCTCTCTTTGTGTTCCCAGTATATCTCTTACCTGTCCAGCATTTTCAGAATACGCTTTCACTGCACCAACACATTTGCCTAATTTTGGGGGAAGATAAGTTCTGAGGACTTCATTTTTATCACTGTTTGCTGTACAACCTTACAACTGGAGGGGAGTTGTTGCCATGCAAAGGCACAAACAGGGTTATGCTCAGAAGTTTCAAGTGTGGTCTCTGACTGCATTTGAACTCTCTCTGTGAACCCTAAATCTACTCCAGGGTGCTTCTCTTTGTCTGACTGTCCCCCTTGTCCTGGACCCCCCCACCTTCCGTTTTGCCCTATGAAGAATCCAGGGAGATGGTTTGTCAAACAGGTCAACTTGCTGAGTTCAAAAAAAGTGCACAAGACAAAAGGATGGGTGTCTTGTTTGTTTCTTTGGTTTTTAGGAATTTTTTCCTTGAAATGGAGGCTGCAGCTTTGATTTGGATTATTTGTATTGATTCAATTTTTTTTTTTTAAATTTTATTCATAAACAGATTGAGAGCTTGGGTTGGAAAAGGGAATGGGAAGAAGCCAGACACCAGAGGTTTTTGATGGTTAGAGTAGCAGCCAAGAAAGGAAGTTATCTTTAAGATGGAGACATGGAAGCTTTCCAAATACCTGTATAACAGTAGGCAGGCCAGTTCCCTGCTTTTGTGAGGGAAGATGCTTGCAGGTGAAGTCTTATCACTGTATGATGCCAGACCGTAAAATGAGCTCCCTCCTTTTCTGAAGCATTGGTAATTCCAGTGGTGGTTTCTGCTTGAGCAGGCATTGTCATGTACCTCATGTAAAAGAACAGATTTCTTCTGAAACATCTTCTATTCTCTTTCTAGATATATTAAGTAGCACCGTCATAAAAAAGCTTAAATTTTCCAATTTGGAGAAAAATCACTTGCCCTCTGAGACTAACCATACACCAAAGAAAATTTCTGATTCAGTAGAAGAGGAAGCAGAGATCCAAAAAGGTAAAGTCTGGTTGGCAACTAAGATGAAGTGCTTTCAGCTTTTCTTCTGGTAGAAATCACAGTCACATGGAAGCTTGAAGAGGTGTATCTGTAGAGAGTCCAACTTTTCCAAAATCCTAAAGTCAAAATTAACAGAAGGTGTGTACTGCAACACTACCAAAGACAGTGGATACTGAGTGTGAACAAGGAAATTTAGGTTCCACTTGGTCAGCTGCTCCATGATGTCCACACTTTCTAGTCTATCTGAATAGTGATTTGCCAGAGCTATTACAAAACCATCAAACACAGGAGCTGAAAAAAAAGCATGCAGATAATGGACAAAGTAACCCCAAAATAGTGTTAACTCTGAGCACAAGGGCATCAGGCTTTCACTGCAATGGATAAGTGGAAGACAGAAAAGAGTGGTGGCCTGACTATTTATCACCTTTATTTTCTGTGGATTTGCCTCACTATCTGTAAATATGTTGCTTTCTGTGTTGCTCTATTGTGCCTATTCTTCCCTGCTGCTCTCTAACAAGTATCTCTCGGGGGATTTTTGAGCCAGTTTCCCTCCTGCTTGTGAGCTCTAGAAGAACAAGACCCAAATTCCAGCTCTATAACAAAAGTTGCTGCTCACACGAATGACAAGTCCTTCAGTAGCAGAAAGGTTTATATTCCAGTAAGTCCTCAGTATGATGCTCACTGGGCATGTGCTTCCTCCTAGGTCAGGAAATGGATGATAGCCTAGATGATGTGTTTTTTTCCAAGATGCTACATGAAGACTTGAGTGATTCAGGAGTGATTTCTGCCTTTGAAAGCTTTATTGGCCAACTGAAGAAATTGTTCTGGGTAATGTGAGCTCTTTTAATGTGTGTGGCAATTCATCATGTTATGTTAAATTACCTTTTTTTCTCAGGGAGAGTTGGTGCAAATATCCTGTCTTTATTTTGTGTTCAGGAGTAGGGCTTTGGTGGCAGTGTCTGTTAGTCTGGAGCTCTTAGAACTATTCTACAAAAACTGTATATTCTGAGAAGTGTGACAGGGAAGGCATAAAGAAAGTTTTAATTGGGTTTTTCCTAACACTACGCTGCCCTGAAGTCTCGTGGGTTATGTAGAGTCTTGTTGGTGTAACTACTGTGACTGAATTAAATCAGTTTGTATTTGGAGCACCTATGTGTGCCATCTTACTGCAGTTTTAATTTAATGTGAGATGGTTTCTGCTAAGATGAATGGCAACCTGCAGAGGGACTTGCTTTCCAGGGAAAGGTTTTGCAAGCTAGACTTCTAGGTTTTGGCTTGGGCTATTCCCCATCCCTAACTGTGCATCCCGTGGCTAGTCCCGGTACAAAAGGATGGAGATCAACACACAGGATGCCCTGAGATCTTCTGAGAAGAACTTGTCTGCCCTGCTGAACCAGATACACAAGTGCAGGTAAGCTGTCTGGTACTGGCTGAAAACAGCTTCAGTTTTGTGTCAATTTTGATTTATAGGATAAGCCAACCTGCCAGTCAACTATTGCACTTACGGTTTGTAAGGCAAAATAGTTTGTCTTTTCCTTTTTTTCTTTCTTTTATGCAAGAAGAGTTTCAGAAGTATAACTCCAGTGATTGATCCTGATTTTCCTGTAGGGGGAGAGGATGAGTTCATTCATGCAAAGCAAGCTTGAGTTACAAGCAGTTGATGAAGCTGTCCTTGAATGTCTTCTGGTTGTCATCAATGTTCATGAATCTGTGTAAAAACTCTCTTGCTACACTTAGTAGCTTCTATTTCTAAATCTTTTAAGAAAGAAGCCAGGCTATGATTTGCTTAATGAAGTGGAGGAGAAGAAAAGGGATCTCTCAGATCCTGAGTTTCTCAGATGGGAGCTAGATTAAAAAAATCAATTCTAATATTTATGGATTTTTTAAAAAGTGAAGATACTTAAATCTTATACTGTACTTGTAAGTCTATCAGGCCTCTAACTATTACACATTCACTTTTTAGGATTTAGATCAAACGTAGTATGAAAGAATAGCCTTTAAAGTGAAAAATCCCTGCTATCAATAGGACCTCTATGAGCAGAATTTGCTGTCATTAAGACAAGGAGAAGTTTGAATTCTAAAAGTAAAAAATGGGATGTTTTGTGGTGGAAGATAAGAGTAGATGGTAGTGAGATGCTGCAATGCTTGGTTGCTAAGTAACCTGGATCTAACCAGGGTCACAGGATAGTGGAGGCAGGGCTGTGCCAAACTTTTTCTACCTCACTGCTGCTGGGAATGGTGGCAAACCCAAGTCAATAAGGGTGTTGCTGGTTAAGGTTTAGAAATTGCTGGCATCCTGTGGCAGCACTGTTCATATATATCAAACCCATGGCAGGAAAATCCATAGAAGTTATTTGTGTCAAGATAGTCATAGAATTATTTGGGTTGGAAGGGACCTAAAGAGGTCTCCAGCTTGGGAAATCTCTGCTGAACTTCCTGGAGGCTGGGAGAGAATGTACTGCAAGTATTGCACTGGGAATTAATTTGTATGCTCTGTCCTGGTCCTCTGTTACTGGCTGCTATTTGGGACAGGCTATTGAGTCATATTTATCTGCAGTGTGACTTTGGTACAGCTATTCACATGCTCTGTGACATATCTGAGAACAAATCTGCCCTGTGTAGTTCAGCAGGGACATTTGATCAAAGGTAGGTTTGGTCCTGAAAGGGGTTGTTGTCCACTTTGTGTGACTGCACATTAACGTGGCAAAATTGTTTCTGCTCTCCATCACTAGGCTGAATAAATTTGAGATCTTCCAGAAGATTGTTGTTGAAGAGCTTGCCAGCCTTGAGAAGGAAACTCAAATTCTGGCAAACATGGAGAAGGAAGCACTGGTGCGTATCACTTCTTGTGTGCCACTCCAAAAAGTTGCCCCTTCCCAAGTAACGGGGGTTTTCTTTGGGGGTCTTTTTAGGATTTCTGGAATGCACAGCTGCTCAAACTGAATACTTTCTGCAACCAGCAAAAGCAAAGGTATGTCTCTGCCAGCTGTCCTGCATGCTCACTAGTCCTCTGATGGTCACAGAGGGCACTGGTTAGGCTGGTGGTACTCTTGCTAATACATGAGAAAGGATTCTAAACCCAGTATGACATCTCTTCTTGTCCATTGATTGAGCTTTTGCAGCCTCGTGAGGCTTTTCAATTGGAATGAGAGTGTAATGAGGGAACTCTGTACGGGAAATTGTGTGGGAGAGGAACCTAGCTCAGGAGAGCTGTGCCAGGATCTGGTGCAAGGTGCAACGCACCCTCTCGGCATGACTGCATCTAGGGGTCAGAGGAGGTGGAAGGAGGTGATCATTCAATGTATAAAAGACACTGTTTGTGTAAATGCTGGGCAAAACCCTGCCTTTCTCAGGTTTATTTTTGATGGCAAATATGTCTGTTCAAGCTTCACCAGTAAGTATTAATGCTTCATGAAAAACGAGCTAAGCTCACTTTCCTTTCAGAATTGCATCTGTTGACTCAGCCCTGGGTGAAACAGCAAAGAGTTTTGCCGACTCTGTCCATAATACAATGGTATGTGTGATACAAAAGCAGCTCCCTATGGGTGGAGGACTGAGCTCTGGCCTGACTGATTGGTGTTGGAAGTGAGAAAATGAAACTGAAGTCCTGGGAGGGGAAGCCTTTAGTTAGCTGATATGTGGGGCTGGTTCTTTGCTGGACCTCTAGTCCTGATGCATAGAAAGCATTGAGAAAGAAATGTTTGACAAGGGGAAGAGGTCGAACAGTACCTGCCTAAGGGAGAAGATAAGGACAAGGACGATTAGGTAGTGATGTTTCTCCTGGGCTCACAGTCTGGGGCAGTTTCTGTGGAGTTAGTGACCTTCAATGCATTTGCCCTTGGAATTGTGCATCCATGATAATCTGTGCCTAAGAGCTTTGCAGTCTAACGACACCTTGCATGCTTTCTCTCATCTGCTCTTTAGGTCTGGTAACTACTAACCTTGATGTATTCAAGTTTGATTTTTAAAAAACAATCTTTTTTATTTACCTTTCATCCTGGTTAAATATTCTGTCAAAGTTCTTAAACTGTCCAGAGCCTAATCACTATTTTATGCCTTTGTTTTAATTTGTAAATTAAGATGAATACTTTGTTAACTTTGATACAATGCTTAGTTTCCATCTGGTTCACCCCATCACATGGACATGTAATTTTGCTACTGCTGCTGTTCCAGGTTTATGTGCAGATCTGATGGCTTTGAGAGTTTAGTATTTCTGCAGTAAGATGGATTACTGTCATGTCTGGGATACCATGTGTCTGCACTTCACAGGGCTGAGAAAGCTCTCTGTGTCAAAGGAACAACTGGGCCTGGGATTTTAGAAAAGATACTGAAAACCATGGGCTTGTATATTTTAGCAGTTAAAGCTGGAATCCTGAGCCTTTCCAAAGGGAGAAGTTTCCATTATGGGCATTGCATTGCTGAGGGACACAGGTGTTCCTGAATAAGGACCCTTAAAAAGAAGCAGGGCTGAGAAAGGAGCACTTGTGTCATGGGAACTGCTCATCCTGCAGCACTTGTTCCAGGGCAGGTGCTTGAGAATTAAGAGCTGAGTCTAAAAGTGCTTCCAGAATCTTTGCAGTTTATCTTGTACAGTTTCAATGTTTGTACCAGTTTTTGTGATGTTTTCTCTTGCCTTTCTTTTGTTCTTCCCTGCAGTATGAACTCCCAGTGAAGAAGGCAGAAGAAAACGTGTTCATAGTTCCTTCTGACTAGCAAACCCCTGAATTCATCATTGCTCATGACATTTGAGTGCTTTGTGTGCAGCATAAAGAAGATGGTTCTGTGAAGGATGTTAGTCTATTTCAAATGAAAAAAGAGGAGGAAAAAGCATCATGTTAAGCATTTTTTTTTTGCCTAGAAAGAATACATAGCACTAAGTGGTCCAGTTGTGAAGCCCTGTGTTGATAACAAGCTTTTCCTGAAAAAATTGCAAGATGGGTCCATTATATATCGAAGAAATCTTAAAAAAA